>NW_027492427.1:0-572734 GCF_021521415.1 Bidens hawaiensis | reverse complement strand
GTTTAAAAAAAGGAAGATGAACAAGATATGATTAGATTTAGGTTTTCCATGGAGTGATTATTACACAAATATGACACTTGATTCATCATTTATTTTGTTGCTAGTTGTTGGAAGACAGTAAAACCTTAACCATCGTGCCTGCATCATTACAAAAACTTAATAAATAAATATATAAATATGAAACAACCATGGTTAGTGGTTAGTGATAATAAGATTATAAAGTGTTTAGGTAAAAAAATTAACTTACTGTTAACGTATTAAATAATTGTAGCTTAGAAAAGAAGCTTAGTTTTGTGCAGCTGTGCTGATACAACCTCCCTTAAATCAGATGATAAAAGCATAGCAGAGTTCTATGTGGCAACATTATCCAACCCCTTGATCCAATGTCAAGTCTCTACTTTTTAGCATAACCCTTTTCGTCCCGGTCACAGCAAGCAGAGACTTTGCATCAATTCCTACAACCAATTCATTTCATAACAAGATTTAATAATATAAGGAACTAAAGTAGTAAACAAAATTGACCCTCAACAATTGCTTTAACACCTTCCTCCAGATCCGCTTTACAACCAAAAGCCTTGAAAACAAGTCCGAACGACTCGGCTTCCGCTCTAGAAATGGTCCTGCCAGTCAACGCCAGCTCCATGGCCTTCTGATAACCAACTATCGTCGGTAACCTCTGCAAAGATCCTAAATCAGCTGTAATAGCCAAATCCACTTCCTTAACCGAGAACAAAGCATCCTCCGTACAATACCTAACATCACAAGCGTTATTATATAGGATTCATATTAGTTTTTTATTAATATTATTGATGTTTACACCGGGACAATTACAGACTAACGGCAGATAGACGGCAACAAGCTGCGCCGCTACCCCCTTCTGAATAGCAAACCCTACCCTACTAAACACAACGTTCCTTTAGCGTGGGCGGAGTTACTGCTGACCACCTGCTGAACCCGCTTAAGGAACTGAACCGCGTCAGGGCCGAGAGCGCCAAAGGTGTCAAAAGCAAACGGTATGAACACGTGCTGATTCTCAAGGCAAGCTTTCTCGTGCTTAGCTACTTTACCCGCCTCTGCCTTGTTTATCGCATGACCCACCACAAACCCATGGTCCCGTAGCCCAACGAGGGGGGACACACCTGTCAAATCAACGCACGCGTGCTTCCCTTTTTCCCTTCCAAAAACAAGAATGTCAGCGGGTCGTAGGGTTGATCTCCCATCTAAAGGGTCGGTTAAGAAGTTCACAGGGGCTTTCTTTTTTGCCGAGATCCCGGCCCGCTTAAGGAAGTCGTAAAGCACATCTCGAACTAGATCATGTCGATATTTAAAGCCTGGTAATTCTTTGCAATGGACTGCATGCTCCCCAAAAGAATCCAAACAAGCCTTTCGGCATAACGGGACACGGGTCATCCACCGGGAAAAGGGGTACCATCAACCGGTATTTGAGGATGGACCGATATTCCACTGGCGACATACATTGCCCTAAACCTTCAATGGGAACAACTGACAGGAAATCCAGAGCGTGAGGGGCACGTAAAACACTCAAACACGGCTCGCTGTCGCGGGACAAAGCGAACTTCTCTTCAACTGTCTTGACGATTTCACCATATAAGGCATTCGCCAAAATTTTCTGGGCTTTAGGAGGAGCGGTGTCTTTAAAGTCGAAACCGCCAAGATCAAGATCAGGAAGAGAATTATGCAGGGTATCCAACGCACCCCTATAATCAGAGTCAAACAACCCACCCCCACACTCCCGTAGGATGTGGTCTTGAAGAACCCAAGATTGGGCCCTTGAAGCCACAAAAGCGTAGGAAGAGGCATCCTTTGGCCGAGCAAATCCCAAGACCCCCAAAACGGGTTGGGAGGGAAGCTAACCACCATTGGAGGTCCCCAAAAAAGGCACCACCACAAACAACAATGTCCTCGATCGCTTTCCGAAGACCCGTGTCAAAAACAGAGACGGCTCCTCTGACATAGGAAGGCTGACACGTCCTAAGCCCAAACAGTAGTTTAGCGACCCCCATACACGAACGAAGCAAGAGGAGTTCACTTTGAGGGTCACGAAGGCCTTTGAGGCATTCCATCAGCTCAACCGCACATTTTGCTCTTTTGAGGGCCAAGCCACTAATAAACTCCTCGTTTCTACTGACAGCACCACCCAAAAGTTTCACACCATGCACCGGCCTACCAATCTCCCGCGGAAATAAACCCTCTTGAGTCTTCGCCCCATCACATGTAGGCCAAAAAACTTCAGTTTTTTCTATGTTGAGAAAGAGGGGCCCTCCACTCTGATGATGTCTAAAGCCTTGGCAACCTGAGTAGCGTCTCCAATAAGGGTCCCATCATCCAGGTACCAAGGCGTGAAAAAGAAGCTTACAGCGATCTCTGATCCGGTGGACAAGGGGGTGTAAAACAAGGGCAAACAGGAGAGGCCCTAAGGGATCCCCTTGCTGAACCCCTGTGGAAGACCAAATATTATCATTTCCCACATAAAGCCTAGCTGGTTGCCCGTATAAAAAATCAACCCCGAGCAGAGATGGATGGACACATTTTCCTTACCTCATTTAAAAGAGCAGTTCTATCCACAAGGTTAAAGGCATTCGAAAAATCGACGGTAAGCATAGCCAACGACCCGTCTCGGTGGTGCGCATTTACAAACCTATTCGCACTATGAAGAACTGCCTCAGCCCCGTTTGGAACCCCGACCCCAAACTGAAAGTCGCCAAGGTATTTGGCCATATCCTTCCCCACCCCCTTCATAGCCACCTTGGAGACTACTCTCCTCCAGATTGAACCCACTGCAATAGGTCTAATACCATTATCGGGCTTGAGAAGAGGCGTAAGGGGAGCAGATGCAACGAACCCCGCCAAACTCCTAGGGCACCCACCCCTCAAACATAAGTTAACCATAGCTGCAGTCGCCCTAAGCAGACTAGCCGCAATCACGGACCCTTCCCCACAAAGGGCGTCCAAAAGGTGTTGAGCCCTCAAACCATCTCTCCCACACGACGTCCCTTTAGGGAAGGATTTGATGCACACCAGTACACTATCAGTCTCTGCTACAAGGGGAGACTCTGCTGGTAAGAAAACGGGCATGGTAGGGGGAGGCATACACGGGTGTTTATCCTCGAGAGCCTTCAAAGTTTTCTTATTAAGTGGTGCGACCCCAGAAGAACATAGAACCTTAACTGCAACGGTACACGCACCGTGAACACAAGCAATGACCAGATTTCGGCAGTTCTCAATTGCTGTGATGGCGTCCTGCATAAACTTGATCTGTCGGCGTAGTTTTTCAGCGGAGCGTCCGCGATCTGAAGAAGTGGAATTCCCGCAATCAGCGTTAATTGAGGTTAGAAATTTGAGATCTTAAAACCTAAACGGATTATGCATAAAACCCTAACAAATTATGCAAACAAAACGTTCGACAATCGATGTATGAATGATAATCTACACATCTAATTAGTAATTACCTCGAAGATTGATGATAACCACGGCCAATTTCACCTTCTTCATCGCCTCTCTCTCTCTCTCTCTTTGCATACTTGTTTGGTAAATTCAAATTTTGAACGGATTTGAGTGAGGATCTACTAAAGTAGATAAGGGATTTGGGCGGGATAAGTTTCAATGCTTTTGATGTTTAAGATTTTATGCGTAACCACTTGTACACTATGCACAATCTAACTATTATAAAGTTCTTAAAATTTCAACATCGTATTCTCTCTCTAATATATATTATATATAGTAATATATATATATATATATATATATTATATATAATAAATAGAAAGTTTGGTGCCGCTAGTGTCTTATTGGCCACTTGACGGCACTGAACTGGTCCGTACAGTTTGTTTTTGTTTCCTTAGTTCAGTCATTGAAACAAATGTAACGAAAACCGAGCGAACGTCAATTTTTTGTGTTTTAGTTCCGGGATTAACAGCAATCGACTTTTAACAACGCTCGTGTTTTACCGACTGACGTCACCCTATTGGTCCACCTAAACTTTTATACCATTTTGTTTTATATTTGGTTTTAATTCCGGTACAATAACACACATCGCCAAAACCAACCAAATTCGTGTCAACTTACCGGCTCAATGCTTGGGACCGACAACAAGTGGGTTTTACCACCGTACTCCGAGTTTTAATAACCTGCTCGGCGCAAGTTCAGTCAGCGTAACGAACTGTTACGTAATGAAAACCGAGGTAAAGTCAATTTTATTTGTTTAAGTTCCAGGATCGACAACGATCGGTTTTTACCAACGTTCGAGTTTTACCGACTGACGCCACCATATTGGTCCATTTCAACTTTTATAGTTTTTTTGTTTATATTTTGGTTTTAATTTCGGTACAATAACACAGATCACCGAAACCGACCGAATTCGGGTCGACTTACTATCTCAACGCTCAGAACCGACAACACTTTGGTTTACCACCGCCCGAGATTTAATAACCTGCCCGGCGCAACGCGCTGGGTAAAAATTTAGTTTATTATAAATAAAATAAAATTATTTTTAGGATTAGTGTGTGAACCCGTTACGGATCTAGCCGCTAATACGATACATCGATTATATATAAGATCTAAACGTTAAATTATTACTTTATTGATAAATATGTTACGAATACATTATGGTGGATGGAAATAACTTATGGAGAGCATAATTTAGATCTAGATCTCTCTCTAAATATGTACACCTACAAATGAGCATGGATATGCCTATTTATAGGCCAAAGCACCAATTCGTTAATTTAGTCTAATTCGTTATATCTTCATAACGAATTAGACTGCATTCGTTATGATTCCATAACGAATGATGATAACTTAACGAACCAGCCTCCATTCGTTATATTACATAACGAATGGGCTTATAAACTTAACGAACTAGCCTAGATCACTAACGAATGGACCCATTCGCTATACAATCCATAGCGAATGGCCATTTTACAATAAATAAATAATCTAGACTATGTATAACTTATTCGAATGCTACGGACAACAATTTCGTGCACTAACAGACACCCCCTTTTCCGTAGCTATCGAATAATTTAACCTTGAATACTTTAACTGCAAATCACCAGTCACAAAACATGCACTAAAAATTAGATAGAACTAGTTATAAATCATGTTTATCATTTTTCACCTAAAAACTCGACTTTCGTTTCAGTTAAGTTTTCGTTAGAAACCCGATTAAATATTATATTAAATACCATTATTCCGTAAACTTTATAATACGCTAACATAATTATTTTCAAGCTAAAATTCCATTAAGACCCATAGTTCGTATACGTTATAAATTTCAAACTCGACAAATTCGTTTTAAACTCGTTTAAATCATATATATTATGTTTCGTTAGTTAAACTTTATAATTCGTTAATACTTTCGTTTTCAAAATAAAATATATTGTTAACATCACTATTTCCGTAACCTTTATAATATACAAACTTGATATTAATCTAGTAAGGTAAACTAATATTGAATTCATAATGTATTAATAATTCGTAAGAATTCGTTGATGCATAAATTAATAGTATAATATCCAAACATAATTAAAATGTACATTCAACACTTCTAAATCTCGACAACCCGATTCATACACTTTTTATAAGTCGTTAGTTATAATTAATTTTGTGCTTTTAATTCAAGTTCTTCACGTTCAATTGCTTCGGTTCTTTTACGCGCTTACAGTTTTATTTCAAGTTTGTCTTCAACTTCAAGGTGAGTTTCTCACACCCCCTTTTTAACGCTTTTACACATTTTGGGGGTAACATATATATCCTATCAACATTACAATTTCGTTTATTTATTATTTGTAAATTACAATTCGTTACATGGACTTGTGTGTTTATTTGCTTACTTGCTCAAAGATTACTTGCTCATGGTTTCCTCAATAAGTATGATCATACGCCTCCCCTATGCACTCAGGACCTCGATGTTGTGAGTGGAATAGGGACCCCCGATCCGAGTACATTGGTTGTTACCAATTGGAAAAGACATTACTTGCGGTTATCTGAGTACGTTGGTGCACAATACCAACTGGAAAGGACCTTACTTGCTCATTTACACTTGTTCATGGAATTGTATGATTTTTATGTACATATATCAAAACCTGTGTTAACTCACCAAATATTCATTTAGTTGACTTTATTTTGTATATATGTTACAGGTACAATTATTAGAGAATGAAACGGAGAAGACACTAGAATTTAGTTTATATTAATAAATGGACAAGTTGTTAATTGTTCTTGTATTTTCCTTGTATTTCTTGTTACAAACTTGTGTACTTGATGCTTAAATAAATTAATGATAATATTGTCACTTAATAGCGTCACATGTGTTTTGAGCAATCTGTACGTCGCACCCGGGCGTATTCTGCTTTAGCCGGGGTGTTATAGATTGGTATCAGAGTCGTGACTATAAGATAGGACATTAGATGTAGTGTTCTAGTTGGTTATAGTTTATTTGCTTAATTGTTTAGGTTGCATGATTAAAAATTATGTGGGCCTTATATGATTGTTCAATGCACTTAGTTGTTACTATATGTTTCAAATCGAAGTTTTATATAATTTACTATAAAACGATTACAATAAAGTGGCAGGCAAACGGGCAACAAGCTGCGCCGCAACCCCCTTTTGAACAGCAAAGCCAATCCTGCTAAAAATGAAGCTTTGGGACCTAGAAGCTGAAGAGGTTCCGTGTACGACGCGCTGAACCCTACTCAAAAATTTCACAGCCTCTGGAGCCAGAAAACCAAATGTATCAAAGGCAAATGGTAGAAAGACATGTTGATTATCTAAACAAGCTTTCTCGTGTTTAACAACTTTGCCCGATTCAGCCTTCAACGCAGCCTGACCCACAACAAACCCACGGTCCCTGAGCCCAACAAGAGGAGACACTCCTGTAAGATCCACACAGGCGTGTTTCCCCCCTGCCCACCCGAACACAAGAATATCAGCTGGTCGTAAAGTAGACCTCCCTTCAATAGGATCCGTGAGAAAGTTAACAGGGGCCTCCTTTTTAGCAGAAATCCCTGCCCGTTTAAGAACATCACACAGAACATCCCTAACCAGATCATGTCTGTATTTAAAGCCAGGCAATTCTTTTCAATGCACCGCATGGTCACCAAAAGAATCCAAACAGACCTTACGAAAAATTGGGCAAGGTTCATCCGTCGGGAACATAGGGATCATTAACCGGTACTTAAGGATAGCCCGATACTCCAAACCCGACATACGTTGGCCTAATCCTTCAATGGGGATGGCCGTTAGAAAATACTGAGCCCGAGGAGCCCGAAGGCATTCAAACACCGCCTTTTGGCGAGGGGATAGATCAAACTTCACTTCTAAACTCTTGACGATTCCACTAAATAAGGCACTCGCCACAACATGTTGGGCTTTAGGGGGGCGGTGTCCTTATTAGAGAACCCGCTAAGATCAAAATCTGGAAGTGAAGTACGTAAACGATCCATCGCACACCCATAATCAGAGTCCAACCCATAAATATCACAACCCCGAAGAATATGGTCTTGCAAACACCACGACTGTGCTCTCGAAGCCACAAAAGCATATGTAGATACATCCTCGGCCGAACAGAGACCCAACCCCCCATAACGGATCGGAAGTGATGTCAACCTCCATTGGAGATCCCCAAAGAACGGACCTCCACAAACCACGATGTCCTCAATCGCCCTCCGAAGACCATTGTCAAATATAGAAACAGCTTCCCCCACATACATAGGTTGGCATGTTCTCAAACCGAACAAAAGCTTGGCGACTCCCATACATGAGCGAAGCAAAAGAAGCTCGCATTGAGGATCCCGAAGTCTTGGGAGACAGCTCATCAGTTCCACAGCGCTAGATGCCCTTTTCATAGCCAAACTGCTGATAAACCCCGCATCCTGGCTTGCAGCACCACCAAGGAGTTTCACGCCAAGCACCGGCCTTCCAATCCCGCAAGGGAACAACCCCTCCTGTGCCTTCACCCCATTGCATGTTGGCCAAAATAACTCTGTTTTCTTAACGTTTAATTCAAGACCCAAACGAGGCCCCTCAGACCTGATAATATCTAATGCTTTGGCTACCTCTCTAGTATCCCCGATAATCGTGCCATCATCCAAGTACCAAGCATGAAAGAGAAGCTTGCACTGATCTCTGATTTGGTGAACAAGTGGGTGCAAAGCTAAGGCAAAAAGGAGAGGCCTAAGAGGGTCCCCCTGTTGAACCCCAGTGGTGGATTTAATGAAAGTATTACCCACATATAACCTAGCCGACTGCCCATATAAAAAATCCACCCAAAGAGAAATGGAAGGACATCGACTCCGAACCTCATGTAGAAGGGTCGTCCTATCAACTAAGTTGAAGGCATTGGAGAAATCAACAGTAAGCATAGCCAATGACCCATCCGAATGAAACTGATTTAGAAACCTGTTCGCGCTATGAAGCACGGCCTCTGCCCCACTGGGGACTCCCACCCCAAATTGAAAGTCACCGAGGTATTTAACCATCTCCTTCCCGACACCCCTCATAGCCACCTTAGAGACCAACCGCCTCCAAATGGCCCCAAAGGCAATAGGTCTAATCCCATTGTCCGGTTTAAGAAACGGCGTAAGTGGGGCAGACGCAACAAACTCTGCCTACACCTTAGGACACCTTCCCCCCAAAAATAAATTAACCACCACAGAGATAGCCTTGAGCAAACCATCCGCAATCGGAGACCCCTCTCCGCACAACGCATCTAAAATGTGTTGGGCTCGCAAACCGTCCCGCCCACACGAAGTCCTTTTAAGGAAAGACTTAATGCACCCAAGCACACTATCAACGTCCACGACAAGGGGAGACTCAGAAAGCAAGGAAGCAGGCATAATCGGAGGTGCCATGATGGGATGCTTAGACAACAAAACGTTCAAAGTATCCTTACCGAAAGGTGAAACCCCTGAAGAGCATAATACCTTGACCACAGCAGTGAAATGCCCGTCCGCAACTTTTCGCAAACATTGTTTAAAATTGGCGCCCAACCCGGCGTTGTCAGACTCGGGTACAAACGCATCACCACCCGGGGCATCTCCTAGGGGTTGGTTAAAAAGTGATATAAGGAGCTCAAAGAAACCGTCACGGTCACCCCAAGCGGATAGCGACCGTTGAATAATTCGGCATTGCTCAGACTTTCTATTGCCAGACCTGCGTTGCTGACGATTAGAAGGTCTGAAAACTCGTAAGGTGCAACGTGGTAACAACAACAGTTTCACCCACGCCTCAACAGACTCTGGCATAGCCGCCACCTTACCCAGAGCACCCACTAAGGCTTGGGAAAAAGCCATACGACAACTATGAGGAATGTTTTTAACAGTCGTAATAGGAAGAGTGAAGACACGCTCAAGGAGAGCTACATCCACCTCCACCCTTCCCACCGCGACAACTTCCCTCCCAACATGTGGCTTCGCAATCCCCACTATATATTCCTCCACATCTCCCGTGACACACTTGTACCAGACCGACCCGTCATCATGATGGCACCCCCGACGGAGAGCATGTGACTCCATACACGCTCCACACATCCACCTACGCGAGACCTTTAAAGCCTCACCAACCGAAATAAACAAATCCAAATTTGTCGAGATCGCCTCCCGTAAGGTCTCTTTCTTGTCATCCGATGACAAATGAAGCCGCTTAATATGTTCGGCCAATCGAACCCCCTTGGACCCCGGTAATCCATCCGGGCAACAGTGGAAGCCTCTAAACGGACACGGCCAAACAACCTCCTCAATAGCCCCGGTCATACCACCCCCGACCCATAAAACACCCCGGTAGCCAAGTACCACACCAAGAAAAATAATAATAAAACAAAACTCGAGTTGAGTTTGAGGAATGAACACCCGAACCAAAGAGGAAGGAGGAGAGCAACCACCCGTTGCCCTCCCCTCCTCAAAACACCAAAAACAAAGATTATTTCATTGAGGCGTTTTGTCAAACACCTGGCGGGCAAACTATTTTCTTTAAAATTTTAGTTGATGATGATTCCTTACTATTATATTGATCATTTAATTACTTCAATTACTCAAGCACACACAAGTCCAAGGCTTATGCCCGAAAACAAACATTTTTCCAACATTATCAATTATTGATTTTTATTGTGGTGTTCCGATATTATTCTTCTTAAAGATGGTTCTTTATGGTGGGTATGTAGTAAACTGTAAGGGGGACGTGCCTGTTTTCCGAAACTCTTGCACCAAGGTTATTGAAACCTAAGGATAAGCAATGCGTATAAATCCCAATCAGACGCGGGACCCGGTTGCTTACTTGGAGAGTTAGGAAAGAGCAGGAACTCTATTAAGCCAAAGCATACCACTTTCAACGCCATATGAATCACAACTTTAAGTTTTCAAACGCGGCCATGTTCTCTTTGTGAAAAGAATATGGTTGCACTCTTCTATGTTTTATAATGTGTTTTAACTGAAAGTCTGTACACGAATACCCAGCTTTTGGTTCAATTTGATTTCGAGTTTCTTTGATGTTTGGAAAATAAGAGTCCATGGTGGTTCATGAAAACTCTAAAGTTTCACACAAGATTTATTACCATTGTTATGATTTTTAGTTATTCATTTATTTTTTTATTTAGGTTTATTTAATTATTTCTTTCAAAGCAAACTTTAACAATGATTTTTAAACCACACCCCATTCCGAGTCTCATGATTTTCGGCACCATTGTTCGCATAATGTCTCTCCATTTCAACAAGCGTCGTTCTTCTAGCCGCAAGTTCACCGCTCAGATCACCAAACAACTAGCTGCGGTCCACCCTGACATGATCACCCAAATTCACCAGAATCTTTTTGCTAATAACGCATCTGCTTCAAGCGAGCCAAAAACATCTCACTGTTCATTTAAGACTTTCACAAGCACAAAACCCATAGAGTTTGACGGGACTGAAGGTGCCACTACCCTAATTTAGTGGTACAAACAAATGGAGAGCAAATTCCTCCACATTGAGTGTCCCGATGACAAGCAAACTCGCTTTGCTACAAGTGTCTTTGCAAAAGGGCCACTTACCTGGTGGGTGGAGGAAAAGACAACCCGTGGTGCCGAAGTTGCTATGGCTATGCCATGGGACGAATTGAAAGAACTGATGACCAAGAAGTTCTGCCCTCCGAGTGAGCTTATGAACTTGAAATCTGAGTTTTGGAACCTCAAACAAGAGAGTGGTGAACATGCAGCTTACACTTCTCGTTTCAATGAACTCAGTGTGTTGGTACCTCACCTTGTAACCCCAACCTCGCGTGCCATCGATAAGTACATTTGGGGACTACCGAGACAAATTCAAGATAGTGTCTTGAGTAGTGCTCCCAAGGAACTAGGTGACACGATTAACCTTGCTGCATCTTTAACTGACAATCATGTTAAACCCGGGACTTTGACATCGAAGAAATCGAAGAAATCGAAGAAACCTGCTGATAAACCCCCAACCGAACACAAAGTGACGAAACCCGAGCCATCCAAGCTTTCTCAATTCCCAAACCACAGGAAATGCAAGAATTACACGCTAACCCAACACACCGCAACTCAACCCAACTTTGCCCCACCACTCAGGAAACCCTACAACAGACCTCATCCATTGTGTAATAGTTGCCAACGACATCATTCAGCTAGTATAGCATGTCGTCTATGCAGTCGTTGCAACCGTTTTGGACACCTTAGTGCCACTTGTCGGGAGGTCACAATGGCACCAATTGCTCCTCCAAGGTTAGCTCAACCCAACCCCCGTCTCGAGCCATATGTTCAACCCATCAATCAGATTCGAGCTTGCTATAATTTTGGTGACCCTAACCACTTTCGCAACGCGTGTCCACGACTCGCACATGTGAATACTCTTCAGCTTGCTCCAGCTCGGTTGTACCAGGTTCAGACATATCAAACCCAACAAGCTTATCAGCCACAAGTTCCACCATTGTTGGCTAACCAAGCTCAAGTTCAGCCGCATCCCGACATTTTAGCTCCTGCACCACAAGGTGGTCAGATCGTTCAAGCCGCTCAAGCTCCTCCAAAAAACTGTGGGCGTGCTTTCATGATTAACGCCAATCAAGCTTAGCAAAACGACGATGTGGTGAACGGTACGTTTCTCGTAAATGACCACTTTGCAACCATTTTATTTGATACCGGTGCCGATATGAGCTTTGTGTCTTTTGAATTTGAGCCTTTACTTGCTAAACCCCGATCTAAGCTTAAGAACTCGTATTCTGTTGAGGTAGCTAATGGTAAATCCATATCGATTGACTCAGTTATTCGAAATTTCAAGTTAGATCTAAATGGCCACAAGTTCTCTATCAACCTCATTCCTATGCAACTGGGAAGTTTTGATATCATAGTAGGCATGGACTGGTTATCTGTTCAACGTGCTGAAATTGTTTGCTTTGAGAAGTTCATTGTATTCCACTTGACAATGGTCAAATTCTCCATGTGTCTGGTGAAAAGCCTTCTCCCTCGAGCCTAAATTTTATCACTTGTTTTCAAGCCCAAATGTACTTACGCAAGAAGTATGTAGCATTTGTAGCCCACGTGGTAGAAAGAAGGAACGGAAAATTGAGGACATTCTCGTTGTTCGCGAGTACCCCGAGGTGTTTCCCGATGATGTTTCTGGTCTTCCTCCTATTCGTGACGTTGAATTTCGAATCGATCTCGTGCCTGGTGCATCCCCGATTACGAAGGCTCCTTATTGCCTTGCACCATCCGAGATGCAAGAATTGTCTAACCAGCTCCAAGAACTTTTGGACAAAGGATTCATTCGCCCTAGTTCATCTCCATGGGGCGCACCCGTTCTTTTCGTCAAGAAGAAAGATGGATCTTTCCGCATGTGCATTGATTACCGCGAGATCAACAAACTCACAATCAAGAATCGTTATCCTTTGTCTCGTATTGATGATATTTTTGATCAACTCCAAGGAGCTTCATGTTTCTCAAAAAGATTGATCTTCGTTCGGGTTATCATCAACCACGCGTGCATGAAGATGACATACCCAAAACCGCTTTTTGGACTCGTTATGGGCATTACAAATTTAGGGTTATGCCTTTTTGGCTAACCAATGCACCCGCGGTGTTTATGGACATCATGAACCCGTATGCAAACCTTACCTAGATAAATTTGTAATTGTTTTTATTGACGACATTCTTATTTATTCCAAGTCCAAAGCCGAGCTCGAGAAACATCTTCATTCCGTCCTTGATCTCTTAAGGAAGGAACACCTTTAAGCGAAGTTCTCAAAGTGCGAGTTCTGGTTGAAAGAAATACTATTCTTAGGGCATATAGTAAACGAAAAGGGTATTCACGTTGACCCGGCCAAAATCGAAGCTGTTGAGATTTGGAAAACTCCAACCACCCCTACCGAAGTTCGTTTATTTCTCGGACTTGCGGTTTACTATCGTCGCTTCATTCTTAATTTTTCCAAGATTGCTTTGCCTCTAACTTCATTAACTCATAAGGATAAACCTAATGAATGGGGGGGCCAAAGCAAGATGAAGCTTTTCAAACTCTTAAGCGCATGTTTTGCGATGCACCAATCCTTGCACTTCCCAAAGGAAATGAGGATTTTTTTTGTCTATTGCGATGCTTCCAATCAAGGTCTCGGATGTGTCCTTATGCAACGAGGTAAAGTTATCGCTTATACTTCACGACAACTTAAGGTTAATGAAAAGAATTATACAACGCATGATCTCGAACTCGGTGCCGTTGTATTCGCGTTGAAAATTTGGAGACATTACCTCTATGGCACTAAGTGTGTGGTATTCACCGACCACAAGAGTCTTCAACATATTTTTGACCAAAAAGATCTAAACATGCGACAACGACGATGGGCCAAAATACTTAGCGACTACGACTGTGAAATTCGTTATCATCCTGGTAAAGCGAATGTTGTGGCCGACGCCCTTAGTCTAAAGACCCATGTGAAATCAATTCTGCTTCATAGCCTGATCGTTCAAACCGATCTCCAACTTCGTATCTTTGAATCCCAACATGTCTTTGTCACCAAGGGTAATATGTATGATGAAAAGTCATGTGGTGTCGAGAATCAACTTGAAATTACGCGTGATGGTTTGTTGTATTACCTCAATCATTTGTGAGTTCCTAATCGTGACGATCTTCGCACATTAATCATGGACGAAGCTCATAAGTCTCGATATTCCATTCATCCAGGTGCGGATAAGATGTATTTCGATCTACGGTCCACATTTTGTTAGCCCGGTATGAAGAAAGATATCGCGTTATATGTGGGAAATGCCTTACTTGTGGTAAAGTTAAGGCCGAGCACCAACGGCCATCCGTTTGCTCGTTCAACCACACATCCTTGTTTGGAAATGGGAAGATATCTCTATGGATTTTGTGTTCAAGCTTCTGACTACACGAAACCGTCACGACGGTATATGGGTTATAGTTGATCGTTTGACTAAATCTGCTCATTTCATCCCGATCAACGAAAAGTTTTCGGTTGATCAACTCGCTCAAATTTATGTGCAGCGTATCGTTTTTCGTCATGGTATATCTTTGTGTATCATTTCCGATCGTGATAGCCGTTTTACTTATCACTGCTGTTCTTCGCTTCAAAATTCGTTGAACTCAATTGGATCTTAGCACAGCCTATCATCCTCAAACCGATGGACAGTCCGAGCGCACGATTCAAACGCTTGGAGATATGCTTATGTCATGTGTCATGGATTTCGGTGGAAACTGGGATTCTCATATTCACTTGATTGAGTTCTCGTATAATAATAATTTTCATTCGAGTATCGGTATGGCTCCGTTCCAAGATCTCTATGGTCGTAAGTGTCGATCATCTATCTGTTGGAACGAGATTGGTGAAACCCAAATCACTGGTTCAGAACTTGTTCAAGAAACTACTGATTTGATTGCTCAAATTCGATGAAACCTCTTAACCGCTGGTAGCCGTCAAAAGAGTTACGCCGATAACCGACGACGACCTCTCGAGTTTAATGTTTGTGACCATGTCCTTCTCAATGTATCTCCTTGGAAAGGTGTTGTTCATTTTGGCAAGAAAGGTAAACTATCTCCTCGTTTCGTTGGACCTTTCAAGATTCTTTCTCGTGTTGGTAGTGTTGCTTACACACTCGAACTTCCTCAAGAGATTTCTAACGTTCATCCGAAGTTTCATGTTTCAAATCTGAAGAAATGTCTTGCTGAGGAATATCTGCATGTACCACTCGACGAAGTGAGCATCGATGAGACAGTGCACTTTGTCGAGAAACCGGTGGAAATCATGGATCGCAAAGACAAGGAAACTAAACGTAGTCGTATACCTTTGGTAAAGGTTCGTTGGGAATCCAAGCGTGGCACTGAATTCACTTGGGAACGAGAAGATCAAATGCGAACAAAGTATCCTCATCTTTTTGTTATGGATTCTTCTACCTAATTTCGGGACGAAATTCTTAAAAGTAGGGAATGCTGTGACATTTGTCAATTTTTCGTATTCGTATTTGTATTTGTTTTTGTTGAACCGACCCATTGTAATTGTACCTGTAACATATATATAAAATAAAGTCAACTAAATGAATAGTTGATGAGTTCACACAAGTTTTGATATATGTACATAAAATTCATACAATTCCATGAACAAGTGTAAATGAGCAAGTAAGGTCCTTTCCAGTTGGGATTGTGCACCAACGTACTCAGATAAGCGCAAGTGGATAAATGAAGGACTTTTCCAGTTGGGATTGTGCACCGACATGTTATTTCCATTAGTTAGTTAGTAATTCATGTTTCCTTATTATTTTAGCTCATGAGATTCGCTCGTTCAGTTTCATATAACGCGTTTTCCGTTTCGTTTCCAAGTTGTCCTACCAATTTCAAAGGTGAGTTTCTCACAACCCCTTTTTAACTATTTTGGAGGTAGCATATATATCCTATCAAAAGTTCAATTTATTTTATTTATTATTTACAAACTACAATTCGCATCATGGACTTGTGTGTTTACTTGTTACTTGCTCAATTATTACGTGCAGGGATTTCTTCTATAAGTATGATCATATTCCCCCCTTTGCACTCATGAACCATTGTTTCTAGTGGAAAAGAGACTCCGATCTGAGTACGTTGGTGCACAATCCCAATTGGAAATGACCTTCATTTATTCTTTACACTCATGGACCATTGATTCTAGTGTAAAGAACCCTTATGTGTTTTTCACAAGTTTTCATCAACTGTATGGTTTTTATATATTATTTCAAACTGTGTGAACTCACCAACTATTTAGTTAGTTGACTTTATTTTATATATATGCTACAGGTACTCTCATTAGAGGATGAAATGACGAAGACACCATAAGTTAGGTTATTTAAATAATATACAAGAAAGACATTTGTTTTGTTCCTTCTTCTTTGTGTTTGTTCATTAATAAATTTGTGTACTTGATGCTTTTGAATAAATTAATGATAATATTGACACTTAATAGTGTCACATGTGTTTTGGGCAATCTGTACGTTGCACCCGAGCGTATTCCGCTTTAGGAGGGGTGTTACAAATGACGACATGGCAAGTTTGATGGGTGGTGAAGTTGACAATTGTTGCGTAGTGGGAAAGTACCGGTATAGGGTTGGCGGATTTGTGGAGGAGCTTGGGTTTGTTGTTGAGGTTGTGGTTGAGTAACGACAAAGTTTCGGTGATTGGTTTTGGGTTTCTTTTGTTGTTGTTGTTGTTGTGGTGGTGGGAAGAGTTTGAGTAGTTGATGGCTTGAGGTGCTGGATCGACTTTGTCTTGAGGTGCGGGTTCTGTTTTTTTTTTTTTCATTTGGCTTCTTGAGGTTTAGGGTACCTGCCTTGACATGTTTCTCCGATAGCGTACTGGCTAGAGTAATGGCGTCCTCAAGGTTCACGGGTTTGCTACTCATTACCGAGTCCCGGATTTGCATAGGTAAACCCCCAATGTATTTGTCAAGTTCACGTTTAGCCGGGGTAACCGATGAGAATGCTCAATTCGTGGAAACGGAGCGAGTAGGCGGCGTTGTCACCACTTTCTTGCTTCAAGTTCCAAAATTCTTCCTCGAGCTTTTGAAGCTCGTGCTTGGGACAAAACTTCTTCATCCTGAGTGCCTTGAGGTTGGACCATGGAAGCGCCATAGCCGTTTCCGATCCTTGGAGGTGCATGACACCACCCCCCCCCCCCCATGTAAGAGCGGTTTTCTCAAACATGCTCGAAGCGAAATTTGTCATTTTCGCATCGGGGCACTCGCTATGACGAAACACACTTTCCATTGATTCAAACCATTGAAACAAAGTAGTCGCATAGTTTGTTCCAAAGAACTCGGTTGGGTTAGCACTAGTGAATTGATTATACAAGTAGGATGCGGGTTTGGGTTCAACGGGTGCAACAACGGGTTGAGCAGCTTGTATTTGGGTTAAAAGTTCGTGAATCACCGCGGTCATTTGTTTGACGACGAAAGCAGCCATGCGTCGGTTGGAGTTCTTGCGCGGTCTTAGTGGAGGCATTCTATAAATTATAAATAAATGAAATAAGTTTGAGGTAAATAGGATGAATATGAGGGTGTATATAAAAATAAAATAAAAGTTTAAGTTTGATTGTGAATTCCTAGAGTTAGTGAGGAGGAGATGTTAATGTTAAAAAAATATAAAACTTTGTATATAAATAACAATTCGTAAACAAAACGTAAATGATTTTTTTTTAGAGGTTGTAGCTTGAAATTTTGAGATTTTGAGATTTGTAGAGTCGAGAAATCGTACATGAACCACCATGATTTGATATTCTGACACTAAAAAATAGTTATAAAACACCGTATTTGAGTCTAAACATTTGCACGTACCACCGCGTCTTTTTCATGTTTCCGACAAATAACGATAATAACACATAATAAAACGGAGATACAATGAGATGTTAAAACGCTAGTTCACGAACCACCGTGGCTTTCATGTTTCAACACCAAAAATTTGGATGGCGACCGGAACGCTCGCATTCGACAACTTAAAGTATTGACATGTAAAACACTGTTCGTTGGCCTAGAAAACGAGCACTACAATTCGACCAAGGTAAGTAAATCACCTTCGATTCTTGGAATCTTTTTGTCAAATGGTCGTTTCATAGTGTCTCGCTCTCTATGATGGCTAAAACCCGATATAAATGCAACATTTAAGGGATTTTAAACAACGAGATTCAAGTTAGGCTTGTAATCCATAAAACACAATAAAAATCTATGTTTTTGCGTTTTATGGTTAGGATACCTTGAGCATACTATGAAAGTGTGTGTATGTGAACATTTATGATGTTTGTTAAATTAAATAAGTTTATAAATAAACAAGTGAACAATCAAGTAAGGTAAACACGTATAAGCACACGTATAGGGACCTTAGAGCAAAAACTATACTAGGTCGTTACGTCTAACCACCTATCTTATAGTCTTGTGGCTCTAATACCAATCTGTCACACCCCGACCAAAGGCGGCGGAACATGTCGGGGTGCAACGGATTGCCCAAATACACAAGACGCTATTTAAGCGACAATATTTAATCAACTCATTTAATTCCACAAAATCATATGAAGTCACATAACATGTTCATACAACAACCAAAACAAATTATAGCAAATATTATACTGTTCATTTTTTCTAATATCCTAACGGTCTTGATTACGTTTTTCTTCAAGCCTCGAGTCAACCAAAAGTCAAACCTGTAACATTGCAAAAATAAAGTTTATCAACACAAAGGTTGATGAGAAATTTCATAGTTTTGAAACAATATGTATATAATAGGAAATGCCACAACTTGTATACAAAACGATAATAATAGCAAAAATTAGGATAAATGAAATCGCTAATAAGAATACATTAACACCTTGCTATAAGAGAATACCAAATAGTCTAGGATTTTGTATGAAATCGTTAATAAGAATACATTAACGACACCTTGCTATAAGAGAATACCAAATAGCTAAGGATTTATACATCAACCCTCCAAAAGCGGTAAACACATTAGCATATAAGCATGTAAGCATATAACACCAAATCGAGCATTTAATTAAGTAAAGTATACAATAAAATATATGGTTTAAGACTCAAGTATAAAAAATTTAGTTTGAATAAGTATGCAATATCACCTCCAAAACGAAAGATGGAAAACGGGTTATAAAAGTACTCACGTTCAAGTAATAAACTTGAAAGATTGGTGATTTGGAGTTTAACCGGAACGACGGGTTTAACGAACGAAGCCTAAAAGAAAAGAAGTCTTATATTAGCAAAGTTGTCTTAGAAGTTTTTAAAATAAATGTTGAAAAATGTAAACAATTAAAGTTTAAGGTTTAAAATGTAAATAATTAAGGATTTATAACAATAGTCCTTTAAAAATATAAGTTTGCTCGAAACCGGGTTAAAGTATCTAGCCTTAATATTTACTCAACCTATGTTAAGTAATAAGGTGGGTAAAAATGCAAGAATGCAAGTCCCTTTATAATTTAGATACTAAACGGGTTTTTAACGAGTGTTCGGGTTGTTGATTCGGGTCTTGATAATTGGTCAAATCCAAAGTCAATTTTCCAAATAATGAGTGTTATGAGATAACTCAATAATATTTAATAAGACTTAACGAAGTATATAGTTCTATTGTTTTAGAACTAACAACGTCCGTTAAGCGAGTGTTCGGTTTTTTCGGTTCAAACTTTGTTATGAGATCAAGTTGGATCCAACATTTCCATGTACTTAATAATTAAAATCAGTTTATAAAATATTTTTGAAGATATATACAAGTCTTGATAGCTAAAAACACACTTGTGTGTCTTAAGCGGGTGAAAATCGGTTTGGTTTGGTTCGGTTTCCATCTCACAATAAGTTCATGGATGGTTGCCACATGCCCAAATATCAAAGATCTTGTATAATAATTTATAAATGATGATACTTAAGTTTTACAACTAAAAAGTTAACAATAAAGTCTTTAAACGAAAGTTCGGTTTTCGGTTCGCATCTTGTTTCGGGGTTAAGACCAAGGTAAGATTCTACAAACCCATAACCATAGACTTATAAAAATGATTTTAGAAACTTAAATATAAAAATAAGCATGTTTAAACAATTATTTAACAAAACTAGTAAACAAGTTCGGTTTACGGTTTAGAGCTATTTATGGTTAAACCGAGGCTAGTCTCTTCAAACCCATAACCATAGAACTTCATAAATATGATAAACAAACTAAAATGAGCAGAAGTTAAGCATGTTTAATATGTATAAACAAGTTATATAAGTGTATATATATATATATCAAGGACCACGAAAGTCCTCCATGAAGCCTTGCCTTATGAGTCCCGACACTCCACCGACTGAGATCGGGGAAGTGACCACCAAAGGTAACAAGGGGTGTATATTATATAAATGTTCTATAACCATATTCAAGTATTAATAAGACTATATAAGCTAATTAAAATGAAAGACTTTACTCAGTTTGACTTTTGGAAGTCAAACCTTCAAGAACAACTAAAAACAACTTTTAGATCTTTGAATTTGAGAGAGATTTTGGAGTTGTAGCAGGAAAAAATGAAGGGGTTGATGGTGTTTATATAGGTTAGTGATAAGGGTCAAGTATGTGTGATAATAACAAGAGTATGCGTGCAAAAGGGATCAAGACAGGACACAAAACAACAAAAAAACGGGCTGCTGGTCTGATGGAGCATCGCTATACGTGATGGGAGTTGGCCACACCCATCGCGTATCGCTATGGGTGGGTGGCGGATTTTCCAACTTTGTAAAAATGGCAGTTTTGGCCCCCGAAGTTGTTTTAAAGCGTTTTAAGGACCGAAAAGGATGTTTCCGAGACCCAGCAAGTATAAAACAATATTGTAATATAAAATCCATCATTTTGATTATATCATAAGTTTCGATTTACAAAATGGGTCGGTTTACATGATAAACGAATACAAATCAGACCCAAAATTGATGAATTTCACAGATGAAGTATATAAATCGCATATCGTAAATCGTTGAAAAGCAAAATTTAAAACAAACTTCGAGTAAGGTGGTTATACCCATCCAACAAACGAAACACAATAACTGAGCATCGTGTAACACCTAATTAGAGAAATTCATAAATTGTAATCAAGTAAGTCTCGATGGTTAAAATCTTAAACGAAAATCTTGAGTATATAAAACCGTTAAGATAATATCTCTTCTACTTAAAATAAACCGTAAAATAAATAATACATGTAGAAATGTGAGGTAATGAAATGCATAAAGTGTTTTCGAATGATCCAGGATAAACAAAATTCATACTGAAATATCAAGCATATAAAGTTGTTGTGAAAACATCCTCAAAAATATAATCTTTAAAGATCAATGAACATTGAGGTAATGCGAAATAATGAAAATTTGTAAACTTTTATCTGATAAATCTTGAAACAACATTCGAGTTGAAACTTTGTGTGTAAAATTCATTGAGGTAATATTGCTTTAAGCAAAAGGGATCATAAATGAAATAAGCATTGCGGTAACGCGATCTAGCGAAACACGTAAAATAGTTGATTAATTTTTGAAAGCAAAACCCATTATTAAATTTCGAGTGTGTCTAGTTGTTATGACAATATCATTTTTTAAATGAGAAAGAGTTATAAAGGAAAAGAGTATTGTGAGCAAGAGTAAATCATATCGTGGAAATAACGGTTTATAAAAAAAGAAGAAGCTTTGAGTACATGGAGTCGTATAAATACATTACTTAAAACAATAGTAAGGGAAATTTGGCTCGTGTGTGTATGTAGAGGCTTAGGTTTTAAGGGTGATTGGTTTGGGTGCCTTTTGAAGAAGGAGTGGGTTCTTGAATGTCTTGTGTAATTGGGTTTACTTAAGTTTGTTAATTGTGAGGTTTGTTTGGGCTTGATGGGTTGGGTAAGTTGAGATTGACTATCTTAGGCTTGGATACGGTTCATATATGCATTTTGCGAAGATGGTTCAGATGGCTATTGTGGTATCTAAACTTGAAGGTTGGGTAGAAATGGTATGACAACATGGTTTGCGCTTTGACATAGTATGAGTCAAATTATGGAGTCATAGGTTGGTAAATTTTGGTTTGCATGTGTACTTGGAATGTGTTGATGTGTTTCTCGGCATTTTGTAGTGGTAGGATAGTGAAATTGGTAGGTTTTACATAGGGTAAAAGTGTCGGTATCGCGGCTCCTTGTTGGGTTGATTTTTATACATCTTGGTTTTGCAGGGAGTTTGAGTTGGTGATGGCATAACTTAGGTTAGTTAGGTTTCATTTCTCTTTGAGGTTGGGGCAAAATAGATAGTGTGTGAAGATATGGTAGTGGAAGGAGGGAGTTGTAGCGATGATAATAGTGGTAACGACAGGCTGATTGTAGTGATAGTTTGAGTAAGGGTGTTCGGTGACTTGCGGTTGTGTTTTAAAAGGAACTTGACCAACATTACGTTCTAAAATTGAAAGTGGCATAACCACTAAAGTTACATTGAAAAGGTTTAAACATTCATGAAATTTTGTTGACCAAAATACAAACTGAAATTTTTTTTATGCGAAACCGAAAACTCTTTGTGTATCACCATTGATTATTTGCGTTTCAATATCAACGTGAATGTTTCGATATAAATGTTATAGACAAGAGGAAATATATATATATATATATATATATACACACACACATATATATATATATATATATATAAGGTATCGATAAAAAAATTTTAAACTTAGGGATTTATAGGAAGATTGAGAAATAAGTTACTGAACCACCACAATTTCCTTGCTTCAACAACTCCCACTATAATAAGTATTGTGATAAAAACATCGGGTCGTGCTTGCCTTGTCTAAAATATTTTTATATGAGAAAAAGTTTTGAATTAAACGAATCATTTTAATGTAAATAGTCCATGAATTGGATAAAATTAAGTGGGAGAAATTTATCATAAAATATTAAAAACTAGAAAGGAATGAACTAAATTTGTATATTGAATATTACCATAGGGAATAAAACAAAATTTTTTATGGAAATGAACAAAAATCTTTATTGGAATAAAATTCACTATGAGGGTTCAAAATAAGTATATTTTATATTACAATTTATTATGAGGTATCAAAATATATAATGAAAATCGTTATGAGAACAAAATTACGTAACAATAATTTCACCATAAGGGTTATATAATATTTTGTGTATTACAAATGATTATGAGAATTTAAAATAAACAATTTTCTGAAACGAGGAAATCAAGATTAATAAGATTGTCATCAAACTAGAATTTTTATGAAAATGTTGTATGAGAAATTAAAGAATTAAAAATTATACAATGATAATTACTTGAAAAGTAAAATTTGTCATGAGAAAATTTAAAATGACTGAAATTGTATGATGAAAATTTTTTTGATGTGAGAAATCATAGTGAGCAAAAATTATATAATGGAAGTTGTCATGAGAATTCAAATTGTACAAAATAAAATTTATAAAAAATTCAAATAGACGAAATTATGTAATGAAAATTGTTGTGAGAAATGAAGATAGTTTACCATGTGAAATCAAAATATAAGATAATTAATCATAACGAAAAATTAATCTATATAAATAGAAAATTCGTACTGAGAAATCACTATAAAGGAAATGACTAAATAAATACTTGAATAAATAAGCCCTCCAAAAACATTTATATAAAAAAAATTTAAAATTTAACGATGAGAACCTTCATATACCACCATGAAAGTTGTTCAAATCAATAAATCTAAAGCGTAAATGCAATAAAATGGGGAGTTGAACATATGTACGTATCACCGTGTTTTACACGTTTTGTTCCAACTATCGTAATAATAACAATAACAAGTAAACAATGAGTCAATCGAGATGTTGAAAGCATTAGTCCACGTATCACCGTGGCTCTTATGCTTCTAACAAAAATATAAGGAGGCAACCGGAACGCTTGCATTCGACAACTTAATGTTGTTGACATATATAACACGGTTTGTTGGCCTAGAGGAAGAACACTATAATTCAATCATCCCAGGTAAGTAAATCACCTTTGATTCTTGGAAACTTTTTGTCAAATGATCGTTTCATAGTGTTTCGGCCCCTATGGTAGCTACAAACCCATCATAAATTCAACCTTTAAGGGATCTTAAATAACGGGATCCAAATTAAGTTTGTGATCCATAAAAACAAACTTTTTGTGGTAAGGTAAGGATACCTTAGTATAATATGAGTGTGTGTGCATGTGTGTATATATATATATATGTATATATATGAAAGTAAGGTGAGGATACCTTAGAGTACTTTGAGAGTTTGAGTGTGTGTATACATGGTATTAAATGAAGTAAATAAGTTCAATGAACAATCAAGTAGGGAAATCACGTATAAGCAACACGTATAGGGACCCTAAAGCAAAAAACTATAATAAGCCGTTACGTCTAACCGCCTATCCTATAGTCATGGCTCTGATACCAATTTGTCACACCCCGACCAAAGGCGACGGAACATGCCGGGGTGCAACGGATTGCTCAAGAACACTATGACACTATTAAAGTGACAATATTTACTTAACTCATTTATTTCATTCAATAATCACAAATACAACTTGTTCAAGATAAAACACAAACAACTTCATATAATCATAACTTCATTAAAGTATCCTAGAGGTATGATCTAAGTGATGAGTTTTCAATATTCACGAGCAACCTAAGAGTAAAGCTGTAACACGCATAAACATAGATTTGATCAAAACGAATGTTGGTGAGCAATACACTAGTTTTGACGTATGTATATAACGAGGAAAAAATCACAATTCACATGTGTAAATAGAATAATGCAACAGCCATTGTAAATGTAAAGTAAATAACCGTGGCTCCTTTCTATTTAGCAACAACCAAAATACTCGAAGAATCATGCCCTATTCTACTAGTACAAGGCTAAAGTAGTTAGGGGTGTGTATAATCATACTTATTGAGGCTTAACAACAACATAAAAATAAACACTAGTGCCCATGATCAAATTGAGTCATAAACAAAGATCGAGCAAATATTGGTACAACACATAATGTTGAATTGTGGATTTCATAATGAGATCATAAAACAAGTAAGTTTGAATATGGTACGCATGCCACCCCCAAAAGTATAAAAGCGTAAAATGGGGGAGTGTGATTACTCACATGAAATAAGTAACATAAAGGATTAGTTTGCGATAAAACGGAAAGGTAAGTTAAACGAGCGAGACCTAGATTGAGAGGTCTTGAGTTAGAAGATGGTCTTAAAAGCTTTAAAGTAAAATAATATTACAAGTAAGATAAATAATTAAAGTTTGAGGGTTAAAGTGTAAATACATAAGAAATTAAAGTAATGGTTTTTGAAAAGTAAGTTTTCTCGAAGTCGGGTTTCGGTATTCTATTCATTAGTTTTACTTAAACTTTTTTAAGTAAATATGTGGGGATTGGTTTAATGCAATAGTGCACGATCCCTTGTTAGATATACCAAAACGGAATTTCAACGAGTGTTCGATTAGTCGGTTCGGGTGTGGATAAATTGTCAAGTCCGAACCCGACATTCAAAAGTGATGAATATCATGAAATAAATTATTTAAAATAAAGACTTAACTAATGTTAGAAGTTCGATTAAGGAGAAACTCCAAACATCATTGTTAAGAGAGTGTTTGGTTTTATCGGTCCAAGCTTGTTATAGGATCAAGTTGGATCCGACATACCAAGTATTTTAAGGAAACATTTATAATTAGTTCGTAAAAGATCTTAACAAGAAAATGTCATATTCGGTGGCCCGAAACACAACTAGTGTGTTTTAAGCGAGTGAACCCGGTTTAGTTTGTTTTTTTTGGTTTGGTCGGTTCAAGACTTGGTATGTGACCAAGCGGGTCCAACAAATCTATATTATAATAACAAATACAAAAATGTAAATTAAAGAACTTAAACACTTAAAACTTACATGAAACTTGTTTTTAAAACAATTAAATAAAAAGTTAAACGAGAGTTCGGTCTTGGTTCGGTCCTTAACTCGGAATGAAACCGAGGATGGTTGCCGCATACCCAATACCATGGAACTTATTAAGTAACTATAGAAATTATAATACACAAATCTTACATGTAACACGTTATTAAATCATTTTAAATATGTAAAGCATTTAAACGAGAGTTCAGTCTTGGTTCGGTCCATGACTCGGAATAAGACCGAGGATGATTTCCACATACCCAATACCATGTAACTTATCAAAATAAACTTAGAAATAATAGTACTCAAGTCTTACATACAATATGCTAATAATAAAGTATTTAAACAAAAGTTCATATTTGGTTCTGTTCTTGACTCGGAATGAAACCGAAGAGGGTAACCACATACCCAATTACCATTGAACTATTAAAATAATTTGGAAACTAAATTATTAAGAACTAAACAATATTAATAAGCTTAAACAAAATTAAAGCGTAAACTAAAGTGTTTCACAAGGATTGCAATAATCCTCCATGTAGCCTCGCCTAGAAATACACCTGAACCGACCATGGCCAGAGAAGGGAAAGCCAAGGAAACAAGGGGAGTATGTTTTAGACAAACTATAATAACAAGCTTAAAGTAACAAGAATTAGTTAGAAACAATATTAGCATTAGTTTGACCTTGAAAAGTTAAACTACTAAGAATGTGGAAGATGAATACTTGGAACTTAGATTGGGGAGAGTTTGAGGTGAATGAGCAACCAACAAAGGATGAAATGGTCTTGTTTATATAGGGACGGAGTAAGGGTTTGGGTATAATGTTTCTTCCAAGAGTTTCATGCATTTGGATATGTTGAAATGGGTCAAACAAGATATAAACAAACAAAAACGAGTTGAGCAACCTGTAGACAGGCCTAGGCGCTACGCGACCACCCTTCCCTTGATGGACGCGCGGCGCGGTGCCCTTAGGTATAGGGTTTGGTCTCCAGCTTTGATTATTTGTTGATTTAGGTCCCTGAAGTTCGTTTTGAGTCATTTTTAGCCATAAAAGGTTGTTTTAAGGTACCGAAAAGGACGTTTCGCGATACAACAAGTGTGAAACGAATTTGTATCATAAAAAGCACTATTCTTATTTATATCAGAGAATCAAAAAGATAAAACAGGTCGGGTTTTCTGTACAAGAACAAATACAATTAAACCGAAAATGACGAATGTCACAACAACAATGGCTGATGAGATAATTCAAGATGCCCCAACTATTGATCCACAACCTATTTCACAACATGAACAACCTCCAGCACAGCAAAAACAAGCTCAAGCTGCTCATGAGTTAGCCTATGACAAGAAGCACAATATTTGTGCTTTCGTACATGAGAACTTTGCTGATCAGGACGTTTTTGGAGACATTATTGTATTCTTACACCAATCCCGGATCTACCACGCTATAACTGCTAATGCTCCTATTCATTTTAGCGTGATCCCCCCTTTTTGGGATTCGGCTAAGTATGTGGGGTCAAAAAACCACATCGTTGCAGAGATTAACAAGACAATTATCACGATCACCCCAGGTGCGATACGTCGGGTGCTGATGATTACTGATAACATGGACCTCTCATCTGAGTTCGATAAGGCACTGATTCATGGGTTATTTCAGAGATTGTTCAATACACGAGACCTGGATCGTTCCCAATGCAACAAGGCGTACTTATGTGCCCCATACAAGTACTTATTACATGTTTTGATTCATTGCCTTGGGGGAAGAAAAGGTGGCTATGACGAATGTCAGATAATGCTTTAATCCGCATTTTTTGCTCATATATTGAACAAACCGTTCAATTTCTTTGAAATCATCTTCTACCGTTTAAAGGATAATTGTCTGGCTATGAATCACCGCAGTAAGTTCTTGATGTATCCGCAATACGTGCAGCTAATTATACAAGATCTGGTTCCTGATCTTGTAAACGATCAGACATTGAAGGACCATGTGTTGAAGTTTGATCATATGACGGCCGATACATTGAAAAGGAAGAAGACTTATCGGCAACAGTCGCCTGAGGATTGTCCAAGGACCACTCGTTTACTTGGTCATTTGGCGAATCCTGAGTATGAATGTCCTTCTGATAAAAATTGGATCCATGACGATTCGGATTCTTAACATGAAGAGGGACCAGGTGGGAACATTGGTGGTGATGATGATGGAAACGATGAAGACGGTGGAAATGGGGGTGATGGAAAACGTGCTGAGGTTGAGTCAGTTAGCTCGTATGTTGCTCAACAAAAACGTAAGGGTGAGGCGAAGCTGACTGAACAACCGCCCAAGCATCGGATTCCACATGGTTCTGGTGTAGTGATAGGTCCAAAAATTCCTAGGTCGTCTGTGCAACAAAGTTCGGTGGTGTCGCTTACTGATAGCACCTCGACAATCACTCTTACGCCGACAGCGTCATCAGATCCGAAGTTTGGCTCGATTCCACAAACGGTGCTATCTCTTTTACCTACACCTCCCGTGACATCAACGGTAACGTCTCCTGCTACTACAACGACGTAAATACAAATTTTGGCCTTATCATTTATGAGAGTTACTCGTCTGCAAGGCCCAGTGCAGCCTGTTCCACAATATTTTAATGTCTTACCGCATGCTCAGCTTGATTCATTTATATCAGAATCAGATGGCAGCTAATCATCAACAACAGGATCAGATGTTGATGAATCAGCATCGGCTGATGAGTTATATTTCGTACTGCCAAAAAGAGACGAAAGAGATGCGAGAGATTGTTATGTCTCAGGGGGAGAGGATCAAAGAGCAGGAGGACTTTATTCTTCAATTAACATTTAAAGACGATGCATTAAAGAAATTAAAGAAAAATGATGAAGATAAGGATCCTAATACTGCTGGTGCAAGTGGCAGTGAGCCGAAACAAGCTCACATCTCATCAGCTGCGGGTACTAGTAGTGGTGGCAGTGACGACAGTGATTAATAAATGATAGTTTATCACGATACTACCAATGTCACGCAATTCGAGTCGATCAAAGCCAACACCATACTATTTATGGATTACAAGAAAGGTGTGGTGATAGTATTGCCAATGCTGATGAGATCGAGGAGGGTGAATTCGTTGATCATGCCCTGACTCGTGATCAAATAACTTTGTTGTTGGGTTTAAATGATGAAGAGTTGGGTGTATTGAAGGCTGAGGAAGATGTTGAGGTCATTAATGATGGGAAGTCCTGCTTGATACGAGTATTCCACATGGGAATACGTCTGTAACATCCTGTTTTCTAGTTTTGGTTAATAAATGAAAATATGAGTTATTATGAGTCGGGCTAGTGTTGGGTTAAATGGATATGGGTTATGGACTTGGGTTATGAAGGAAAGAGGGAAAGACCATGGGCTTAAGTCAATGATCCATAATTATATAAACCTTAAATAACCCATTTAATTCATTTTACACATATTCCATGCACCACCAAACACACACTTAAGCTCTCTCTCTAATTTCTCTCCTTTCTCTAGCCGATCCAAGATAGAAAACCGATCCCGATTCAAGGTAATGATAGTATGATGTTGTATAAACTAAAACCCGGTAGATTAAGTCACGAACGACGAGCCGACACCGTTAAACCGTTAGAGTCACGAGATCCAGGTGAAATCGGGTATAAACCGAACCTAAGGTGAGCTTAGGGATCACCCTAGCTCAGTTCTGGGTCGAACGGAACGAAATACGGTGAAAACGGTGGAGAAATAAGCAGGATCTCGCTTTTCCGGCGAGATTCCGGTTTTCCGGCAAAGGCGGCGCCGGAAAGTGGTACGAGGTTAGAGGGATGTCAGAGAATGTCGGAACATTCTCTGACCTAACCCTAATTCGTTAACGGGGGGTTAACGAACTAGGGGTGATTCGCTAAGTGGTTCGTTAAGGGAAGCCTAACGAACTAGACTTCGTTCGTGTTCAAATTCGTTAAGGATAAAATAACGAACTAGCTCCCAATTCGCATTGATCATTCAATAAAAGAGATAACGAATTAGAAGATCCAATTCGTTACATGGAGTGGTTCGCTTTATGGACTGATTCGTCAAGGGTCCAGTTCATTATAAGGTCCAAATCGTTATAGGGACCAGTTCGTTAGAGGGCCCAGTTCGTTTAAAGGACCAGTTCGTTATGACAAACCAATTCCTTAAAGAGTCAGTTAACGAACTAGAAGTTTAATGGAATTAAAGAATGGTCCCTGGACTTAGAAAAAAAAATGATTTAATTAATAGAGAAGCCCTTGGACTTTTAAGTTAGCAAATTAATTAATGATTCAAAATCCTAATAGAAAATGTGTTAAGACAGTTAATGAAAATAAAATTTTTCCAGCCAAGAGCTCTGCCCCTTGGACCCCGCTGCCAGGGGCGCTGCCCCGAGACCCTCGTTCGTTGAGGGTTGTAATTAAACTCGAAACGCAACATGGTTAGCGATAGATAATTGATACATGTAATTGTTATACAGTTAGTCGCGCACAACTTTAAAAGGGAATAAGTATTAACGGCGAACGAAACCGCATTCAGGTGAGTTTCTAGCCCCATTCCTTATTATGTTTTTGGGGATGTGTACATACTCGATTTGATTAGTTAATACACGTACCTTAAGTGGTAAGTGTATGTCTTATATGATTTATGTATGAATGAATGCTTGACGATTCATGAACGATCTTCGGATATTGCATGTACCGTCAAGGGATAGTGTGAAGATATGATTGACATATATATGATGTATAAATGATATATGAACGTATGGAAGTTATCATTATGAATGTATAGAAAGGTACGAAAGGTATAGTTAGAAAAGGGAGCTGACCCTAATAATATCGGCAAATGAGCGAACCGACCCTAATAATATCGGCGAATGTAGGGAACCAACCCTTATAATATCGGCGAATGTAGGGAACCGACCCTAATAATATCGACGAATGTAGGGAACCGACCCTAATAATATCGGAGAATGTAGGGAACCGACCTTAATAGTATCGGTGAATGTAGGGAACCGACCCTAATAATATCGGCGAAGTTTATAGGGCGGAATGCTCTTTAAAATGTATATGTATGAATAAAAGTATGTATGTAAGTATGGACGACGGGATGAAAGTACGTGTGTACTTAAGTATGTAAGTAAAAATGAAGGTATGTACCTTCGAGTATACATGTAAGTATGTGAGTGTATTGTACGTCATCTGATTAACTAGAACTCACTCAGCATAGCTGACTTTTGGTATGCACGCAGGTGAGTAGGATGAGATAGCTGGCTTGAGCGGGGACACGTGGCAGAAGAATAAGAGTCTGGCATATGAAGACTTGTTATGTTTTGATTTTGAAAGACAAGATGAATGTTCTAAGACATGTTATGAATTATTAATGTAATGTTATGAAAGTTTTATATTCCGCGTAAAGTTTTAATTAACTCTGATTTCTAGAACTGTGTTTATGAGTAAATCCAACGTCCAAAGTGAGGCACCGGTAACAGGGCCTTACAAGTTGGTATCAGAGCAAAGTTTGAGAGATTTAAGAATCCTACATGCTTAGACTTTGAATAGAGAATGGGATTAAAGTAAGAAAAGAAAAGAAGAGGCCAGTTCAAGAATGTCATGTGTCACTCAAGCAAGTTCGGTAAAGGTAAAGTGTATGGTTAAATGATGTATATTGATGTTAGCTTAATTGCTAAAGAAAGGATATGTGAATGTTATGGATAGGGTTAATTGATTGCTTGATTGATTAACTGTCTAAGAGTAGACTTAGCACAAATAGACTCATTAAGGGAAGTGTATAGGACACGGAAAGTAACGTGATCAGCTATTCACAGCTGGCCACTGTTATTACATGTTAGCATTACTATCCTTGTACTAAATAGTTCCTTGAGTGATGACGCTTGTGTTTTCCCTTCCAGAATACGATGGCTGGATTTAGGGCAGTTGTTGGAGCAAGAGGCCGTACTGGACGACGTGGCATGCCTCGTCGTGTCAACCAACCTTTTGCAGAGACAGCCTCCAACACAGGAGATGAAGGAAGCACTGCTGGACGAAACCCGAGCAACATTGAAGAGTTTCAACTTGACCCTGCTGTTCAGGCTACCTTTGCTCAAGCGGTAGCAGCTGCTGTGAAGAACTTGAATCCTGAAGGGTCTGTTGGAGGCCGTGAAAGAACCGCTGAAAGGGCGGAAGGAGATGGTAAGAAAGATGATGAAAGGGAGAGGGAGGACTCTAGTGTGGTAAAGTCAGTGAAGGTTGATGATAGGAAAAGTGGCCGAGGTGGGTGCAACTATAAGTCCTTCAAAGGTTGTGACCAGCCGAAGCTAACTGGTTTGGGAGACGCAATCGCTACTCATCAACAGATAACCACTATGGACAAGGTTATCCGTATTAGCGAGTGTCGTCCCGACCAAACTGTGGGTTATGCTACTCAATTTTTCGGTGATGAAGCAATGTATTGGTGGGAGTCAATTGAGAAGAGGAAGATTCTAGAAGAGATCAAAGCTATGAGGTGGGATGATTTGAAGGAATTGGTGATGAATAGGTTTTGTGCGGATGCAGAAGTTGAAAGGGTTGAAATGAAATTTTTAAGTCTGAAGGCGGGTAAGATGACACACCGCGAATACACAACTGAATTCAACCGCATGTCAAGGTTGGTGCCAGACATGGTGAACACTGAGGCCAAGCGGATCAAGTGTTATCTTAGGGGACTGCCGCAGAATGTTCACGTCTTGTTCAAGGCTGGCAGACCATGTACTTTTGATTCTGTTGTAGGGTTGGCATAAATGGTTAACGATGATTTGTCGGCAGACGACCTGGTGTTGGAAGAGAAGAAAGAGAAGAAATGGGTTGTTCCCGCTAAACGACCCAGAACTTAGTTGTGGAACCCTAGAGACAAGAAGTAGAAGGTATGGGAGAAGAGGTCATGTAGGACTTGCGGGAAGATGCACGCTAGAGAGTGCAAGTGGGGCACTGGTTCTGATGTGTGCCATAAGTGTGGAAAGTCCCATGGTGGGGAATGCAGATTAGGGTCAAATGCTTGTTACAAATGTAGTAAGATGGGGCACTTTGCTCAGGATTGCCATGCAAAGCCCACGTGTTATAAGTGCGGACAGACAGGTCACTTGGCGAGGACTTGTACGAGTGGTGAAGCTGGAGGAAGTGAGATGAAAGATGCTGAACAAGGGAGGCCAAGGACTAGGGCCTATATGCTTACTCAAGAACAGGCCAGACAGATCCCTGACGTTGTTACTGGTACATTTTTAGTAAACGGTATCTCTGCTTCAGTATTATTTGATTCGGATGCGAATAGAAGTTTTGTAGCTACGACATTAAGTAAACTAGGTAAAATGAAATGTTGCCGAGTGTCTGAAACCTTCATAGTAGAAACCGCTAGTGACACCTCGGTGAAAATAATGAAAATGGTTAAGAATTGTCAGATAGAATTAGTATCTTGAGGGCGCCCTAAAGCGCTCATAGTATCATTATGAATATACAAACCAAAACTGTGAAAGCCTAGAAATATACATGCCTAGTTGAGATGTGATATGATTGCATCGCGATGCCTAAGAACACGATCTAATAGATCGTTGTATAGTTCCCTTAAATTATTATATGACTCAGCTTCGCCTTTTCCTTCTCTACTCCCACGCTAAAAGGGAAGTCCCGAAGGCGCATCTCTTCCGATACTCTTGTTGAGTAAGATGCTCTTCTTGCCTCTCTAGCCTTTCAAGATTCATCGATTAGAATCCTATTTTTAGTACATCACTTTTGCTTTTTTTAGTTATAGTTTAAACTAACTATTGCTCTTATCCAAATTCTCTTGTTTTCATCTCAATCTTACTGAGAATTCTCACTAAAGAAAAGGGATTCTAACAGTAAACAGCAAAGACTCCCTATATCGAACCCCATTTTTTATATGCCTTAGTATAAAGAGATGGCTTAGTACATATCCATTAATATGTCCTTTTGGGGACATGAGTTCTCTGTTAACTTGTATGTTATGACCTTAGGAGGGTTCGATGTGGTTTTGGGAATGGATTGGTTATCTGAGTATGAAGCTCAGATAGTATGTAATAGTAAGATAATAAAGCTAAAGTCCTTGGATGGCAGTGCGGTGACGGTTTATGGTGATAAGGAAAGTTCAGGGCTTAACGTTATTTCGATGATAAAAGCCGAAGGGTTATTAAGACGAGGGTGTGGTGCCTACATGGCGTATGTTGTCAACGCTACGGCCGAGACGAAAAAAATGAAAGATGTTCCTATCGTGTGCGACTATCTAGAAGTATTCCCTGAGGATCTTCCGGAGTTGCCACCAGAGCGTGAGATAGAATTCCAGATAGACTTAATACCAGGAACCCAGCCCGTTGCGAAAGCGCCTTACCGTCTAGCGTCGTCCGAGATGAAAGAACTAATGTCACAAATGCAAGAATTCCTCGACAAGGGTTTTATTCGACCACGTGTTTCTCCTTGGGGCGTGCCAGTGTTGTTCATGAAGAAAAAAGGTGGAAGTATGAGGATGTGCATAGACTATCGTGAGTTGAACAAGATTACGGTGAAGAATAGATATCTGTTGCCCAGGATTGATGATCTGTTTGACCAACTGCAAGGTTCAAGTTGGTTCTCACGAATAGATCTTAGATCAGGATATCATCAGCTGAAAGTGAAAGAGGCAGACATCCCTAAAACAGCGTTCCGGACGCGGTATGGACACTACGAGTTCCTCGTGATGTCATTCGGTCTAACAAATACTTCTTCATCATTTTTGGATATGATGAATAGGGTGTGTCGACCAATGTTGGATAAGTCAGTTATCGTCTTCATCGATGACATACTGATTTATTCAAAAAGCGAGTCTGATCATGCCGAGCATATGAGGGAAGTATTGGAGACTCTGAAGAAAGAGAAGTTGTATGCTAAGTTTTCGAAATGCGCGTTCTGGTTGCGAGAAGTGCAATTTCTAGGTCACGTGATTAATCTTGAAGAGATTTCAGTGTACCCGGCTAAGATCGAGGCAATAACAAATTGGAAAACTCCACAGAATCCGACTGATATACGAAGCTTCTTAGGGTTAGCTGGCTAATATAGGAGATTCATCGAAGGCTTCTCCAAGATAGCCGCACCGCTGACATGTATGTCCCGAAATTCGATAGTGTTCAGTTGGGGTAAGTTTCAAGATGAGGCTTTTGAGGAGTTAAAGAAGAGACTCACGCAAGCTCCAATCCTTGCTTTACCCGACGGTGACGAGGATTTGGTTGTTTCAACTGATGTTTCGCATTGTGGGTTAGGTTGTGTGTTGATACAACGAGGAAAAGTGATAGCTTATGCGTGTCGACAGTTGAAAGTACATGAGAGTACTTATCCGACTCATGATTTAGAGCTTGCAGCAGTAATGCACGCTTTTAAAATTTGGAGACACTATCTGTATGGTACTAAGTGTACTATTTACACTGATCATAAAAGTTTAAAGTACTTCTTCGAGCAGAAAGAGCTGAACATGAGGCAGAGAAGATGGCTAGAGCTGATAAAGGATTACGACTGTGACATTAAGTATTACCCTGGTAAAGCTAATGTGGTCGTCGATGCGCTAAGCCGTAAGAATGAGGTAGTCATTGCAACAGTGAAGTCATACCAGTTGATTATGAATTCAAGTCTTTTCAAAGAAATCATTAAAGTGAAATCAGAGGTACTGGTAGATGAAGGGCAAGTAAAGAAAGAAAGGATTTTCGGTCAGCAGGACGAGTTGATGGAAAACACACATGGTGTTAAGACTAGATTTGGCCGTATGTAGATCCCGCGTCATGGAGGTCTTAGAGGTCGAATCTTAGATGAAGCTAATAAGTCAAGGTATTCGATCCATCCAGGATCCAATAAAATGTACCAAGACTTGAAGAGAGACTATTGGTGGCCGAGTATGAAGAACGATGTGGTAGATTATGTCAGTAAGTGCTTAACTTGTTTACAAGTAAAAGCCGAGCACCAGAAGCCTTATAGGAAGATGCAACCTTTAGAGATACCAGAATAGAAATGGGAACACATCAGCATGGATTTCATAACTAAGCTACCCCGTACAGCTAAGCATCATGATACCATCTGGGTGATTGTGGACCGTTTGACCAAGAGTGCTCATTGTCTGCCCATACGAGAGGCTATCTCGTCAGAAACGTTAGCAAGCTTGTTCATTAAAGAGGATGTATCTAAACATGGAGTACCGTTATCGATCGTGTCCGATAGAGATACTCGGTTTACTTCGAGATTCTGGAAGAAGTTTCATGAAGCTATGGGAACGAGATTGAACATCAGTACGACGTATCATCCTCAAACAGATGGACAGTCTGAAAGGACGATCCAAACCCTTGAGGATATGCTACGTGCTTGTGTTTTAGACCTTGAAGGAAGTTGGAATGATCATCTGCATCTGGCAGAGTTCTCTTATAACAACAGCTACCATTCAAGTATTGGTATGCCACCGTTCGATATGCTTTACGGTAGACGATGTAGATTCCCGGTATGTTGGGGAGAGATTGGTCTGAAAGAGATGGGAAGTTTAGAATATGTGCATGAAACTTCTTCAAAGTTTAATCAAATTAAAGCAAGGATGAAGGCTGCTCAAGACCGTCAGAAGTCATACGTTGATAAGCGGCAACGACCAATCGAGTTTAACGTTGGTGACACTGTGATGTTCAAGGCCTCGCCTTGGAAAGTAATCATTCATTTCAGGAAGAGGGGAAAGTTGAGTCCGAGGTACATTGGATCGTTTAAGATTGTCCCACGTGTGGGAGAAGTAGCTTACAAGCTAGACTTTCCAGAAGAGTTGGAAGGAATTCACTCTACATTTCATGTCTCTCATCTGAGAAAATGTCTAGCCAATGACACGTCGCATGTGCCGCTAATGGACATCGAGGTTGATGAACAGTTGAACTACATTGAGCAACCAATTGAGATAGTTGACCGCAAGGAAAAACAACTCCGACACAAGGTTATACCCTTAGTGAAAGTGATATGGAAACATCGAAAAAGATCGGATGCTACTTGGGAAGTTGAAGAAGAGATGCACAAGTTTTATCCAGATTTGTTTTATTAATAGTTAGTTTTGGGGAAGAAATCTCTTTAAGGAGGGAAGACTTGTAACATCCCGTTTTCTAGTTTCGGTTAATAAATGAAAATACGAGTTATTATGAGTCGGGCTAGTGTTGGGTTAAATAGATATGGGTTATGGACTTGGGTTATGAAGGAAAGAGGGAAAGACCATGGGATTAAGCCCATGATCTATAATTATTCAAACCTAAATCACCTATTTAATTATTCCATACACCACCAAAACACACACTTAAGCTCTCTCTCTCTCTCTCTCTCTCTCTCTCTCTCTCTAATTTCTCTCTTTTCTCTAGCCGATCCATGACAGAAAACAGATCCCGATTCAAGGTAATGATAGTATGATGTTGTATAAACTAAAACCCATTAGATTTAGTTACGAAACGACGAGCCCACACCGTTAAACAGTTAAATTCACGATAGGGATCCCCCTAGCTCAGATCTGGATCGAACGGGATGAAATACGGTGAAAACGGTGGAGAAATAAGCAGAATCTAGCTTTTCCGGCAAGATCCCTGTTTTCCTGCAAAGGCGGCGTCGGAAAGGTGGCGCCGGAAAGTGGTACGAGGTTAAAGGGATTTCAGAGAATGTTTTGACATTCTCTGACCTAACCCTAATTCGTTAACGGGGGGTTAACGAATTAGGGGTGATTCGCTTAGTGGTTCATTAACTGTGTTAAGACAGTTAATGAAAATAAATTTTTTCCAAGCTGACCTGACCCCAGCCAGGGGTTCTGCTCCTTAAACCCCGCTAGGGTCTCCCGCCCCTAGAACCCCGTTGCTAGGGGCGCTGCCCCGGACCCCCGTTCGTTGAGGGTTGTAATTAAACTAGAAACACAATATGGGTAGCGATAGATAATCGATACATGTAATTGTTATACTGTTATTCATGCACAACTAAAGAAGGGAATAACTATTAACGGTGAACGAAACCGCGTTCAAGTGAGTTTCTAGCCACATTCCTTGTTATGTTTTCGTGGCTGTGTGCATACTCGATGTGATTAGTTAATACACTTACCTTAAGTGGTAAGTGTATGTCTTATATGATTTATGTATGAATGAATGCTTGACGATGCATGAACGATATTCGGATATTGCATGTACCGTCAAGGGATAGTGTAGGATATGATTGACATATATATAATGTATAAATGATATATGAACGTATGGAAGTTATAATTATGAATGTATAGAAAGGTACGAAAGGTATAGTTAGAAAAGGGAACCCTAATAATATCGGCGAATGTAGGGAACTGACCCTAATAATATCGACGAATGTAGGGAACCGACCCTAATAATATCGGCGAAGGTAGGGAACTGACCTTAATAGTATCGACGAATGTAGGGAACGGACCCTTATAATATCGGCGAAGTTTATAGGGCGGAATGCTCTTTAAAACGTATATGTATGAATAAAAGTATGTATGTAAGTATGGATGACAGGATGAAAGTACGTGTTAAGTAAGTAAGTAAGTAAAAATGAAGGTATGTACCTTCGGGTATATATGTAAGTATGTGAATGTATTGCACGTCGTCTGATTAACTAGAACTCACTCAGCGTAGCTGACTTTTAGTATGCACGCAGGTGAGTAGGATAAGACAACTTGCTTGAGCGGGGACATGTGGCAGAAGAATAAGAGTCTGGCATCTGAAGACTTGTTATGTTTTTTAAGTTATGTTTTAATTTTGAAAGACAAGATGAATGTTCTAAGACATGTTGAATTATTATTGTAATGTTATGAAAGTTTTATATTCCGCGTAAAGTTTTAATTAACTCTGATTTCAAGAACTGTGTTTATGAGTAAATCCAAAGTCCAAAGTGTGGCACCAGTAATGGGGCCTTACAACGTAGTTTATTTTTTAAGACGAGGAGATTGAGATTGAAGATGTGACTGCAGAGGAGTACCCTGATCTTTATACACGTTCAAATTTTTATTAGGGTGTTCCGTTATTTACTGAAGAGCATGTCAAGGTTGTTGAAGTTCATCTTGAGAAGATAACCAAGAAGAAGGGTAAAGTATCAGCAAAGGGGTCAAGTTCGTTGGATCCTGATGTTGCGGGTTGGTTTGGTGATCACAACAAATCCGTGACTTCGAAGATCATTGAAGCTTATCGGTATATTGATCTAGAGCACAAGCTGAATGTCAGTCCACGCGCCAAATCAGAAGACTACTTTCAAGGCCGTGCAAACCCTCAAAGGTGGCATTGTCTATTGGTTATATGATTTGGAGTTGAGGGTATGTATTATCAAGTGGGAGAACAGTTTTCAATACTTTTAATATATTACTGACGTTCTCTCACTACCGAGGTGGGATGTGCGGATGCTCGCTAATCGGCCATTCGTTAATCGTGGTGGAAATCAATTAGTAGGATGGTTTCACCAACATCTTCTCTTTGAAGTTAACCATGGGTTTAAATTTTTTAAGCCGCAGGTACCAACCAGGAAATACATTGATAAAATTGATCCTAAAACTGGTTGGAGAAAGCTCGTGTTGAAGTGAAAGCCGCCAAAGACTATGAAACGAGTACCGATGAAGACCTTTCCGCAAGATCTTCATCTATCATTTAATTGGTGGTACTACGACAACAGAATGGGTGAGGCAGTCATCGCTTTGGGTAAAGGTATGCATACTAACTTTATACAAGTTATAGATCCTATGTGACTTGTTAATTTATTAGAGACCGACAACGATGTTTTGTTCAGGAACAAGATTTTGTTTGCAAGACAAGAAGATTATAACCGAGCTATGCAATTCCAACGTGTTGTTCATGTATGTCACGCGTTCGGGACTCATAGTTTACGTGATTGGAAGACCAAGAGGTTCAAGTAATATAAAGACTAAGAGCACGAGACGAGGGGGTGTTTGTTAGTGCACGGTTTTGGTCGTCTCCGGTCTTTGTAATCATTTGTATTTATTATTGTTTTAATGTAAGGGTACTTTGTTAATTACAAGCCCATTCGCAAAGTTATATGTGCTCATTCGTTAAGTCTGTTTAACGAATGACAGTTAATATGTTATGTGTGTCCATTCATTAGAGATGTTTAACGAATGGACCTTAATCGTTATTGATACGTTCCCATTCGTCATGGAATGTTGACGAATGGGGTATAGCGAATGATTCATTCGCTACACCATTATGTTATTTGTTGTAATGAAGGCGAATGAAAGCCATTCGTTACAACATGCGTAACGAATGACATTCGTCTTCTATATAAAGGTTGTTCATGCCTTCATAGTTTAATTATGATTTAACGTATTTTCCTAAGCTGATACTCTGCTGAATTGCTCACTCACACACTTCATTCTTAATCTATTATATACATACACATATCAGATAACTAGATCTGATTGATTAGATCACTATGAATTGATTAATTAATCTATTGTAGCTCTACAGAATCGTATTTCTTCAATGCTGTGAGATCGATTAATGCAGACGCCATTTACGGTGATGGTGTTCTGATGTGTGAGTGGGAAACTTGGGTGCCGATAAAAATTAAATGTTTTGTTTCGGGGATGCTACAAAACAAGATCTTAGTATCACCTAATTTAGTTGCTAAAGGATTGTTTTTTATTTCGAGAGACTGTCGAGTATGTGTTTCGGTGATTGAATAGACGAAACACGTCTTTTTGGAATGTCTCGGGGCTAAAGAGATATGTAGATTAGTCTCAGTTTGGAGAGGCTGGGACTTTACCGGTCTTGACTCTTTCGAGCAACTTTTGACTGTCTCGGAGGAACCGTAGAGAAAAATGGAAAGGAATTTACTGATTGCAATCATATATTCTTCTTTTTGGTTCATTTGGAAACAAAGGAACGAAAGGGTGTTTAACACTCGGGCATTTTCTACCGGCTTCTCAGTTGAAGAAATAAAATGAAGTTTGTTTGGGTGGTTCAAACTTAGGTCCAAGTACAATAAAGTTGACTGGTCAATTTAGGCTAATTCTTCTTTGTCGTCTCTTAAGGATTGAGTTCCCAGTTGATTAAATAGGAGATGCTTCAATGGTTTGCTGGATGGACTTTCTTTTGGGGTGCTCTGCCCATTTTTATTTTATGGGAGGCTTTTATGTTATGAATGCCTTTTTTTCTTGTATTGTCTGTTAGGTTTGGATGACACTATGCAACTTCTTGTTGCTTTTATTTAACATACTTACCGTGGGACTAATTCCCAAGTCTTTTTTTTAAGAAGAGCATTAAAATCATTGGTCATAGCAGTGTGCCGTTCCAGAATAGACAAGGCATGGTCTGGGTTTATAGAAATTGGAATTATTGTAGTTGCAGATAGGTTAAAGATTTTCTTTGGTATTAGGATCCCGTACATGGCACTAGTGCACATTGTACGAGTAGAAGGTGGGTTTGGTTGAGTGATTTGGGGTTGAACAATCTTGAGTGGAGAGACAGTCGGTTGGATAATATTAATCGATGAGTTAGAAGGAAGTAACAAGGTGGTATGTGGGCCAAGCGTGGTTAGTAAGGGAGTGGTGGTGGGTTGGATCGTAGAGGATGGAGTTAGCCCGTGAGATGGAATTGTTTGTTGTGAAGATTGGTATGGTATTGGGGAATGTATATGGGAATTCTATGTAGTATATGGGCCATAGGATATTGAGTAGCATGAAAAGTGGGTGATGGATCTACTTGTGTCCAAAGGGTCAGATGAGGAGGGGAGGATAGAAAATTGTAGCTACAGTTGTGAGACGGAGGATGATGGGGTGGCATGTTGGGCAATAGGAAAAATGGTTTTATCAAAACTGACATGACGAGAGATAATAATTTGATTTGTTTTTAAGTATAAGCACGTGTACCCACGATGATGTTGTGGGTATCCTAGAAAGGCACATGGAGAAGACGGCTAGTTCATGAGTGAGGGTGGATGAGCGTATAGGGTAGCAAAGTGAGCTAAAAACCGATAGGCTTTTATATGCGGGATATCTATGATAAGAAGTTCGGTTGGGGTTTTAAAATTGTGTAATTTACTAGGAAGAATATTTAGAAGATAAGTGGCCATTTCAAGGGCATGGTGCCAAAATGTGTGTGGGGGGGGGGGGGGGGGGTGATACCTGTGAGTAAGAAGGGTGCAATCATGTTATTAATGATCGTATTTAATGCTCAACTTTCCAATTTTTTGATGAGGTATGTGGACATGAGAAGCGGAAAATCATGCCATATTGATCACAAAATTGTTTGAACACTAACTTTATATATTTTGTTCCATTATTACATTGGAATGTTTTTATTTTTCTTTTAAATTGAGTTTCAATTTGTTTAAAGAATGTAGGAAAAACATTTGACTTTTAGTTAGTGGAAAAGTAAATAAAAAATCAGTCAAATCATCAAGAAATAGTATGTAGTAGCTGTAACTCCGGTGCTAATAACCGGAGAGGTCCAAAGATTGTCGTGAATAATATCAAAAGGAGAGGTAATACAAGTATTAGAAGGCACAAAAGGTAATTTAATACTTTTTCCAAATACACAAGACTGACAAACTTTCTTATTCGGATTGTAAAAGTAAATAACATCAGATTGTTTTAAGGAATGCAATAATGACAACCCGGGATGACCGATCCGTTGGTGGCATACTTGGTAAGAGAAAGAGAGCTGCATAGGTGGATGGTGAAGTATAGTGTGTAAACTCTGGCGGAAGCAGATGATAAACATCACCGTTGCTGTTGCATCGAAGGATAGGGATCTAGGTCTTGAAATCCTTCAAAAGAAAATCAAAGAGGTAAAATTCTAAGAAAATCCTGTTATCAATAGTAAGGCAACAAACAGATATTAGATTTTTTATTATTTAGGGCAAGTAGGATATTATATAACCTAAAATATGATAGGCAGATGGCAGGTAATGAAAGCCTTGTCTGGTTACCAAAATGGTTGTACCATTGTCAACAACAATATTATGTAAAATGTCATTGTTAAAAAGATACCGGAAATTACCTGGATTATTAGTAAGAGTAAGAATATTATTTATTTATTTAATTTAATTAAATACCCATGGGGTATTAAAAAAATAATGTAAAAGTAATTTGATTTATGTTAAATAATTGTAAAAGTATGCGATGATGTGAATAGTTAGGTGAAGGCTTGTGAGGTTTATTGTTTTGGAGGAAAGTGTGAGTTTTTAAGAAAAGTTTAGAATCTCATGTGACGATGATATGACGATTTGTTAAACTTTATTGTTGTGGATGCTCTAATAAGAGCATTAACGTCCTACTCACCAAATTATGTGAATGAAGGTTTTATAATTTAGGGAGTGGTCTATGGTGTTGTGAGTAAAGGAGAGAGAAATTCAGTAATTTTTTTGTATATTTGAAAAGTTTTTATATTATCTTTTGATCTTTTTAATATTTTTTGAAAGTGGTTGTGATTGAATGAGAGAAAAAAAGTAGTGATGAATAAAAAAATGTTGTATAACTTAAAAAAAGTTATAATGATTGATACTGTAATTTTAGATTTATAATTAATGAATAGGATATGGATGGTTGTTTTTAGTTGTTCATATCTTGCGCTGGTTCACAAGCTTTCAGCTATTTGTTTAAGTTGAATAGTGCAATGCTTCAATTGTGCCACTATCATTGACAATAATAATGCTATATGTCAACATCAAAGTGACGCAAGACATCAAACTTTATGTTCTTAATTGTTTCTCTTTTATAATTGCTAGGTAGTTAACTTTTTTGTGTAAAATAGACACTCATTAGGGGACTTGGGGTGGTATGTTATAGCAAATCATCACGCGAGATGGTTACTGAAACATCGTCACCGCCCCCGCTAGATGAGAGGGTTAGCGTGATCACCATCACACGTTGAATTCTCACAAAACCCAATATACACACACACACAAACCTATAAATATATGTATGCATATCAAAATCCATCACACTAACATCACCCACAATAAATTCCATCACTAGTGATGGAATGTGATAGGGGTGAGGTGTCATCATACCATTGGATGTGGTGGGTGATACATTTGGAACCTCCCCCCCCCCACCCCCCAGTTGAGGGGGAGTTTAATTTTTTTTAAAATTCTTATTGATTTTAGTACTCTTTGATGCCAACTTGGTTATGCACTTATTGTGTTTCAGTTCATTCGATTGTTTTATGTAATACTGCTGCTAGTGTCCGTTATTGCGAATTGCGATTGAACTGGTTCATTTGTTTTTCAAAACACTAGATCCCAACATATAACTTCTGACAAGCAGTTAACTTTTTACCAAAGTTTCATTACGACACATTTAAAGTGATCATAATCTTTATAAACATTTTTTAGAGCTAAAATCCATCTAACCTTACACTAGCAAAGATTTAAGTCACGCCACTTTTATGAAATGCAAACTCCATGCCGCTAGGTCAATCATGAGTCTTTTATAAACAATTAAACCCCGTAAATGCATGGACTAGCTAGTATAGGTTATGGCACACACAATAAGGTTCTTAAACATGTTCTTAATGTTTAGCTCAACAATTTCTTTTCTTTTTTTAATAGTCAACGAATAAAGTCGAGCTATCCGATAATCTAATAGTAAAGGCAACCCCGTACATCCGCGATCGCAGACAACGATAGATAATCCAAGCCCACCATCTCCTGTTACAAAGAAAACCCGAAGCCCTAAATACCAATTACGGTAAAACCCAGTTGAGATCGGATTCAAACTTGAGACTTTGCAGTATCCAACACGAATCTTCACTTCCCTTCACATATTAGTTGGGTTAAAGCTCATTCATAGATTTACAATTTCTAAATTGAAGTAGTAAACACTTGTAATTGAGAATTGAACCATTATAATACTAAATGTTAATAGTCCCAAATATAATATGTACAACCACAACTGGAATATTATGTTTCTATCCTAGTGGTCAATTCACATGCAAATTGCAAAAATTGATAATTGCAATCGAAATGCGCTAAAATGAAAATAAACGGAAATTCTCCAATCACACATAATATATAACGATGATAGAAAGTAAAATTATCCTATAAAATGTGAAAGTAATATGAACCATTGATCTCACTTATACAACGGTTTAGATTAAGGTGGACAAAACCTTTAATAATATATGTTCATGTCATAAACTTTAACGCCCAACATAAATTAAGATAACATGAATTATGCTTTTCATAGGTTAAAAGACAAAGAAAAATATATTAAATTAACAACCTCGACCTTACTTCAAGTGTCACATTAAGATGAATTTCGCATTCGCGCGCTACATCGAAAGTTGTTAAAAATATCAGGTATCATTTATCTCTCTTGCATTCTTTTGCAAAGATTAATATCTTAGAAGATAGATTAGGTTGCTAAATTGTAGATAGAAATGGTTGTACATGTGAATTATCTATAAAAAGGTAAAATGAATGGATCTCCTTCAACTTCCTACCTAGTGCTTCTTCACAATCCATCATAAGCATGGAGATCATCTCACTCCAAACACTAGCTTTAGTCTTCTTCATATCTCTCTTTATCTGCTCTTTCTTCCAATCAAACTCCAAATCCACCACTGAACACGGCTTCAAAAACCATCCACTCCTCGGAACCCTACCGGAATTCTTCCTAAACCGCCACCGGTTTCTCGACTGGAGCACCGAAATCCTCTCCCAATGTCCAACAAACACCGCCGTATTCCACCGCCCTGGAAAAATTAACGACGTCTTAACCGCAAACCCTGCAAACGTCGAGCACATGCTCAAAACCAACTTTGAGAACTACCCTAAAGGAACCAGGTTTATAGCTCTCCTTGAAGACTTCCTTGGCCGCGGCATCTTCAACTCCGATGGCGACACGTGGCGGACGCAGCGTAAGACCGCCAGCTACGAGTTCAACACCAGGTTGGAGAATATATTATTAGTTACATAATTACCAATATGATTTAGTTTTCGGTATAAATTTCTTTAAACAACGCTTAGCAAGAAGCTAGAAACACAAATATAAGCAGGCAACTTTACAACAAGAAATTTTACATTCGTGTTTTCAAAAGGGAAACAGTTTTTTAGTCCAATGATAACAAATTATGACTTATAGTTTTCCTAAAATCTTTCATTGTTATATAATTGCTATTGTAAAATTACTTTTATAACCTGTGTTTCTAACCTAGTAAAATAATATATAACATGAGTTTTCATTATTTTACACAGGTCTCTCCGTAATTTCGTGATGGAAACAGCCGCGGTAGAGTTGCAAACTCGCTTCATCCCGATTCTTGAAACCGCGGCTGCGTTAAACACGGTTATTGATCTCCAAGAGCTCCTTGAAAGGTACTCTTTCGATAACATATGTAAAGTAGCATTCAATTTCGACCCCGGTTGCCTAGCCGGCGATGGAACTACCGGTAGCGAGTTCATGAAAGACTTTGAAGAGGCTGCGACCCTAAGTTCCGGGAGATTCATGTATATTCTTCCAGGTTTATACAAGATCAAGAAGTTCTTCAATTTCGGTTCTGAGTTCAAGTTGCAAAAATCGATTTCGACTGTTCATAAATTCGCAGACGATATTATTAAATCAAGGATTAAGGAAAACGGTAAAGAATCCGGTGAGGATTTGTTATCCCGGTTTATGAACATATCTGAATACTCACCGGAGTTTCTCCGGGATATTGTCATAAGTTTTATATTAGCCGGTCGGGATACGACGTCATCGGCTCTTGCATGGTTCTTTTGGATCTTATCTGGCCATCCGGAAGTTAAAGGGAAGATACTGGACGAATTAAAAACAATTCGGCAAAGCTCCGGCAAGAGTCGTGACGATTTTTACAGCTTTGATGAGCTCAGGCAGATGCATTACCTCCATGCAGCAATATCGGAAGGGTTACGGCTGTACCCGCCGGTGCCGGTGGACACAAAGGCTTGCTTGAAAACTGACGTCATGCCGGACGGGACGGTGGTTAAGAAGGGTTGGTTTGTGACATATCACACGTATGCAATGGGGAGAATGGAGAGTGTTTGGGGGAAGGATTGTAACGATTTTCGGCCCGAGCGGTGGTTGGAGGAGGAGGAGGGTGGAGGGAGTGTGGTGTATAGGCCGGAAAACCCGTTTAAGTTTCCGGTGTTTCATGGAGGGCCTAGAGTGTGTTTAGGGAAGGAAATGGCGTATACGCAGATGAAGTTGGTGGCGGCTAGTGTCATAGAGGCGTTTGAGGTGGCGGTGGTGGCCGGAGAAGAGAAGATTCAGCCAGAGCATGTGTTGTCGTTGACGATGAGGATGAAAGATGGGCTAAAGGCGAGGGTCAGGAAAAGATGAAGTGGACCATATAAGTGTCGAGTGGGTGACATTTTGGTGTCAAAATGGTTATCAAACGTTATGTATTATATGCTATGTCTATAAAGTTAGTGATGTTAAATGACTTATTTGGCCATAGCTTGCATAATCATTTAGTTTAAACTTAAGAGAATCCATAACAACGAATATATACAAACTAGATTTTAGCCCGCGTGTTATGCGGGTTAATTTAGGTTTTTTAATACTATTTTTAATATATAATTTTATATATTAATTCCTTATAAAACGTGTTTTATTTCGAGTTTTTTTAGGTGTTTTAAAAATACATGCTTACTAAATGTGTCTATGTTGTATCAAATGCAATTTTACTTGTTTATTAAAAGCGTATATGTTGTATCACATGCAATTTTATTAAAAGCGTATATGTTGTATCACATGCAATTTTTATCACTTATCAAAAACCGATTACCAATTTGAAGCAATCATATTACTTTTTATCTTAAAACATTTAGTGAATCCAAGCTTTAATTTATTTAGTTTTTTTAATATTATTTTAAATACCTAATTCTTTATACTAATTTTTGAGGTATTGATAATTATTAATTTTCATTGTATTTTATTGTTATACTTCCGTTAGGGTTCACTTATTTTGGTTTTCATTTCAGTTTTTTGGTTGGTTTCAGTTTTCTTTTCCCAGTTTTTTATTTTTTTGGTTGTTTTCATTGGGTTTTAGTTGTACATGCTTGTATGTGTTTTGTATGTGGTTAGATTTTTTAAAATCTGTGTTGATATTAGAAGTTAATGGCTAACGTTGCTAATATTTAAAAAGGAACACAAAAAACAGACAAAAGTCAACAGTAACCATTAACCAACAATGTTTAATACATAAAACATTATATGATTCTTATTACAATATATAACCGTGTTTCCTTACTTTCATGCCAAAAGAAAGTAATCTATGGTAAACAAACAATTAATTTTTTAACTGAAAAAATGTGTGTTTGGATCAACCGGATGTGTGGATCCAATTAGACCTGTTTTTTTTACTCGATAACCAACCTGCAACACTCGCTCATTTGTCACTTCTACTTTTAAGAGAATAATTTGATAACATACAATTTGCAAAGAAGATCCATAAAGTTCACAAAGGCGGTTTCTTTGTTCCTTCACGAAGAACTTGTGGCTGCCTCATGACGGTTCTCCTTCTTTCTCCACAGCAAGCTCCAAATTGTTTTCACGAAGAATATTGACTCAGTCCATAAGCTGAACAAATATAAATTCAACAAAAGTTATATATGATTAGATTTTGCAGTATAACTATAAAATTCCATGTCATCAAATTCTTGAAATACAAGATTGTGTACCTCCTCATACTTGTAATCACTTCCCATGAAAGTTTTTGTGGTTGCAAGTCAATTTCTTCTCCATCCTCATCATCCCCAATGGGATCTAAACAGCCGAAAACCATAACCATTATTCCAAGAAAATTAAAAAGAAAAACATTATGAGGAACAATAAGTTAATCAAAAAACAATTACAATCTAGATCTTCATCAGCATTTTCCTTTTCATCATCCAAGAGTCTAAACCTAAAACGAACACAAAAAACTCATATTCAGATATTTGTAGAAGTGTAGTATAGAGTACAATGTGGAGTTTATGTATTACTGTATAAGTTTATAACTAACTTTTTTGTGCTTTTTATTTTTCAAACCACTAAATGTAGGTTCAAGAGTTTTAAAGACTGCATGCGAAATTTCGATTATCCAAAAAGTAAAACATATAACATAACCTTAAAATATTTTTGAAAGATTGTAAGATAGATACTTTTACCATGTAAGCTATCGAGTAGGATCTTGAATAACCACCTTGTTTCTTTTTAGTTGGATCAAATGGTGCAAGCTGCATCATGGTAGAAAGTCATTATTAATACATCCTATTCAAATAACATATTTTGTATGCCAAACAACAATTTAATCAAGTACATGATATCATTAAATACAAACTAATAACCTTACAGAAATAAACCATAAACTAAAACTTACATCTGCTTTTTCTTCCCCTAACCCATTTAGTCTTATCCGAACCACTCACACCCCTAATAAAATGGAACATAATCTACTATTAATTAATGTACCAATTCACAATAACAACTTGCAATATAAATAAACTACAATGTTTTTCGTAATCAATTCTTAAATAAAAATTATATGCAACAGTTGAGTTTATAACAAATGTCAATTTTGTAATTTCACACGGTTAATGAGTAAAACTGAAACTAAACTGTTTTGCAAAAACTCTAAAACCGATTTTTTAAGACCGAAACCGTCCCAAACCGACCCATACAACATCCCTTCATTTTGGGAAGGAAAAAGATATGGAGTCACATGCGCGACTTTCCATACGATAATTCAAAGCTATTTTTGTCCTTGACATATTGAAATGTCTCTTAAAGTTTGAATTACACTAATTAGTGCATCTTGTTTCCCTCTTTAACACCATTTTCGAAAAGCCAACAGTATGGTTTTATGTCCTCTTAAAAATAACTAATTTTTTTTCGGTTTTGTTTTTGCTATGACTAAAATGGAAAAAACTGAACCGAAAAATCCAATTTTAAGTAACTTTAAATAAATTAATAAATGGTGTAGCCTAAGATTTCTAGGTGCAGATGTTTAATTATTAATTAAAAAAAATTTTTGACCCAAAGTTTCAGACCCAAATTCATTATTTGGAGCATTTTTTTTTCGGCTAAAATTTTGAAGCCCAAAAGGTAAAACCAAACTGAACCCACAGCTGAACAACTTTCAAAATCCAAAAACTAAATATTAAGTTTATGGGTCGGTTTGAGCCAAAAACCTTTTGACCCAAACCAACCCCTAGTAATAGAGGTGACCGTCAAAATGATTCAAACCAAAACGGGTACTGTCGTTTTTTCTCACAATTATAACGGTTAGCCTGTAAGCAAACCAAACATTATGGAACTGTTCGGCGAGAGGTTCGTTGACAAAAACCGCACATTATTATTAGAAGAAAGTCAACTAACCGAAGATGTAACAGTGATGCCATTAAGGAAATCTGGAGTACACACACGTCCGAGAGAGTGGGATATGTTGCATGCTTTGTTCATCATGGAAAAAGCTTCCTCTTCCGGCAAGCTTCTTCTTGGTTGCCTCGGGAAGTTTCTTCATAATTTGAAGCACCTGTTATTCATTTTTAGAAAGAATAAAAGAAATTAATGGAAGGTGTATAAATAAATTACTTATAAGCTATAACATAGAGAGCAAAGATGCAATTGAAGTGATTATTGCAGCTTGCTGTGATAATCACTTTAAATTATTCAACAAAAACTTACATATATTTCAATCAATCAATCAATCATACCCAGTAAAATCCCACCGACAGCAAAGCTATAGGTAGGGTCTGGGGAGGGTGGGATGTAGGCACACCGTACCTCTATCCAAAGGAATAAAGAGGTGGCTTCCAGAGAGACCCTCGGCTCTAAGTACATGTGTATGAAGCAAAATAAAGGAAATCAAAGTTTAACAGTTATATAAAAACTACTACTAATTATAATAATATTAATAATAAGGTCACAGTTTAACAGCAATATAAAAGCTAATAATAATAATAATAATAATAATAATAATAACAGCAATATAAAAACTTACATATATTTCTGATACCAAAATCATTAAAAATTTGAGATTACTCCAAAATAACCGCAACCGCCCTTCAAATTCAACTTGACACGAAATGAACACGTGACTTTTTTTTTCCTTATGCAGTTTGACCCTGAATAGTCAAATTGTCTGTTCCGTAACCATTAACAATTTAGTTGCTGAAGCTGAACCATAATATATTTAACCCGATTCAGTTTGTTGACCCATAACAGTTTTCTAGAGAAACTGTTGTATTCCTCGAATCTAAACAAACTGAAATGGCCTATAGAATAGAAATTTGCCATGTTAACTAATTAATAGCCAAAATATAATCTGTTATGCAGCAAAAAGTAGACCAATATACACCTGAGCAAATATGATTATCTAACCACTTTGATATACCTGCTATTACTAAAAACTTGATATTCCAATATTGCACTGGCACAAACCAACGACCTGAAATAGCCTAACAAATAACCTTGCAATTGACCTAATTGTAACCTGATATATACCAACTACTTAATATAAACATTCATTTTTTTGTGAAATCAGTACAAAAAAAAAAAACTCACCTGATCACGCGAATTGGAAATTGTTTGTGAGGAGATGGGTGAGGATTCACTTTCCTGCTCAAAAGTAAGAAATCACTCTTAAACCCGAATTAACTAAATTATATACAGTAGCTGACAACCGAATGAAATAACCAAATAAGAATTTGGTTACTGTTACAAACCCGAACCAAATGACCAAATAAATCTAGTTCTCATTTTTCTGTTTCGATTTAATCAGCTTAACCGATATATCGGTTACTATTACAAACACAAACCAAATAACTGAATAAAAGTCGATATTTCTTTTTTTCGATTTACTCTGCTTGTATCCAAATAACGAACACCCCTCACCATAACCAATCATTTAATCTTATAAACAAAATCATAATGGCGATGTTTATTGGTTTATTCGGGTTGGCTTATTCATTTTTATTTTAAGTCAAAATAATAGACCATTTTTACCGCAAAAATTAAAAATAAAACTTCGAAAGTAAATGATTTCCTCTGGTTCAGACCATTTAATAGACCATTTAATCAATAACATACCTTTTTCATAATACTGATGAAATAGAAATTGAAAATACCTACGAAATCAAGAGACGATCATGGCTGCGATGAATTAACAGAATGGAAAAGACAGAGGCGAGGATCAATTAGAGTCGCCAAGGAGAGGATTGGATTAGGATTTTGGTGAGATGAGGGAAAGCGCCGCATCAAAGTTGCGAAGGTTTAAGATTACTTCAGTTATGTCATATAACCCGTTTTGAGAGATAAAACCCGTAGATTATACCCGCGAAATTGAGGGAATGAATGAGAAGACTTCATTCATAAATCAAACAATTTTATGGCTTTAAAAGGGGTGGGGAGCAACGTGAGTGTGACACGTCGGATTTTATGTTAGGTAATTATATATATAGTTAGATTACACATTATCGCCACATCAAAATTTAAATTTTTCTTAAAAACTCTCACCCTCTTCCACAAGAATAAACCTTCACAAACCTATTAAAAAATATTAGATTTGTATATATATGTATACGAATATATAGTATGTGTGTGAAAAGACAAACCTGCCACAAACTTCAAAGCTCTATAATAGTTGATTTAAACTCTTCCCAAGTTTGTTTGATGCCACATATTCAAACTTTGGGATATGTAGCTTAACGTAGATGCTTTTAGTTTTCATTTTCTTTCTTTGTGAGGGTAAGATTGGAAAATCAGTTTGTAAAATGTTTATTAGGTGAAGGATATTTCATGTTAGAAACATACAAAAAGTTTTGGTTATCTTAACACACGGGTACTTTTTCTAACTTAGGGTACAAACCAATGAAAACTTGTCAGATATATGTTGGTTCTAGTGTCGGCTTAGTAAATTTTTTTAAAATTTGTTTTTTTTTTGTTTTATTTGGTGGGGGGTTGGGGGGAGTAAAGCAAGTTTAAAAGTTGGGTTCTTTTCATTAAAAATAATGGACAATTTTTTAAATAGACCATTTGAAAAAAGAGAAAAGAAAATAACTTCTAAATCTTCAAGTTTTCCGAAGTGTCTCAAGAAAAATGGGTTGAGGCGGCACTTTGGTTTTCGTTCCGACGAGATCTCTTGACCAATTAAAAGCTGACACGTGGATAAAAACTAACATGGCCGGCCAAATTTTTGAAAATCTTGAGGGTCCGTCCAAATTATTTCATTAAATCTTTTGCTAGAAAGCAGTCTCATCAAACTGTTTTTTATGTTTTCTACCTGGTTTGTACAAATTCTAAATTTTTAAAAAAAAATTTGTCTCTTGAATTTTGCCTGCCAAGATGCACTTCAGAAGTATTTGTTCAAGGAGACAATATTTTTATCTTTGGTTCTTATAAGTTTTTGAACATGAACTCACGTACACACCGACAAGATTTATTTCTATTCCGTCCAGGTCAACATAATTTAAACAGATTCAGTCTATACCGACAAAATTCTCCAATTACTTTTCAAGTGGAGCCGCTTTCTTAACTTAAATATTAATTATTACAAATAATTGTGATTAACTAATTTAAGTTAATAATTAATTTTTCTTATTTTCCTTCAGGTTTATAGGTTTATAAGGTGGGATTGGTTGGTGCTATCAAAATGAATAATGTATTCACTTTCACCGATTTTGCTAATAATCCTTCTTGTCCACCAACCGTCATTAGCATAAACATCCACCGTCTCACCCAAATGAAAACTGGACACCTCAATATATGCAGGTTTTGACCGTATTTTTTTGGCCTTCACAAACTCCCGAAGAAGTCCGGACTCATCATTTTTTGACAGGGTACATAATTCAGCAATGTACTCATTCCCAAACATTGAGATTATGTTGTCGTCGTAATAGAAACCAATGAACCCATGACCCATATCAAAAACCCCCACTCGATCTCCCCTCTTAAACTTCATTATTGTGGATGAAGATCAAAGTGTCAAAGTGTTAATAAGAAAAACGGATTGGAAAAAACAATTGAGAAACAATGGAGATCGAGTTTAAGAGGAGAACATTTTCTTGGAACATAACATATAAGAACAAGAAATTTGTTCTTATCAGTTAGAAAAGAAAAAAATATCGACTTCTTTGAACAAATTCTTCTTAAATGCGTCTTAGAAGACGGAATTTAAAAGACACTTTTTTCAAAAAATTTAGAATTTGTACGTATCATGTAGGAAACATAGAAACCGTCTGGTGAGAGTGCTTTCTAGCAAAATATTTGATGAAATAATGTGGACGAAACCCTCAATATTTTCAAAAATTTGGTCGGCCATGTCAGTTTTTATCCACATGTCAGCTTTTAATTGGTCGAGAGATCTCGTCGGAACGAATATCAAAGTGTCACCCCAGTCCATATTTCTTGGGACATTTTAGGAAACTTGAATATATTGGGGCTATTTTTTCTCTCTCTCTTTAAATGGTCTCTTTTGGGAATTGTCCATAAATATGATTTTACTTTCTTTTCGATCGTGATTGTCAAAATTCTATAAATAAGTTACTAACATGTGTAACCATCCTGTATTGTTAAAAAAATAATAAAAAAATGTTAACTAGGAGAGGATCAAGATGGTTAGCATCTTAGTAGGTGTTTTTTTTTCAGAAACACTCTCTCTGACCTCTTTTGTCTACGACGCGCAGACCACACACAGACGTTTAGGTTTGCAGTGTGTTTGTTTTTCCGAAGACCGTTCACTAAAAAATATCTATGCGCCCTCTTATTGAAACAGACATGGACCATGTGCTTCTAAGATCTTCTAACCTCTTCCAAGACCTTAGACGAGAATCATATTCATTCATCAGTTTATTTCCTTCAAACCCTAGCTCCTTGTAACATCCCGAAATTTCTAAAAATAATATTAGTTACATTATTTAAATATTGGTGGGAAAGTTTACTTGTGTTAATGGAGAAATAAAATAAAGTAGGAGTTATTATGAGACGGGCTTGTGTTGGGTTAAGTAATATGGGTAATGGAATTGGATTAGAAAGGAAGGAAGATAGACCATGGGCTCAAGCCCATGACCCATAGTATATAAACCTTAATCACCCATTAATTCTTTCATTTTCACAAATTCCTTACACCACCCAAAACACACACTTAAGCTCTCTCTCATATTTCTCTCTTTCTCTAGCCGAAACCAAGAAGAAGAACCGATCCCGACCCGAGGTAATGATAGTATGATATTGTAGAGATCCAAACCCGTTAGATCTAGTCGCGAAACGACGCTCCGACACCTTAAACCGTTGAAGTCACGAGATTCGGATGGAATCGGGCATAAACCGATTAAAAGATGAGCTTAAGAATCACCCTAGCTCAGATCTGGATCGAACGGGACGAAAAACGATGAAAACGGTGGTGAAACAAACGAGATCTCGCTTTTCCGGCGAGATCCCGTTTTCCCGGCAAATGCGGCCCCGGAACAGTGGGGATGTCAGAGAATGTCTCTGACCTAACCCTAATTCGTTAGAGGGGGGATAACGAATGGGCCTTGGTTCGTTAGCGGGGAGATGACGAAGTAACCTTAATTCGTTATGTTAATTCTTTAAGGGATGAATAACGAACTAACCCCAGTTCGCTATGTCAATTCGTTAACAGAGAATAACGAACTAGCTCCAATTCGTTAAACTTGTCACGGCAATTCGCTAAGGTAAAGTAACGAACAAGCCTTAATTCGTTAAGGCCATTCGTTAAGTGAGGGACAGATGAAACCCATCGTTATAGGGTTCATTCGTTAACCAGACCAAACGAAAGAGACCAATTCGTTATAATGACCAGTTCGTTATAGGGTCCAGTTCATTATAATGACCAGTTCCTATAGGGTCCAATTCGTTATGAGGACTGGTTCGTTATATTTTCCAATTCGTTAAGGACAGGGTAACGAACTAAGAGTTTGGCAAAACGACAGAAATGGTCCATAGACTTAAAATAAAGGGTTTAATTACATAATAGCCCTTAGACTTTATTAATTTATGAAATATACCCTTTAAAGGTTAATGAGTAACGATTAACTAACCGAGTAAATATTTGATGAAGTAAATACCGGCTTAGAAGATTAAGACTAAATAACCAAACGGTTAGGAATGGTTAGAGAGGTATTTGATATTGTGTTTATTAAACAGTCAATCACGCACAACTCAAGAAAGGCATAACTATTAACGGCGAACGTAACTGCATTCAGGTGAGGTTCTAGCCCCATTCCTTGTTATGTTTTCGGGCTGTGTGCATACTCGATGTGATTAGTTAATTCACTTACCTCAAGTGGTAAGTGTATGCTATATATGATATATGTGGTAGATATGAATGATTGATTGTCGGTACGTGAACGATCTTCGGATATTGCGCGTACTGTCAGGTTATAAATAAAGGTAGGAATGTTATATGTAATGTATGGATAATGTATGAACGTTATAAATGAACACTTGTCGGCGCGTGAACGATCTTCGGATATTGCACGTATTGACAAGGAGTATGACTGTTAAATGAATGATGTGAGGAACGCCTAGAGTGTTCTTATGCTACAATGTAATTATTTTATATGTGAATTATGTGTATACAGGGACATGAATGGTATGTGAGTTCTATGTCCGACATGGTAAGTTAGGATGGTAAATCCCTCTAACTTCTGTTGGACATAGACTTGGCAGGTGATGGCGTAGTTAAAGACTGCGGGCCTTATACGTAATATAGATGATAGATGAGAACGTAGTTAAGAACCGTGGGCCTTATACGTACTTTAGATAGGATCCAGCATAGGAATGGATTGGGGACCTTATACGTGCTATAATAGTATTGTGGTAGCATAGGGGAGGAATGCGGACCTCGTACGTGCTATGATATAGGTTGCGACATAGGGAAGGACTGTGGACCTTGTATGTGTTGTTAATATAGGATGGTATAGGGAATGACTGCGGACCTTGCACGTACCATAATTGGTGAACATAGGTAAGGATTGCAGACCTTTTACGTGTTCACGACCTTGAGTATAGGTATAGACGGCGGACTATGAACGTACTCTCGGTAGACCGAGGTAAGTGATAGTAGGTATGTATGTATGTATGATAGTAGGGTTGCTGGTTAAGTATGGATATATATCTTCGGATATGTATGTATGTATGATATGTGAATGTATTCTATGTCGTCTAATTAACTAGAACTCACTCAGCGTAGTTGACTTTTACTATGCACGCAGGTGAATATTTTTAATGAGCTATCATGAGGAGGGCACGTGGCATGGATTGAACGGCTGGCATCTGAATATGGAAGAAATGAAGTTTTAAATGTATCGAACGATTAAAGTTAACGTTTCCGCGAAAGTTATAATTAACTCTGAAGCTGTAAGAACTGTGTTTATGAGTAAATCCGACATTAAAGTAGGGCTACCGGGTTTGGGGCCTTACAATGGTATGTAACATTCGTTACTTTTCAAACATGAAAATCCGACCCGTTTTAAATTTTCGGTTTTGTTTATAATTATATATATATACATTTATATATTATAATCTCAGGTTTCGTTACATGTATTATATATTTTTATATTTATTTGTCAAACCGACTCGTTTTTGTCGTTTGATGTACTAGTATTGTCATTCATCATTTATATATTATTCACGATGATTTACGGTTAATGTTTGTTCGTTTTATTCAGTTATCGAAACTCCGAGTCTTTATTTAATTAAGTCGCAAACTAGCCGGGTATGATATGAAAATAACCCAAAACATATTAACGTTATTACAAATATATAACAATTCAAAAGTTTAAGGTTCAAATGATAAATTATTCATTCTATTTTCTAGTTAAAATTTGTTTGAAACTTCAAGGGTTAATTATGAAAATATGGTTAAAATATAATAATTACCCAATATTTACCCAGCCCCCCGTCCCCTGTTTCCCGTATTTCCGGCAGCCGCGCCGGCGGCGGCCTAGTCAACTCCGGCGACCCATTTAACTTCCGGCGAACTCCAAACGTCCTCCAAACTCGTTTTATAACGATTAAATGATTTTAAAACCTGTAGACCATAACGCAAACTTAACATATTCGCCCAAATTCCAAACAACACATAATCGAATCCGGGTCAGCTCGTTTTCTTCTTTTTATTTTTCAACATTTTCTTTAATATATAAAATCTTTTGTTTAATATGTATTAACCAAATTAAAAGTTATAAAAATTATATAAACCGTATAAAATTATTTTAAGTTAAGTAAAATTTATTATAAATTATATTTATCACTTTTCACCTAAAAAACCCGACTTCCGTTTTCGTTAAAGTTTCGTTAGAATCCCGATTAGTATTATATAAATAATTATTATTTCGTTAAAATTTCTAAAACGCCAACGTAATTATTTTCAAACTAAAAATTCCGTTAAATATCCATAACTCATAAACATTATAAATCTCGAACCCGAGAAATTCGTTTTAAACTCGTTATAATTATATATTTTTTTATATTATGTTTTGTTCGTTTAACTTTATAATTTGTTAACGTATCTCTTTTATAAAATATACCAAGAACACCCGAAACTTCGTAACGTTATAATATTCACTTAGTATTAACCTCGTAATTTAAAAATATTAGATTTAATAATTCGTTAAAAATTCGTTAAAATAATATTATAATATTATAATATCAAACTTCAAAAAATGATGAAAATCCTGACCACCCGATTTATCTACTTTTTATAAGTCGTTAGTTAATATTAATTATGTACTTTAATTCTAGTTCGTGACGTTCAATTGCTTCGGTTTCATTTACGCACTTTCGGTATTATTTCAAGTTTGTCTTCAACTTCAAGGTGAGTTTCTCACACCCCCTTTTTACCCTTTCTATCTATTTTGGGGGTAGCATATATCCTATCAACAATTCAATTTCGTTTATTCATTATTTACAAACTACAATTCGTTACATGGACTTGTGTGTTTACTTGTTACTTGCTGCAAATTACTTGCTCATGGATTACTTCATGTAGGTTCCCAGCCGGATCTACACGAGATATCGCGTTCTACGTAGGTGCGGAATCCCTATGTAAGACGTTACGAGTATAGAAAACGATACGAGATAACACACGATACGATAATCAAACACACGTTGTATTCCAACCGTAAACACGTGATACTATGATCACTGAATACAAACTCTCTGACTCGAATACACGAATAACAAAACTGAATATTCTTCTCAGCCGTAACCTAGCTGAATATATAGGCGACAACTTCGCCTGGTAAGTTCAGGCGAAGTTGTTCCTAACTTCGCTTGTCTAACGAGTTCGCCTATATAGGCGAACTTGTTAGCAACTTCGCTTACATACAAAACTCAAATCTAACTAACACGATTACAGACACTCGACACTGAACTACTGACATCATGCACCAACAGACTCCCCCTTGGCAGTAGCTTCATCTCTTTAGCTTCAAACACGCGTCTTGTAATCTTCAATCTTTTATCTTCATCTTTAAGCATGCACTCCTTCTCGAACACAAACCGATACTATTCTTTGATATTTTCTCGCTTCGTCTTTCCAAGCAGGAATATAAAATATCTTCTTTTCATTCAACACCTGCAAATCAGCTTGCGACAAATTTACTAGATGCATCGGATCGTACACTCTAAGCAGCTCTTGTTCATCTTCGTCTTCCATCACTGCCTCAGCTGTCTCACAATCTACATACCACCACTTCAGGTCTTTAAGCACATCCTTGGGCATCTGTTTCATCGGCACTTCTTTAAGGCACCGGATCGGCTTATACTTCATAATCATCCAAGGTTTTCCATATGCTCTCAAACCTCTATCCTTGTCTTCAACAAGTTTTCCCTTTTGTGGTTTCAACAGCTCAAATTTCTTCTCTTTTATACTCTCTTTCCACACAATTTTCCCAATAACTCTAGCCATATTATCATCACTTCGGTTAATCAACCCGAATCTGGCTAAGTCTTTCACTTCACATTCTGGCAGTGTATTCAACGATCTTAACAGTCTTTTGAAATACTGAACACCGTCATATCTCTTAATCACGAAGAGCCTCAACTGCTCATCATATATCCAGCAAATAATCCCTTTCTTCGCTTCAGCATAGCCTCTAATGTTGTAACTCTTCTTGAACATTGTAGGGACCGCTGGTTTCTTCGTTTTGACGAACCACTGAGCATAGCCTTCTTTCCATCTAGGCTGCTCTTCCCATTCAGATTCATCACTTGCCATCTCTTTACTCATATCTGCTTTCTCAACATCTGGAATGTCATGCTCAATATTTTCCTCAACTATCTCTCCCTCTTCTATCTCTGTATCAATCACAATCTCTTCACCAATCTTCTCTATCTCTTCACTCGGTAATACATCATCATCACCAACCAACTCGTCATCCATCTCCTCAACTTCCACTACCACCACATCATCACCAACAGCTGCAGTTGTCGACCCCCCCTGAGTTGTGGAACTCCCAAGAGCTTGATCAGTTCTTGGAAACTCACCACCTGCACCTTTCGATGCATTGGGATCATCGTCTCTATCATTTCGTCTCTTGGTCCTCAACTCATCGCCTTTACAGCTCGTCTCCCCCTGAGATGCCAAGAACTCCTTGAAAGCATCTATGATTTTTCCATGTTCTACCAGCAGGGACGACAGCATCTGATTCTCTGCAACTAGGCGTTGAATAGCCTGGGTCTGGATAAGATTAATCCTTGACTGCTCTGCCACGACCCGTTCAAGTGCTGCTATTCGTTCAGAGTCTGATAGGGTTGCATCGAAATCGAACCTCATATGTGATATATCTTGAGTGTACTGAGGAGGGATTTCCGATGTCACCGGGACCTCAGAAGTAGAAATAGACGTAACCGCAGGTGGTATCGTCACCGATAACCCTGCAGTGGCCACAACCGTCGACTCGATAAATTGTGCCACGAACTCCGTTAGAGTAACAGTTGGAGGCGGCAACGAAACGGTCTCAGGAGTCGAAAGTTGGAAAGTAGTGGGTGGGAGGCCAAATGTAGATGAGGTAGCCACCACGGGAACAACCGTAGCGCTTGGCCTTGTAACCTGTAATGATGAGGGAACCATTGTCATACCGGATAGTGCTGGTGGAGTGAAACGTACCACCCTAGAGCTCTCACCGGCTCCCGATCCTGCACCTATCCGTTCCCTTCTTGACCTCCGGATCAACTGTTGTACCTCTTCCTCATAATCTAACTCGTTATCATCATCAGTTCTCTTTCTTTTCCCATGAGTCCGTTCATGTGTAACCAAAATCCTTCTTGCCTCATCAGAACCAGCCACCGTAGCAGCTGTCCTAGTAACATTCACAGTCGAAGCACGTTCAACCGGGACCTATACATTCTCCTCTGGATCAACTCTTTCCATGTCAAAAAATCCTTGACCGCCAAACGCTGCGTCAAGGTCAACGGTCTCCTCTGGTGACACAACAGGAGCAGCAGGTATAGCTTGAGGTGCTCCTGCCTGTTGTGGTGCCGGGTCCCTAAACTCGTCCCCACGAGCAGGCACATACCCCGGGTTGATCAAGTACCCAAAAAGTGGAGTATGCCGAGGACGGAGCTCAGGTTTGTTCCTCGCACTCGAAGATCTGCATTGGGCGAAGATTCTTTTGTTCACACTCTCTACATATCTGATTGGACGGCGCTGAGGTAGCGTAGGAGCAACATGATTCAAGATCATTTGTAGGAATCTTGGATACATGATGAATCTCTCACGCTCCATCGCCCTTCTCTGACGATCAATCTCATAGAAGACCATCTGACTAAAGCTGTATCGCTTGTTGTAAGTCAGAGCAGTCATCGCCGACTGCATGGTCGCACCCATGCCATCAGTGCCCGCCTTTCTCCCTGACATGCATACAATCATGACATGCATGAGAAAGCGCCACTGGTCAAGCAAAAACCCTTTCCTTCTCTGTGTATCCCCCAAGGGACCAGAGTATCCCATCCTCAAAAACGCTCCATCACGGAAAGGAGCTACAAACTCTGTCGGGTCATCCCTTGTCTCATTTCCAAACCGTAAAGCCGCCCGAATTTGTTCAGAAGAGAACTGAACAATCTGATTGTTTACTGTTGCGCGCATCACCGGGGGCTCGACTCTACAGTCGTATTCCACGGTTTGCCAAAAATCCTCAATGTTGGGCAAGGATATCGGCAGAGTTGTTGTAATCGCGTGGAATATCCGCGAGCGTAAAAGAAATGTGATGATTTCGCGGAAATCATCAACTCCGCTCGCCTCCGGGTCTAGTGTTATATACATGTTGTGACCCGGGAAGAACTGTCTCTGGTTATCACCTCCGTCATCACCGCTTGCACCACCTGCTCCAGCAACAGCAGCCATATCTGCAACAAACAGGTTAAGTTAGATAAACGTCAAAGCAAGTCACAAGTTCGCCTGTTATTGTGATCTATTCTGTATAGGCGAAGTTAAAGGTGGGGCGAAGTTGGGAACAACTTCGCCTCAACTTGAACTTCGTCTGATAACTGTTAAGTAAAAAGGTCCAGGCGAAGTTAATGATAACTTCGCCTAACCACAACATCGCCTCATAAACTGTTTCAAAAACTATTATCAGGCGAAGTTAAACCTCAGGCGAAGTTACGGATAACTTCGCCTAAACTGTAACTTCGCCGAATTCGAATCGGCAACAGTTAGGATAATCGAACGACGTGTAGATGATGATTTTGGAGATCGAGGACTCCGTAACACATGATTTTATGAAGTTTTAGACGTTCAAGTAAATTACTATCACGTAATAACAAGTTTGAAATCGGGTGTTTAAGGTTCGAAAGAACGAGGTCGAGAATCGAGTCGAAACGACCGATGATTAACCTCAAAAGACATTGATTATACGATAAAAGAACCCTACACACCTTGAAATCGGATTGAATCGAAAGAAAGTTAACACAGATTGAAGATCGATAAGTTCGCTTAGGTTATACGGAGATAAGTTCGCTGAGATTTGGAAAATAATAAACCGTCTGACCTTAAAACTTCTTTATATAGGGTCAAAGTTAGTACAGGCGAAGTTAAAGATAACTTCGCCTATTCCAGGCGAAGTTATGAACAAGTTCGCCGGTATTTACAAAACAAACCCCTATACTTTGAACAATTTTCAATAAAGTTTTAAAACTTTCTTTAAAGCGTTAAATGATACGATCAAGACCAAGTAACCACATATAAAATAATACAACTACATAAGTAGAAAAACTTTTAAAATAAAGTACACGGGATCAAATTTCAGTCTTGACAGGGACTACCATGTTTTAGAAAAGATCCGAACAGGAATCATACTAACTGCGTGACTGTCACACAGATCCGTGTTCAGCTGTATTATGACATAAAGAAACAGGTTGTAAGCAGGTAATATACTTAAAATGGTTTTCATCGTTTCTGTGATACGAGTTAGGTTCAATTAAGCTCAAAACTTAAGTGGGCAACAACTCAGAGATTATGATGTCTCCCATCTATTCTCAAAGCGTATTCGGCTTTCCCCAAGTCACCCCGAATTGACCTCGACCCGTAGTGTCTGATTAAGTAGTAATTACTCTTCGATCTTAGACTCTGCTTCCCGTTCACCTTCTTGCGTCTTGATTGAGAATCATTAACATTATGAACTCTAATTTTTTTTTTAAACACATGTATATACACAACTTCAAGTAGAAAACAACTGCAAGTCCCGAATCTGGATCACTGCAGTGTCTTGACACACTATCTTCACGGGAATCACAACACTCACGGGCTCGTGTATGACTGGGTAATCGCTTTTCTGCCTATCATTCGGAAAGATATGTATGAAGACATGCACAACTCTTAAGGAGTTTCCACATAAAATCGAGTAGATTTAGTTAGTATCACTTCTACTTTTACGCACCATAAAAAGCTACCAAGATATACAATGACTGTTCTAAAGTCTTTTAGGCCTTATAACTTCACTAGTTAAGCACACAAAATCAGTATATCTATCACTTTCCAAGGTTGGATCAATTTTCTGTTAAACATAGTAAAGGTACTTCTTACGAAGTAGTAGACTTGAAAAATAATTTCATCTCCCGTTAAGAAAAAATTTTAACTTCAATCGCCCCGACCAAATCAAAGTCTTCAGGGAAACGGCTATCCCGAAGATCCAATGGATCAGCTGGACCGACCACATACTAGTATGTGTCCTTCTAACTAAGTATGATCGACTAATTTTCAGCGAAAGAATGAAAACACATCATAAACCGCCCCGGTCACCTTCAGTCATCTGGTTAATGGCTATCCTCATATTCTACAAGTAGAAATGAGGACCAAACATATCCGAAGACATGTCCTTCAAACTGAAGCAACCGACATAATTCTAAGCGATAGTGACGTTTTTTTTTAAACAAAAACACACGACATGGTTACTCGGGATTGATCATCCCATTCAGCTCAACAAGGTTTTGAAATCTAGTTTTGTCAAACGCTTTCGTGAACAAGTCAGCGAAATTATCTAACGTGTAAACCTTTTCGAGCACAATCAGTTTCTTCTCAGCACAATCCCATATAAAATGATGACGAATGTCAATATGTTTAGTTTTACTGTGCTTTACGGGATTGTTAGTTACTGAGATAGCAGCAGTGTTATCAATGCAAATAGGAGTAAGTGAGAAATTCAGACCATAATCGCGCAACTGTTATTGAATCCAAAGAACCTGGGAGCAGCAGTTGGATGCTGCCATGTATTCTGCTTCACAGGTTGAAATGGCGACTGAGGTCTGCTTCTTGCATTGCCTTGACACTAATCTGCCACCAAGAAACTGACATCCACCTGTCGTTGACTTCCGACTCTAATTGCACCCTCCATAATCAGAATCTGTGTACGCGACTAGCTCCAAGTCTCCTCCTCTCGAGTACCACAACCCCAGCTTCGGCTTGCCTTTGAGATATCGCAGTATCCTCTTCGCACCCTTCAAATGAGATTCTTTTGGGTTTGCCTGAAAGCGTGCACAAAGACAAACAGCAAACATTATATCAGGCCTAGAAGCAGTTAAGTACATTAAAGAACCTATTTTAGCCCGATATTGGGTTGGGTCCACGTCTGCATCGTTGTCTGACTCAGCACCCAATTTGTGATTGACGCAGACTGGAGTATCATATGGAGTGCTGTCCTCCATCTTGAAGCGTTTGAGAACATCATGAACATACTTCGTCTGATGAATGAACATACCATCTTTCTTCTGATCAACCTGCAATCCTAAAAAGAAGGTTAGTTCACCTATAGCACTCATTTCAAATCTCTTCTTCATGACGGCTTCAAACTCCTGACACATGGCGACCTTTGATGCAACAAAGATAATATCGTCCACGTAGACTTGCACCAGTAGAAAGTCGCTCCCTTTTCTTTTGAAGAACAATGTGCTGTCAATCTTACCTCTTTCAAAATCATTCTCAAGCAAGTAATTGGATAACGTTGAGTACCAGGCACGAGGTGCCTGATGCAGTCCATACAGCGCTTTACTTAGCTTGTACACGTGATTGGGAAAGTCAGGGTCAGGAAAACCCGGAGGTTGCTCAACATACACAACCTCGTCGACTTTACCGTTAAGGAACGCACTCTTCACATCCAACTGAAAGACCTTCATTTCCTTATGAGCAGCAAATGCCAAAAACAGCCGAATGGCTTCCAATCTTGCCACAGGAGAAAACACCTCATTGTAATCAATCCCCTCTTGCTGATTAAAGCCTTTAACAACCAGCCTCGCCTTGTTCCTGATAACAATCCCTTTCTCATCTCTCTTACATTTGAAGACCCATTTTGTGCCAATCGTATGCACATTCCTTGGTTTTGCAACCAAGTTCCATACCTCCATCTTCTTAAACTGGGCTAATTCTTCTTGCATGGCTTCGACCCACGAGTTGTCCTTGAGAGCCATTTGATAGTTCTTTGGTTCAATCTTGCTGATGAAGCAGGTGTACAAGCACTCGTTGATTATGCCTGAATCTTTAATGCTTGTATAAACACATGTGTGCTCATTCAAGCTTTGTCTTGTTTGTACACCGTCGGACAGATCACCTATCACATTCTCCAATGGGTGATTTTTGTGAATTCTCGTATTCGGAACCGAACTGACATTCAGATTATCTTCCAAGTTCGAAGATAGCTCATCAATGTGTGAATGATGTTGAGAGTGAAACGGATTGATGAATTCCTCTTCAGTAGAGGCAACAGGGGTATTGACAGCATTTGACGAGGAAGGCTGACATTCATCATACTGTGGTCGTTGCACCAAAGTGTCTTCCTCATCGCATATCATCTTCGTAGCAATTCTTTCCTCAACTTCTGCAAAATCCAAATAAGGCATGTTAAAAGATTTAAAAAGTCTATCATAGTCGAAAACCCCAGCGGGTCCCGTGCTTGGTTTTGGTGATTTGTAACTTGTGATATCAGTGTTACACACCACCTCAACCTTGTTGGTTGATGTATTAAAGACCCGTCTGTTGAGAGTCCCAACAACGTATCCGACTAAGATTCCTTCGTCGGCTACTTCACCAAATTTAGAATTGGTCTTTAATATCGAACACGGGGACCCGAATGGTTCAAGACCACTCAAGTTGGGCTTTCTCCCATGCATAAGTTCATAACAGGTTTTATTTAATCTTTTAACAGTTAACACTCTATTAAGGATATAACAGGCTGTTGCAACAGCTTCAGCCCAGAACACCACGGGAAGTTTCGAATCAGCCAGCATGGTTCTGGCTCCTTCAATTAAGGTTCTGTTCTTTCTCTCAGCCACTCCATTTTGTTTCGGTTCTGTTCTGGCTCCTTCAACTGAGTTCAATTGTTTCGGTTTCATTTACGTAATTTCGGTATTATTTCAAGTTTGTCTCAACTTCAAGGTGAGTTTTTCACACCTCCTTTTTACCGTTTTTAACTATTTTGGGGGTAGCATATATATCCTATCAACAATTCAATTTCGTTATTCTTTATTTACAAACTACAATTCGCTACATGGACTTGTGTGTTTACTTGTTACTTGCTACAAATTTACTTGCTCATGGATTACTTCAAGATAGTATAATCATACGCCCCCCCCCTTTGCACTCAATACATTTTTTGTTATGAGTGGAAAATGGCCTCATTATCCGAGTACGTTGGTGCACAATCCCAACTGGAAAGGACCTTACTTGCGCTTATATGAGTACGCTGGTGCACAATCCCAGTTGGAAAGGACATTACTTGCTGATTTACACTTGTTCATGGAATTTTATGATTTTTATGTACGTATATCAAAACTTGTGTGAACTCACCAACTATTCATTTAGTTGACTTTATTTTATATATATATGTTACATGTACAATTATTAGAGGATGAAACGGAGAAGACACTAGAACTTAGGTTATATTAATAAATGGACAAGTTGTCAATTACTCTTGTATTTTCCTTATATTTCTTGTTATAAACTTGTGTACTTGATGTTTAAATTAATTAATGATAATATTGTCACTTAATAGTGTCACATGTGTTTTGGGCAATCCGTACGTCACACTCGAGCGTATTCCGCTTTAGCCGTTGTTACATGGTATCATAGCATGAGTTCGAAATAATTAAGCATCCTACATGCTTAGACTCGAACATATAATGGGATTAAAGTAAGAAAAGGAAGAAGATGCCAGTTCAAGATAGCCATGTGTCACTCAAGAAAGCTCAGTAAAGGTAAAGGTATTATTAAAAAATATATGTTAATGTTAGCCTAATTGCTAAAGAAAGGATATGTGAATGTTAGGGATAGGATTTATTGATTGTTTGATTGATTAACTGTTTAGAAGTAGAAACTAGCACAAGTGAAATCATAAAAGGAAGTATGTAGAACCTGAGGAGGAAAGAAAATAGTTAACTACACTTGGCCACTGTCATTAACTACTTACCTTACGAATCATGTGCTAAATAATTCCTAGAGTGATGACGTTTGTGTTTTTCCTTATAGAATACGAATGGCTAGAGCTAGGAAAGTTGCTGGAAAGGAAGGACGTACGGGACGTTGTGGTAGGCCACGCATGGTCCGAGAACTGTCGGTAGAATCAACTACTAACACTGAGGAAGAAGGAAGTGTAGCTGGTCGAAATTCGAGTAACAACAACGAAGGGGTTCAACTGGATCCCGCAATCCAAGCAGCTATTGTTCAAGATGTAGCTGCTGCTGTGAAGGACCGGAATCCTGAAAGATCCGTTGGAGCCATGGGAGAACTGCCGAAGGTTCAGGAGAGAAGGGTAAGAAAGATGATTAAAGAGAGAAGGAGAAATCGAGTGTGGTTAAATCAGTGAAGGTTGAAGATAGGAAGAAAGGCCGAGGTGGGTGTAACTACAAATCCTTCAAAGGTTGTGACCCACCGAAGCTGTCTGGTCTAGGAGACGCAATCGTTACTCTTCAATGGATAACCGCCATGGATAAAATTATCCGCATCAGCGAATGCCATCCCGACCAAGCTGTGGGTTATGCTACCCAATCATTCGGTGATGAGGCAATATACTGGTGGGAGTCGGTTGAGCAGAGGAAGAGTCGGGAAGAGATCAAGGCTCTGAGATGGGACGATCTGAAGTAGTTAGTGATGAAACGATTCAGTGCTGATGCTGAGGTTGAAAGGGTTGAAATGAAGTTCTTGAGTTTGAGGGCGGGAAATATGACTCACCGCGAATACGCCACTGAATTCAACCGCCTGTGTAGGCTGGTGCCAGACATGGTGAACACTGAAGCCAAGCAAGATAAGTGTTACATCATGGGGCTGCCACAAAATGTTCGCGTCTTGGTCAAAGCTGGTAGACCGGGTACCTTTGATTGTGCTGTTAGGCTCGCTGAAATGGTTTATGATGACCTGGCCGTGGACGATGTAGCAGTGGAGGAAAAGAATGAGAAGAAATGGGCTACCCCAACTAAGTGGTCCAGCGAGATGATGGCAACAACTGATGAGAGGAAGATTAGGATTGGAAACAAGGATGCATGTAAGAAATGTGGGCAAGTTCACCAGGGAGAATGCAAGACTGGGACGACCGATGTGGAAAGAATGGGCAATACTCTTAAGAATGCTCTGATCGCCCGAAATGTTTCAAATGCGGAAAAGCTGACCATATGGCTAGGGATTGCAAGGAATCAGAGGTGGTGGTGCGAAAGGGTAAGGACTTGGGAAAACTGCAGAGAGGAGCACTCGATGAAGGAATAATTGCTTATGCGATAGTTTTATTTTGTTATGATTGCCTAAGAACTTGTTTTGTGTTAAGGTTTAAAACTTATGCTTATCTATGATGTGTAATATATTGAATTGGGTTATGAATGATTAGTTATGGTATGGTAAAATGTTGTTTTTAACAATAGTGTTAAACAATACGAAACATGGTCCCTTGGAAGGATGAAACGAGACTTGTAACATCGAGGGTCTCATGGACAAGCTACCTTAAATAGCAAAAGCACACGGACATAGCTCGGTGACTGCAAGTCAGGAGTAAGAAGGGTAACCCATAAAGCAAAGACGATCCAAGAAAGTGCGTTAATACAAGAAGTGTTCCTCCTACAAGGAATAAGCTAGGTTTCGGGGATAAAACCTCTTTAAGGAGGGAAGACTTGTAACATCCCGAAATTTCTAAAAATAATATTAGTTAAATTATTTAAATATTGGTGGGAAAGTTTACTCGGGTTAGTTGATGTGTTGTAAAACACACTTACTTTCCGTATCATTTTATCATGTTTAAATTGCCTTTTAGTTTAATTATTAAGTTTTATGGTTTGTTTATGCTTAATATTACAAAGATGATTGTTTACTTGTAGGTTATGAGGTTTGGTTGAAAAAAGAGTTAAATTTGAAAAGTTTAGGGGCTTAATTGGTCAAGTTTCAATACTACAACTCAAGGCCCGACCCAAGCCCACAAATTAGAGCCTTTCAAGCCTTATTATATTAATTAAAAGAAAAAATAAAAAAACCCTAACTCTCTACACTATTCCGATCGGCCAGAAGCAAAGCAAAGAAGAAAGAAAGAAAAAGGTGGCGGCTAGGTGGTTGTGACGGATAGGGAAGAAGAAGAACACCGAGGTCAGTTTGCTACAGCAGCTACGGGTCTCATACATTCATAAACTCAGCTCATAAACCCTAAGTATTTATCTTTAAACTTTGTCTCTTGTTCAAGAACCCTAACTAGTTAAGTTTAGTCTTTTATGTTGGATTGTTTTGCAAGTAACTTAGAGATTGACTTGTGTTTGATAGTTCTTGATCATTGAATGAGTTTAATTATGTTTATGATGAGTTATATGATGTTTAATTTGATATATTGCTGCTGTCCAAAATCAATGAGTGGCTAAAGTAGTTAGTTCTACCTAGGTTAGATGATTATTGTTAGGTTTTAGTAAGTAGTTTGGATTGTTGATGACCATGGCTTAAATTGTTAATGTAAAGTTTGGTTTAACATTGAATTAGGTTGTGTTTAGTGGCTGTGAATTTGTTAATTACACTTATAAGCCTCTTGCTTTAATTAATTTAATGAGTTTTGATTGATTGTTGCTTGTTAGGACTCTTTACTTAGTGTTTAGGGTTGTTTGCGGGTTGATCAACCGTAAGGTTTAAGTGAGTGTTTTAATTGAATATAATCGGCGGGTAGACACCTTCCTTGAGACTGAGAGGTGATAGGAAGTAAACTCGTCTCATAGCTTTTACTTGTTAGGATTAGGATCGCGCGAGAGCGGGTTCGGTTCTTGTTGGGTTTGTGAGCGATTAGTTGAGCTAGTTTAAGTTAAACTGAATTGTTCCTCTATCCTTGGTTGCGTAGTATTCGTCTCCATTAGGATAGTGTGTCGGTGAGACCGAGAGGAGAGTCGGCATTAGAACACGTTAACAATTTGTCACCTGGTTTGTTCTTAAAATCAACTAAGTGTAGGTTAGGGCTTGTTAGTGAGACCGAGAGGTAATCTAGCTTCCTGAGTGAACCTTAGTTGTGTCATTCCTTAGGAACCGGTGCCGTGAGATTCTGCAATCCAATAGCTTACTATACCTTCAATAGGATTCTTGCCTAGGTAAACATTTATCCCATTGATAAAACTTATTTTCACAGTTTCGTCAAGTTGTCTTAAATTAAGTCTTTTTAGTTAAATAAATTAAGTTAGGTTAAACATTAATAATATAAAAATCATTTAAAATATATTAGGTGAGTCTTATTTAGGGTTAAGTATTAGATACGTGTTCACGTGTCCTTGTGTTCGACACTCGGACTTCCTTAGTGCTATACTATCAGTGATCGGTACACTTGCCGGTCTGTGTGGCTTCTTTAGGAATTTCGTTTAATAAATTTAAAGCTTAGTTATGAGAGCATCGTTTTACACACATCATTAGTGGAGAAATAATATAAAGTAGGAGTTATTATGAAACGGGCTTGTGTTAGGTTAAGTAATATGGGTAATGGACTTGGATTAGAAAGGAAGGAAGATAGACCATGGGCTCAAGCCCATGACCCATAGTATATAAAACTTAATCACCCATTAATTCTTTCATTTTCACATGTTCCTTACACCACCCAAAACACACACTCAAGCCCTCTCTCATATTTCTCTCTTTCTCTAGCCAAAACCAAGAAGAAGAACCGATCCCGACCCGAGGTAATGATAGTATGATATTGTAAAGATCAAAACCCGTTAGATCTAGTCGCGAAACGACGAACCGACACCTTTAACCGTTAAAGTCACGAGATCTCATGGAATCGGGTATAAACCAATCAAAAGATGAGCTTAGGAATCACCCTAGCTCAGATCTGGATCGAACGGGACAAAACACGGTGAAAATGGTGGTGAAACAAGCAAGATCTCGCTTTTCCGGCGAGATCCTAGCTGGGGGGGGGGGCTAACGAATGGTCCTTGGTTTGTTAGCGGGGAGATAACGAATTAAACTCAATTCGTTATGTTAATTCGTTAAGGGATAAATAACGAACTAACCCCAGTTCGCTATGTCAATTCTTTAACGGAGAATAACGAACTAGCTCCAATTCATTAAATAATTCGTCACGACAATTCGCTAAGTTAAAGTAACGAACAAGCCTTAATTCGTTAAGGCCATTCGTTAAGTGAGGGACAGATGAACCCCATTCGTTATAGGGTTCATTCGTTAACCAGACCAAACGAAAGAGACCTATTCGTTATAATGACCAGTTCGTTACAGGGACCAATTCGTTATAATGACCAGTTCGTTATAGGGTCCAATTCGTTATGAGGACTGGTTCATTATATGGTCCAATTCGTTAAGGACAGGGTAACGAACTAGGAGTTTGGCAGAACGACAGAAATGGTCCATAGACTTAGAATAAAGGGTTTAATTACATAATAGCCTTTGGACTTTATTAATTTATGAAAGATACCCTTTAAAGGTTAATGATTAACGATTAACTAACCGGGTAAAGATTTAATGAAGTAAATACCAGCTTAGACGATTAAGACTAAATAACCAAACAGTTAGGAATGGTTAGAGCGGTATTTGATATTGTGTTTATTAAACAGTCAATCGTGCACAGCTCAAGAAAGGGATAACTATTAACGGCGAACGTAACCGAATTCAGGTGTGTTTCTAGCCCCATTCCTTGTTATGTTTTCGGGGCTGTGTGCATACTCGATGTGATTAGTCAATACACTAACCTCAAGTGGTAAGTGTATGCTATATATGATGTATGTGATAGATATGAATGATTGCTTTTCGGTACGTGAATGATCTTCGGATATTGCGCTTACCGTCAGGTTATAAATAAAGGTAGGAATGTTATATGTAATGTATGGATAATGTATGAACGTTATAAATGAACACTTGTAGGCGCGTGAACGATCTTCGGATATTGAACGTATCGGCAAGGAGTATGATTGTTAATGAATGATGTGAGGAACGCCTAGAGTGTTCTTATGCTACAATGTAATTATTGTAGATATGAAGTATGTGTATACAGGGAGATGAATGGTATGTGAGTTCTATGTCCGACATAGTAAGTTAGGATGGTAAATCCCTCTAACTTCTGTTGGACATAGACTTGGCAGGTGATGGCGTAGTTAAGGACGGCGGGCCTTATATGTAATATAGATGATAGATGAGAACGTAGTTAAGGACTGTGGGCCTTATACGTACTTTAGATAGGAGCCAGCATAGGAATGGATTGCGGACTTTATACGTGCTGTAATAGTATTGTGGTAGCATTGGGGAGGAATGCGGACCTCGTACGTGCTATGATATAGGTCGCAACATAGGGAAGGACTGTGGACCTTGTACGTGTTGTTAATATAGGATGGTATAAGGAAGGACTGCGGACCTTGCATGTACCATAATTGGTGAACATAGGTAAGGACTGCGGACCTTTTACGTGTTCACGACCTTGAGTATAGGTATAGACGGCGGACTATGAACGTGCTCTCAGTAGACTGAGGTAAGTGATAGTAGGTATGTATGTATGTATGATAGTAGGGTAGCTGGTTAAGTATGGATATGTGTCTTCGGATATGTATGTATGTATGTATGTATGTATGTATGTATGTATGTATGTATGTATGTATGATATGTGAATGTATTGTATGTCGCCAGATTAACTAGAACTCACTCAGCGTAGCTGACTTTTACTATGCACGCAGGTTAATATGTTTAATGAGCTAGCATGAGGAGGGCACGTGGCATAGATTGAACGGCTGGAATATGAAGATGGAAGAAATGATGTTTTAAATATAATGTTTTATGTTATGGTTTTAAAGAAAAGATTAATGTTTTGTATCGAATGGTTAAAGTTAACGTTTCCTCGAATGTTTTAATTAACTCTAATTTGTAAGAACTGTGTTTATGAGTAAATCCGACGTTAAAGTAGGGCTTCCGGGTTCGGGGCCTTACACTCCTCCACCCCTATCATCCACCACTCTCTCCACCATCACTCCTCCGCCACTCCCCTACCTTCGCCACGCCCTCCACCAGCCACCATACGCCTCCTCAAGCCACCCCCTTCCATCTGTCGACCACCCTACACTTCAGCCCGCTACCCCTTGCCTACCATTGGCCACTCTATGCTTCCGCCAACCACCCCACACCTCCAGGTATGTTAACTTGAAGTTTTTAGAAATTATTTTGTTTAATGTTTGTAGAAATTGATTAGTTAATTATCATTAGTTTTTTGAAATTGATTTGTTTAATTATTATTAGTTTTTAGAAATTTATTTGTTGAGTTAATATATTTTTTTTTAGAAATTGCTTTGTTAATTATTATGAGTTTTTGTTCCCTTATTAGTTTGCAAAATTGATCAATTTATATTAGTTCTTTGTAAAAATTGATTTGTTGAATTGTTATTAGTTTTTTGTTCAATTGTTATTTTAGCAGTCTGTAGGCATTAAAAAAATAAACATTCTTCTTCTTACAGACAGTTTGGTCAATCTAATCTGCTACAGATGTCTACAGATGTGACATGCCCACTTCAAACATTTTACCTTTGAAAAAAATAGCACCTTAGTTAATATAATAAAGAATGGTCCATGTAAATATGATGGTGAGTACTTAGTGGATGTTTGGGTGAATTTTTAAAAGATGCTTATTTGCTTATTTGAGTTTTGAAAAGTAAAAAAATTTTTTGTTAGTGCACACGGTTTTGTCGTCTCGAGTCTTTGTAATTATCGTTTATAATTTATATTATTTTAATGTTAAAAGAGTATTTATGTAAATATGAACCCATTCGTTATGTAAGACTCATTCGTTAAGGATGTTTAACGAATGAGCCCATTCGCTATTATTTACAGTTCATTCGTTAAGGATGTTTAATGAATGAACCTTAATCGTTATTTGTAATTGTCCATTCGTTAATGATGTTTAACGAATGGATCTCAGTCGTTACGTATTTGATCCATTCATCATGGAATGTTGACGAATGGGGTACATCGAATGAGTCATTCATTATACCATAAGTTAACATATGTAAATGAAGACGAATTGAGGCCATTCGTTATGGGATGTGTAACGAATGGCATCTCATCCTATATATAAGGCATGTTCTGCCTTTGATAATTTAAGCATTGATTAAAGTATACCGATACTCTGTCCAATTTCTCTCTCAATCACTTCACTTAACATTAATCGTTTATTACCTAACCTAAATTATATCATATAACTAGATCTTTAATCAAATCAATATACAATGAATTCGTATTGATTGGATCCGGTGTTCAACAATTTTGTAAGCTTCAGTTTAAAGATTGAAAAGCTTCAAGTGGGAACTTTTCAAAATTGCTTTTGTTTCAAATAGTAAATAAGCATTTTTTTAAAAACTCAGCCAAACACCCTCTTATTACCTTTACCGATATAGTAATAACTTTGCTTATAAAAGAAATTCTCATTGATCGATATTAAAACAATAAAAAGATACTCTTTATATAGTCATAAGGGTAAAAAAAGAAACAAGTTATCAAGGCATAAAACAAGGCTAACAATAAGGCTAAATAAAAAATAAATATCTTCCATTACTGTCCCTCAATTTGGCATGTAGAGGTTAATGATGCCCAACCTGTCAAGAAGAGTTTGAAAGTCTTGAGTCCTTATCGGTTTTGTGAAGACGTCTGCAATTTGTTCCTTCATGTTTATAGCCATCGGAAGAATCTCTTTAGATTTGACCCGTTCTATGACAAAACAAGAGTCCATTTTAAAGTGTTTGGTTAGTTCATAAAAAAACTGGGTTGTTGGCGATGTGTCTAGAGGCTTGATTGTCACAGAGAGTTGAGTAGGACCAGTGAATGGCATTTCTAATTCGGTAAGAAACCATCGGCTCCATAGGATTTCACTTACTTTGGAGGCCATGGCGCCGTACTCAGCTTCGGCATACGAGCGAGAAACGACCAATTGTTTCTTCGATTTCTGTGATATAGGAGTTCGTCCTACAAGTAACAAGTATTCGGTTCTAAACCTCTTATCACGGGAAACCTAAGCCAATCATAACCACAATAAGCAATAAGATTTGTTCCCCCACTTTTCGTAAGAAGAATGCCTTGTCCTAGTGTTGTTTTTAAACACCGAAGAACACGGTTTGCAGCCTCGAGATGGTTTACCCTCGGATCTCCGACAAATTGACTAAGAACGTTGACAGAATAAGCGATGTCGGGTTGGGTTGCTTGTAAATAAAGTATTCTCTTAAGAAGTAACCTATATTGATTAGCATCCACATGATATTCTTCTACACGCTTGTCTAGTTTTAAATTTTGTTCCATGGGGAAGGATCTCGGGCAGAAACTTATCATGCTCGTATCTTCTAGAATGTTCAACCTGTATTTTCGTTGACTGTGGACCACGCCTTGTGTTGTTCTAGCCATTTCGATGCCAAGAAAAAAAAATGAAGGCCCTAGATCTTTGATACTTAACTTTTTGTCAAGGAAAAATTTAATTTCTTGTATTTTTTTAATGTCATTGCCGGTGATGATGAAATCATCAACGTAAATGAGAGCGGCAAGGAAAATGCTTCCTTTTTAAAAAGGAACAATGAGTGGTCGGCCTTTGAAGGTTTGAAACAAGGTTTTGTAACGAAGTGGTGAATTTTTGGTACCTATCTCTCGAAGCTTGTTTAAGTCCATAAAGAGACTCTTTAAGTTTCCGTACACGATTGTCACTGATGTATAAGAATTTATACATCTTTTCAGCACTAAAATGTCTCCAAATAAGCGTAATTTTGGCAACCATATTAAAATAAATAACCACTAATATTTATAATTTCTATCCATTGGTAAATATAGTCTTAAAGAATAAAACAAGCTGAAACACGAAGAAAAACATAGATAAATGGTGAAAACATACTCAACACACCCCATGGTGAATCAAGACATGGTCTTGCCTTGATCATGCGAAGTGAAGAGAAAAATCAGGAAATCAAGACATGGCCATTTTAACCAAAACACACCCCATGTTATTAAGAGCAAGAAGAAAAGACAAAATAGAAGGTTCTAAAGTAAAACACGACCATGTCTTCCCAAGAGACGACCATGCTTTCAAGTACAAGAGAAAAGGACAAAAGTGGTGGAATTTGGACTGTTGTGGAACTCAACACGGCCGCGTCGTGCTTAACACGACCGTGTTAACCTAGAGATGTACGATGACAAAAAACAATTAATGCAGCAAAATAAAAATGAATACATGGCCGTGTCTTACTCAACACAGACGTGCCTTAGGGTCTGTTCAGCCTATAAATTGAATGCTTATCTTCTTCATTCAATACACCTTAGAGAGACATTTAATACACCTTCCACGTCATTCACTTCTCTCTAACTATCTCTTTTCACCACCATTAATAAGGGGATTAATCTCATCTATCCAACCCTTGAAGATTAAGGAGATTAAGCTTTTGGAAAAAGTCATTAGCATCAATGATTAGTCATCCAAATTGGTTAAATTGTTTCAATTTGATCATGTTTTTATCAACTACTTTGATAATTATCATTATGCTTATTAGTGGCTAAATTTCCATAGTGTCATCATGGTTTATAATGAATCTTAATTGAAGTTTAATAATGATAGTAAAACATGTGTTTAGTTTTTAATAATTAATGGTTATGTTGCAATTATCACTTGCAATTAAAAGATGCCCCAAGTGCTAAGCTTGACGATAAGCCGTTGCTAGTCTTTCAAAGCTTTGGAGAACCTTAAAACAGACACCAAGATCCCGAACTTGATGATAAGTCGAGAAATTGCTATTCTTGTGTGGACTTGGTTGATAAATTAAGAATCCTTAAAATGAACCCCTAAATACCGAACTTGACGATAAGCCAGGGAATTGCCACTCTTGTGAGGTTTTGGGGAATAACTTAAGAATATTTAAAAGAGCCGTCAAGATTCTGAGCTTGATGATAAGTCGAGAAATCTCCATTCTTGTAAAGTCATGGTTGGGGAAATTCAAGGTTAATTCCTTACAACTCAACTAATCATAATTGGTATTTGTATGTATAATACACATGCTATTTTTACTAAAATATCAAGAACAATTCACTTAGTAATTTAAGGGATTGTCTCATCTTTAAAGTGAGTTAACTTATCTTTATCAAAATTCACTTGCTTACATAAAATGATGTTTTAGTAAAAGGGATCAAGAGTTATCTCTTTCTTTAATTATCATGGAATAACATGACTAATGATATTATTCTCACATTTAATCACCATAGCAAGCTCATGTCACATGTTTACTAATCAATTATTAAACGAAGTTAAGAGAAGTTTTAACCAAGATGATACACTTTTATCTTTGATCTTCTTTTTATCTAAAAATATAAAACGCCCCAAAAAAATATTGCCTTTTAGTTTATGTTTCTTTAAACTCATTTGCCAAAATCAAAATTATATCCACTTCCGATTAAAATAAATACAACGATTTAGTAGTAAAAATCTATAAGTGTGTCAGTGGATCGATAGTTGGTTCGTATCTATACTTTACTACATATACGATATGTACACTTTCATATTTGTGTATGGTTTAGTTAAGATATAAATCATTTTTATACATTTAAAACTCAACATTGTGTGAACAAACATTTGAATAAATTAACACCTTTTTCTATACCTATATCGCATGCATAAGTCGCCTTGTTTTCGAAAACCTTGCGGGACCTTCATGTAAATATCTTCACACAAGTCACCATTCAAAAGTTCATTATTTACATCGTGTTAATGTGTGTGCCAACCTCTTTTAACCGCAACGGCTAAGATAATTCGAACAATGACTAACTTTTCAACGGGTGCGAAGTTATCTGACGAGTGGTCCATAGGACAACCCTTAATTGTCATTGACATAATAATCATCGTACTTAATGGTTTAATTTTATTGAACTAGATGACTACGGTATACTTTGTTTTGATAGGTGTAAGGAGCATAAAGAAATCTAGGAGGAAGCAAGTGGAAGAAGTGAGTAAGGAAGACAAGTAGCAAAGAAAAGTTGGGCACTATCGTAGCTTATAGTAGCCACCATAAGCAACAGTAGCCTTTACACAAAAATAACCATCGCAGCACAACAGCAAGCTACCGTAGGTTTTTTATGGCCACAGTAAGCTATGGTAGCCACCTTAGCTTACTGACCATACGCTGATGACGTGTTTGCTTTATGTTTGACTTTTGAAGAGACCTTTCATGATATTTTGTCATACTTCCAAACCAAAACAACCCGGGGGCGATTTTTAAGGTTAATAACAATATTTTGTGGTGATTTCTAAGGGAGATTGAAGCTATTTCATCTATGGAATTCGGATTTGATGTTGATGTGATCATCCAAATGATGAGTGACTAAATTTCTTTGTGTTCTCCCGGATGTAAGGTTTTATTGTGAACGACTATGTTAATGTTCTTTAATTTATGGAATAGTAATATAATCATCCGTGCTTAGTATTATTATGGTGTTGTGTCACAACCCGACTTAGGGCCTAGGCGTGTAACCAACAGTTGGTACTTGTTTTGTAAATATATCATAGTTGTGGGGTATTTAGCGAAAAACTTTGTTTATAATAAAATATTAATATATTTTGAAAACTTCTCGGATAACAAATACCCGAGTGGTTGATTTACAAATCATGTTTAAATCTTGTTTATAATATTTTAATATTTAAAACTGAGCTATCTCTACCTTGCAAGCATCTGACTTCATGAGTGACTCTAACTCCTTACAACTTGTGTTACTCTAATTCCCTAAATTGTGGGGGGAAATACGTCAGCGATATGCTGGTGTATCGTTGACTGTCAAAACATTTATTTAATCTATGACTAACAAGATAGTTATAAAGAACAAACTCAGCAGATACATCTCTTATTTCTGGGATTTGTACCACTTGCCACACACACATAATTACGGTTCTTCAAGAGCTGATGCCCATTGGAGAAATTGGTTATGACTGTTAGCCTGCGGCACGTAGCCTTGAATGATAGGCTAAACATTTATTTTTGGATCCAGACACATGTGTACTCAGTCTGAGTTGTTTTTATTTTCTACCTTGTAATTTAGGGATCACGTAATCCCTTAAATCTTCATATGATAGAGATCACGTAATTTCATATAAATATTTGACTAACTATTTAAGATAAACAACCCGTTTATCTTAATGACTGATTGTATTCACGTTATAAATTATAAAAAAAGTTTAAACGTATTCACCTTTTGACGAGTTGTGCAATTAACAACTTCTTTGTATTTGATGAACGATAACCTCGGACCTATAGTTTGAGAATAATAGTTTAATAAATTATCTAGATCAAATGATCTAGCTTCAGACATTTAGTCTGGTTAGATAGCTTTAAACCTTGATTGAATATTTTATAGTTAAAATATTACTTTAGACCTTTAGTCTATAAAATTCTACTTTTTAATATTGACGTTTCTTCCTGTACAAGAAATCATCTAAATTCTACGTTTCTTCCTTTAGAAGATATCGTGTTTATAAAACTTTTATGTTTCCTCCTTTAGAAGAAATATTATTTATTCAGAATGATTACTTTGTTTACTTAAAGACTTTTGGTTCGTATGACGTTTGGTGTAGCATGCTTTGGCCTAATAGGTTCGAACACTCTTATTAATCTCTCCTGGAAAGTAAATAGGTCCCGCGGTTGATTGAGATTTTTACGAATTACTTTCCTTAGACAAGAGAATCGACTACCGGTGTTGTCACCAATCCAGTTACTACATGCACATCATGTTTTTCTGATTAATTATCTATAATTATCTGTTATATAAAAAAATAATTAACGTTTCATCCTTTAGAAGAACGTCAATTGACAATAACCTTTGTATGCAAGACTTTATGTTTCTTAATAATAAAGAAACGTCTATTTTGAAATATATCTATAAACTATCCAAGGTTTAGGCTATACCCTCGACTAGGATCTAAGATGTTGAAATATCTCAAACATAACTCTTACCTTGAAATGCATTGAAGCTTAAGGACGAATGAGTAGTACTTCGACTATACATAGGGTGTCGGGTATGGAACGTCGAACTCTAGAGTGGCATCAGATTTCAACTCAGTGGCACGAACTTCGAGAAAGTGAAAGTGATTTGGTGTTTTGGATGCCGCAATTGAGGAGCCCATGTTCACTATTTATAATTGTCCTCGGTCGGACCATCACTCACCACCATGCGACATGTGTCAGTCTTGATGATGAGTCGTGTCATAAGGTGTTGACATGTGGCATTCATATTGATTAGTCACTTTGTGAGGGTATGAATTGTTATGTGTTGACATGTGTCCTTTGTTTTGCCATCATGTGACATGTGTCTTCTCATAGTGATGATTTAGGACATGTGTCGTCTCCACAAATATTTAGCTAGATGACTAACTAGTCCCTAAACTTCCTAAATTGACAAAAATGGTATGGATATTTTCGAGATGTTACATGTTGTTTGATTGTTTGTAGTTTGTTAATACTGTTTGATCTATGTTCTAATCCATATGTTCTTGATGCCACTGGCAATCGAGATTTAGTGGAAGGGATTTGGGTTGGCTATATTAATTGATTATCGAGTGATAACCTCGTGTTCTAGTTATCCGAGTACTTGGTCCCCTTTTATCACAAACAATTGCACATACACCAATCATGTCTATGTGGTTCTTTCCCGTTGAACATTAACATAGGTTATTCATATAAAACCTGAATCCTGGGAGGAACACTCTTGCTCTTAATTGTTTACCAATTTCTTTGTTATTTTCAATTGAATTTCAGCTCTACCAATCATACAAACCAAACTTTGAGATTACCTTTATGTATTTTAGTTTTAATTTCTTTAAGTTACAAACAATTTAGTAAATGCATTTTCCAGAAACTGCTTGTGTTCGACACCCATTTACCACTATCTATTTAGTATATTTGGGATTATTTTTTAGTGGGAATTCGACCTCATGTCATTATCATGGAAATCAACACCTTCCATTTGAGTGAAACCCTTTGCAACAAGGCGTTCCTTGTAGCATTATATGTCTTCATTTGGATTATATTTTATTTTGTATACCCACTCCAAATCAATGGCATGTTTCCCTTGTGACAATTCTTCTAATTTCCAAGTCTCATTTTGTTCGAGAGCTTGTATTTCGGATTTCGTTGCATCGACCTATCTTAGATTTCTAATCGTTTGAGAAAAAAACTTTCGCTCAGTGTTTGAGCTAATGGACGACAAGAAATTTTTATGTGAGTTTAAAAATTGTCATATGAAAGGTGCTAGAGGGTGTACCATAAAGGGTTCTTGATCAGAGTTAGAAAGTGAATGTTCATGGGTTAGCGATGGTTGGAGCTTCACATTATAGTCTTTCAGATATGCTGGTCTAGTGCGATTACTTTTGGGTCATTTATAATTATTTGGACCATCTTCTAAAAACATGGAAGTTGGCGTAGGGGAATGGTCATGTTCGGAAGTATCTAGCCCATCGTGACAGCCATCAGCTTTAAAACTAGAATGGTCTTCTTCACCAATTTAGGCTTATGTGGATGGGTTATCAATGTTTCGAGGAGCAACATTTATGTCATTTGATTCATGATCTGGGCTTTCAACCTTAATAGATTTAATATTGGGAATGTTTTGAGGAGCAACAGTGGGCTTATCTTGCAACTTTTTGCATTATTTGATTATGGACACGGGCTTGTAACATTATCATAATTAATATTTTGTTTTAATTTGAAAGGAATAGTAGTGAGCTTTGTATTGGTGGCACCAACTGTGTCTATGGCTTCCTGATCCCAACGTTGTGGCCAAATAAATATTTCTTCTTCATTCTTTAGTGGGTCAACATTTTTAAAGGGAAACTAATCCTCCACAAATTTGACGTCCCATGTAAAAATAATTTTTTTGTGTTGAAAGCTATAATCTTTAGTGGGTAACCTAAAAATATTCCGGGTATCCCCCTCATTTCAAACTTGTTACCCTGTGTCTCCGTGTCGATAATAATCAAGCATTCAAATACCCTTAAATGTTCATAGTTTGGGGTCTTGTTGTATGACAACTCATAAGGTGTTTTTCAATCAATGACATATGACGGGAGCTGATTTATGATGTGGGTTGTCGTTAATACGCATTCCCCCATAATCGAGCGGTGAGATTAGCCTCAAGTTTTAATGCCCTAGCCGTATCTAAAGTGTGTCGATGTTTTCGTTCCACCACACCATTTGGTTGGTGTGTGGACATGTGGTTTCCAACATGATAGCCTCATTAGCATAAAATTTGAGCACCTTGTTTGACACAAAGTCTCCCCTGTTGTCACACCTATTCGTTTTTTTTTTCAAATTGAAGTTGCACCATTTTATGAAACTCAAGTAGTCTAGTGCTAGCTTCATACTTGTATTAAGAAGAAAAACCCATACGACTCGACTAAAATCACCTACAATGGTGAGAAAATGTCTAGTTTGCGTAAAAGAAGTTGTTCAGTATTTTCCCACACATCACAATGCACAAGTTGAAAACAATTACTAGTTTTTGAAGTGGTATTAGAAAAAGGTAATCTAGTAAACTTTGCTCTAATGCAAGAATCACGCACGTGCTTCGAGTTCAAAGAAAAATCCTTAACAAAGCCAACACGCGGAAGTTTAGAATTAAACATGTGACCTAACATTTTATGCCACGTGTGAGCATTTACTATCATTTCTTGTTTATCGGTCCCCATCATTTCCATCTTGTGTAGAATTTTTAACATTCACCTGCTCCAATCAATTCCTCGAACGAAGACCGTGCATGACCCAAAAGTTTGGAAAAAAACGACACAACAGATTGTAAGTCGTTCAATATTTTGCTAACTGAAAGTAAATTGCATTTAAAAACTGGGACATGTAGAACATTTTTTTATGATCATCCTATTTGGTAATGTATGATCGCCACGACCTTGAACGGATATAGTGGTCCTGTTTGGTATAGTAACAGGTTATTCACGACCTTTTTGGTTAAATTTCTAAGCAATGAATGGTCCTAAATAAAATATTTGGTTGCACCTGAATCTATTATCCACTTACCTTCTTTTTCACATTACCCTCAATATTAGCGGTCGGTTCACCTTCACCAATTTCTTCCTTGCTTCCAAATTGTTTTTTATGTATTGCTAATATTTCTCATCGTTCAAACCAGGTATGGGACTTGTTGCTACAACAATTATAAGACCAATGATAGTGAATAGACCGGTTAGGCTAACAGGCTTCAAGGGTTCTGGTTAACCTAACGCTGGTCGTCAGGTCCCTCTATGTTTGCAAAACATGGAGAGAGGTTCACTAGTTTAGTTGTTATTTGTTATGATTCACTAAGGATCCAAGACCGAGATGTTGGAACCGGTTTTGGATGCGAGTTCTTAGAGAAGCTATGTAGTTTTTGGAGTAAGAAAGAAGCATGCAAAGTGCAAGCTTCTCCAGGAAGAAGAGAAGATCAGAGAGTGTGTGTTAACTCCTAGATCTGGTGTGTCCTCTAATTTCTGGGTTACATTTCATTTATAGAGAAAGAAATGTAAGGCTTTTGTCCGATGGGTAAACTAGTAAATCTCTTGTTTGTGGTAGAGGGCTGACCCTTTTATGCACGGGAGATTATTGACTTGTGGTCAATAATATATAATAATATACTTTCTGAGCATATCCCTTTTTTACGGCTGAGGGATAATGTAAACAGTGATGTGACGCGTTACTGTTCATGCTTTTACTGTTCACGTACTTGTTCTCCTTAATTGGGCGGGAAAAGGAACCTTCTAACCTTTTTAGCATTAATGTGTGAGAGTCATTTTACCAGACTATGGGCTACCCCCGTCATCAGCCCCCCCAAGTCAGAGGTGTTTGGGAAATAGGCTCAAAGGCGTCTGACTTTTTGACACATTTTTTTATTGCTTAAAGGCTTCGAGGCTTTGAACGGTTTGGTTATTTTTTAAATTTTTGGCAAGACAGTTGATGTGATTGATTGAGTGGTTTATGCAAATAGTAGTTCCCAATAACTTCTTATTAATATCACCAACTACTCATTTTCTTCAGCTTTTCTTTTAAACTTCCTCATTATTCTCCAAACATATTTATCAAGTTTCCTTCATTCTTTCATCGGGTTAGTTCAAATCTTCCCCTTTTCTTTCGAAATTATGGGTGCCCATAAGGATTTATCGGTCATTTTTTCTCGTTTAACCCAAGAGGAAGTTGAGTAGTTTTGCCTCAATTGGGGTATAGGTTTAGAGTTTAAACCAGTGGCTCCGTCGGCTGATGCTTCGATCGATCGTTGTCTGGCCGGGTCGATTGCTCTTTATTGTCGCCATTTCGAGTTCTATAACCTTCGTCACCCTTTTTCGATATTTGTTTTAAATGTGTTGGAATATTATCGTATATCCTTTGGTCAGATTCAACCGTTGGGGCTTGCTAGGGTTTTGCATTTTGAAGTTTTATGTAGGGCTTTAGGGTTTGATCTGTCGCTGTTGTGTGTTCGGCGTTTCTTCCGTCTAGCGAAGAACGACGATTGGTATACCTTTGAGCATACTCAGGTTGATACTTGTCTAATCTCTTCCACTGTTACGACCCTTGGTACCTAGAAGGATCTTTTTTTCTTCGTTTTCGATTCTATTGTTCCTTTTATATTTGTTTGGAGACAACCCGAGGCTGTTTTGAATGAGCCGGAGCCGTCTGATTCGGAGTTGAATGATGTGTTTTTGAAATCTATTAGGAAGTGTCTGTCATGTCTTCGTCCCTTTCCCGAACATCTTCTCGTTTTATTAGGAATTAGCAAGTTGTGAGATAAGCCTAATTGTGATCCCATGCTTATAAGAAATGATAAGGGTATGCATTTGTTTATCTTGCATTGTTTTGTTTCCATCATATGCTTATTGACAAATTTCCTTTGTTTTTGTAGCCATGTCTGCCTTAGATTTTGTGAAGAGTGATGACACTTCTGATGTTGTGTTTGGATATGTTGCAGCTACCATTGGTGAGAGTGCTGTTGTTCGAGGGGAGGAGCATAGGTTCGAAGGTTCTGGCTATGTGGGTGTTCCAAATGTTAAGGGCTTCGCCAAGTCCAGTGCTCCCTAGGTTTCCACCCGCCATTCCAATCGACATTTGTTGAAATCCTCTAGTCGATCATCTTCACATGAGCCTGTGGATGTTAGTGATGATGTTCAGATTGTTGTGGATCAGGGTCCGAGTGTTGAGGCGGATAAAGAGCAAGGGTTGGTTGTGGCTAGGAAGAAGAAGTCTGTTGATAAAAAGGTTGTGGCATCCACTGTTCAAGGGTTGGGTGGAGGCGAGGTTTATATTCCTGACTGGAACGCTAAGGTTGATCATAGCTTTAAGGATCCGGAGGTTTGTTCTGAAGTTTTTGCTAACTTTGCTCCCCCTGGAGTTCGTAATACCATATCTGAGATGGAGGGTTATGCCGTGCTTTCAAAGTTGATTCTTAGCTCTTGCAACCTTTCTGCCCTTTTAGCTGAGGGCGTTAGTTGCTTTCGGAAAGGGATGCAAGAGTAGGAGGAATTTTCCAAGAAAAAGGAAAGGATGAAGGCTTCCATGGCAGCGATGAAGAAGGATGTTGATGGTTTTTCTAAGAATGAGGAGGATTGGGTGAAAAAGATTGATGAACTTTCCCGTAATCATGAGGTTGAGATTGCAGAGTTAAGGAAGAAGATGGAAGCTGATAGAGTTCAGCTGGAAGCCGACAGGGAAGCTTTGGAGGTTCAGAAGAAAGCCTTTGCTATGGAGAATGATGGATTGAAGGGTTCAGTCACTCAAGCTACCAATGATAACCGATGGCTGATCAAGCATGGGTTTCATCAAGTTGTGACTTACCTACTTCACTCAACTGAATTTAACTCCGTGTTGGGTGGCGTTTACACAAAGCTGTTGAACTATGGAAAACACTTGGGTATAGTTGCTGGTTTCAAACTTCATGAGTCTGGTCAAATCTTGGAGCAATCATCTATGTTCAACTCTGAAGCTTCCAAGCTTTTTTCGGATTCTGTTCATGCCACGTAGAGGCTTACGTACCCCGACGTGGGTGAAGTTTCTTCTTGTTTTGGTAAACCTATTTATGTTTTGCAGGGTTTAAAACCAGCTGGGCTTGATGAGAAGGTTTGCTATGAGGTGCTTGAGGCGTTATCCAAGAAGCGTTATCGCTCGGGTGACAGTGAAGAGACTTTGTATGGAGATAGTGGCGGGTCTCATGTGGCCAGTCTCGAAGATTCAGCTGTTGCTGGTTGTAACGATTCCGGCAAAAATCAGGTATACCCTAACCGGTATATACTATTTATGTGTTATTTAATAATGAATATATGAATTATAATGCGTTTATACGAGTATGTATGATTCACAGTACGGATTATACTCGATTATACAGTTAATCGTATTGGAAATACGACTAACTGATTAACAGTTATTGAAACCCGAACGAATCAAGGATTACATTATAGACGAGATATATGATATTTAGTGATGTTCACGAAGTATTAAAGCTTCGGGATAAGTGAATTAAAGCACAGAAAAAGAATTTTCGATTTAATGGTACGTCAGTACGTTAAACGAAACCTTTAATATCAAACCGAGCAAGAGGCGATCGATCAAGCCGAAAAAGATGCGCAATTATTAATAATATGATGTTTTAAGTTAATAAAAGTCATGGTTTAAGTTTTTTAAAGTTTTTAAATTGGTTTTATATAAATTTCATTTTTAAGCCGAAAACGACCGTTTTAGCTTCGTTTTAAGTTAAATTAAATATTTAACCGAAAAACGAACTGAACCAGATTATCCAAAACATTATCCGGATTTCCAAAATCTAAATGAGTGGCTAGAAATGGAAAGGTGGGTCCCAACCCACCTCCCCTCTTTGGTCCGATCGGCTTGGGGGTATAACCCCTAGCCTTTGTTATTTTTTTTTTTGTAAACAACATTTCAACATTCATCAATTCTCTCCACATTATGAACTAAAAACCCGGATTTGTAGCAAGAAAAGTAAGGTAAAAATCGAGTCATTTATGTTTTCATCTTCTTTTCTTGAGTTTATTTGCAAGAAAATGAGGTTCCAAGTAAAAAGCGTGAAAACCCGAGATGGAAACCGATTCTTGCATGATCAAGTGATGTATACGGGTTATACAAGGGATCTTGGTCCAAGAAAGGAGTTAAACGAACCGAAAACGAATTTTTACGGTTTAAATCTTTGTTTTTAAATCATAACCGAACCCATGAAAGAAATGGCTTGATTGTGGGTGTAACTTGATTGGTGTGGTGTTATTGTGCTTGTAGGTGTTGTATCTAGTTGTTAACAAAGGCTAAAAAGCAAGATCCTTGCGATTTGAAGCTAAGAACACAAGGTAGTTCGGTTTTTATATAGTGTATGTGTTTTGGGACAGATTATGCTACCTTTAGAGTTAGGCTATGAAATTTCACAGAGATGATCTACACATGAAAATATGATATCTGTGAAAATTTGGTAATTTTTGGACAAAGGATGAATATTTGGTGAATTTAATGCTCTGTTTTGGCTAAAAATGGTAAAAAATATTTAAATATCATGATAAATTCTGGAAAATTCCAGATAACCTTTTTATAATATGTAAAAGTGACACACAAAATTTTAGGTCTGTTGGAGAAGTCTAAGTAGGCTTTTCGGTTAAACGAGTTCTAGGGTTTTCTAGCTCGGTTTTAGTGAAAATGGCATGTAAAAAAAGATTTTGGTTCTGGACAAATTACAGGGGACTATGTGGATGGCAGGGGTCATCCATGAAAAATTTGGGATTTTTCTAAGGTCGTTTGGTATTTACGACATATTTAGTGTTTAAATGGTGTTTAAAAATAGATAAATAAATTTTAAATATAAAAATTAACTCTGGAAATATTTTTATAAAATTCCCCACTGTCAAAAAGTGATTTGTGCAAAATTTCAAGATCCGAGATTAAACGGATAATTATTTGTGCAAAACAAACTTCTAAAGTTTAAAACGCGTAAACCGGTAAAGTTCGCCTAAACGAGCTGACTGGTGTATAAAAACTCTAAAAATGGACTATTTTCATATAACTAAGTTAAACAGGTAAAAATAAATCATCCGAAAATAATTCGGATGATTTGGGTAATTTTATCCGATTTACAGTTTCCGGTACATTAAAGACGGAAACGGGTTCCGCGGCCAATCGGGGCGTCTAAACCGAGCTGTAATTTCACAACTTTAATTAAATTATCAGTCAACAACTATTTTCGGGTCGTGTGTGACCAAACTCATTTTTGAAACGTAAAAACGGATAACCGTGCTAGGCACGCAAAACGGGGAAAACGAACTAATAGTAATTTTGACTACTGAACTCTAAACGATATCACAATCTGAGTCCGGAGAAGTGTTTCTGGGTTAACATTGCCCCCGGAACGGGTACAGTACTGGGTTAACAGTGTCCCCAGATGTATCGGTTAACACGGTTAAAGTTATATTAATAGTGATTGTATAGTAACGAACTTAGGGATCGTATTACAGATCCGGACTAGTAGCTAACGTACTGTGTTACCTGCTTGCTTGCGATAAGGTGAGTTTCACGAGCCCCTTTTTCTGAATTGTTTTTAAATATTTTCTCGGGGCGGGAAGCATGTTACTATTAAAATGTTTAAGTACATACTGAACGCATGGATTTGCGTGTATTTATATATATCTTATTGTACGGGAATCGTACGGAAATGTACTAAGATGGTAATTGTCTGAGTTGCTAACATTGTAAGGCCCCGTAACACGAGTGATTAGCTAAAAGCCGGTAGAGTGTGAATAGTACTATTGGTCTGACAAACCCAACTGGTCCGGCATGGATTTGCTGATCTTTCCCAGCCAGTTGCACATGTCTATTTTGTAGTTATTTATTTTTGCTATGTAATGTTAGGCATAGCGGTTTGGGGCAGGTTCGTGGGCGGAGTATGCCACGAGGTTGTATGTGTATAGTCAGAGGTTTCACTTGTGGGCTCAGCATAATTACATCGCTAATATATGATATTTATAATGATTTGTCACTGTTTATTTAAATTAGTGAAACTCACCAACTATTCGTAGTTGACCCGTTTTCTTTACATGCTTTCTAGGTACCCCCAAACTGGATTAATTGCTACATGCCTGACGATGCGTGTTTTTTTGTGGAAGCTTAATGATCTTTTTTGTATTAAATATGTTAATGTAATGTTGGTAAAACTTATGTGCTAACGCCTAGACGGTAACTAAACTCGGAACAATGTAATATGGTGTAAATTAATGTAGTGGTGTTTTCTTTATAAGCAATGCTGTTGATATCAGACGTTTCTATTGCATCCCGTTTACGTTTCCGCTGCGGTTACGGGGTGTTACAGAACTTGGTATCAGAGCCATTGGTTATAAAGAATTAGGATGTCTTTAAAAGATACCTAAAATATAACTAGTAGCTCAAGTATTATAGGATCTGAATATCAACTAATAATTTATAGTGACGAGATCTGGATGAACTTGGATGGACAAGTGAGTTATCATGGTCCGGAACATAATAACAGACTTGTCTGCACGAGGGAATTCAGGGGAAGTCACGGGGAACTTTAATAGTTAAAATCGGCAACATATGTGTAAGTATATGATAATATTTTTATGTGACAAAGTTGTATAAGTATGTGTATATTAATTATGATTTACATTATGGAAGGAACTATATGTTTGCTAACTTGTGTACAGGTAAGGATGTCGAGATCACGAAGTCTGTCAGTGGAGGAGGACCCGGAGGAGATCAGTTCCGGGAACTCTAGGAGCTTACGCCTAGTATCCAGCACTGAGCCTAGTGAGACTAGCCGTAAGAGTACTAGCCTGTCCTCCCCTACTAGGGTTGCCAGAACCCCCACCCCACCCGCACCACAGGCCACCCCTACCCCTCCCAGACCCGGATCCCGCCTCACAGCGCGGATCAGTGTCCCCTATGTCCCACCTACCTCTACCCCACCCAGACCTACTTTCCACAGGGGCGAGTCCTCCCGCCCCCAGCCCGAGCATGTGCCTCCACCCGTGTGGGGTACCCCTAGGCTGGAGAGGGATGAGCGTCCCTCCTCCGAGGCTGCATGGCTCCGAGTGCTCACCGAGCAGGTGGTTGAGCACACCATCGCCTTGACGGTGGGGATCCAGAGGAGGAGACACTTGGCGGACTGCGTACTGGACAGCCAGTATGCGATTGCCCAGCTGAGGAGGGAGGGCGCATACTCCCAGTGGATGATTGACCGGATGGAGACACGGATCCGGGGTGTGCTGGCGGTGTTGGTGACGATGGTGGCAGTGTTGGTGTGGTTGGTATACCACCATGCTTAGTTATGTTAGGGTGGTAGTAGTCAGGGTCCGCTTTTTGATACTCTGTGTAAGCAGTTAGTGGCGATGCTAACATAGAGTGAATCTTGGGTAGTTATAGTACAGCCACTAGCCCATAGGGGGTCTCTTTTGGGGATATCATTGTAGATACTTTTGGTGTATCATTCAAGCACTGACCCATAGCGGGTTATGTCGAAATGATGCCGATGTAGGACTGATGTATGAAAACTCAATCTATGTGATGATGTTTATGTAATATGTACTGATGTTTATTAATGAATGGAATGTGTGTTGTGTATCGAGATTGAAATTTGTATTAGTTATATGTATTTTTCTTAATATTGTGTAGAATGGCACCAAAACGGTCAGCTCGAATGTCAGAAGTGGATGTGGATCGTCTGATTGCTCGACAGTTAGAGGCGGCGATACCGGATATAGTATCGCGCATCGCCACCAGTATTAACAATACGACCAATCCAGACCCTGCGAGCAATCAAACGACCACCAATAATGATGGGGAACAAAATAATAACCCTCCACCGAACGGTAACCCGATTCCGAGTAATGACGAACCGCCTAGGGTGGTCGTTACAGACAGTAATGACCCTATACCTAGTGTAGAAACGAACCGCACTGAACCGACTCCTGCAACAAAGGGATGTTCAATCAAAGATTTTATGTTGTGCAAGCCCCTAGAATTTAGCGGGTCTGAGGGATCAAATGGGTTGGTTAAGTGGATTGAGAAAATAGAGTCTGTTGTGAACATCAGCAACTGCCCTGAGGATTACGTTGTTAAGTATGCTACCTGCACGTTCACGGACCATGCCTTGACATGGTGGAACACAATAGTGCAAACTCGCGGTCAGGCAGCGACAAACCGCATGACCTGGCCAGAGCTCAAGGCCCTTGTACTGGAACATTTTTGCCCGAAAAACGAACTGCAGAAGTTAGAAAACGAATTGTGGAACCCGGAGATGCAGGGGGCAGACCACTTGGGTTATACGAACCGATTTAATGAATTGTCGCGATTGGTGCCATGGTTGGTCACCCCAGAGTCAAAGAGGGTTGAGCGTTATATATGGGGACTAACTCCAGTAGTAAGGAGTATAGTCAACTCTGGGGGACACAAGACGTTTGAGGGTGCGGTGACGCAAGCTGGTATCATCACATACGATTTCGTGAGGAGTGGGTCACTGAAGGTGGCAGGAGAGTCTGCTGGGGGAAAGCGGGGTACGTATGACAATAGGATCCAGGAGAAGCAGCAAAATAAACGTGCTCGGCCCGCTGCCCAGAACTACGCTATGACTAGTTCAGGCGGTAGGCAGGAATCGCAGAAAGGGACGTTCCCTAAGTGTGGGAAATGCGGTTACCAGCATGGTGGCGAGTGCATGGGGGTAGTGTGCCACCGGTGTGGCAGGAATGGGCACTACGCACCGAGTTGTAGGACAAACCTAAACAATCTGAACCGACAACCGCAACCTATCCGTGCGCAGCCACCTAAGACCCAACCAGTCCGACAGCAAAACCAACAAGGAAACCAAATGATGACCACTAGCCGTGCTTACTTTGAATGCGGCAGCACAGATCACTTCAAGAGATACTGTCCGAAACTGAACCAGGAAGGAAATGGGAGGCAAACCGTGGGTCAAGCAACGTCGTCCAATCCGGCGAGAGGCCGAGCGTTTGTGATGGGGGCGAACGAAGCACGCCAGGACCCCAGCGTAGTGACAGGTACATTCCTCGTCTCTGATCATTACGCTTCTGTATTATTTGATACGGGCGCCGATAGAAGTTTTGTCTCCGTTAAGTTCCTATCGATAGCAAACCTTCCGATTAGTGAAACCATAGAAACTTATACCGTAGAAGTCGCTAACGGTAAAACCATGATAGTTAATCAGATAGTTCGGAATTGCCCTTTTATTCTGAACGATCAATCCTTCCTGATTGACTTATTACCGGTAGAATTAGGTAGTTTTGACGTAATAGTGGGAATGGATTGGTTAGCACGTAACAAAGTGGAAATAAACTGTGAAAAGAAAATCGTCAAGATCCGGGTGTCGGATGACGAAGAGGTGTTAGTGCAAGGAGAGAAGTCGGGCACAATGATACCATTTATATCCCACCTCAAGGTGTTAAAATATATACGCCAGGGATGCGTGGCGTATCTAGCGAGCTTGATGGCCACAGATTCTGAGGAGAAACGGGTGGATGATATCCCGGTGGTACGCGAATTTCCACAAGTTTTCCCAGAAGAACTTCCGAGATTACCGCCAACCCGACAGGTCGAATTCAGAATCGATTTAATACCTCAAGCTGGCACTGTTGCTAAAGCACCCTACCGACTTGCACCGTCCGAGATGCAAGAATTATCCAATCAGTTGCAAGAATTGTTGGATAAAGGATTTATACGTCCTAGTCATTCTCCGTGGGGTGCACCTGTATTATTCGTGAAAAAGAAGGACGGGAGCCTTAGAATGTGCATTGATTACAGGGAGTTGAACAAGTTAACAATTAAAAATAGGTACCCTCTTCCCCGAATTGATGATCTGTTTGACCAGCTGCAAGGTGCGAGCTATTTCTCAAAAATCGATCTTAGATCGGGATACCATCAGGTTAGAATTCAGGAAGAAGATATCCCAAAAACCGCATTCCGGATTCGCTACGGCCATTACGAGTTCTTAGTTATGCCTTTCGGACTAACAAATGCGCCGACAGTGTTCATGGACCTCATGAATCGAGTCTGTAAACCCTACCTCGACAAATTCGTCATCGTGTTTATTGATGATATTTTGATCTACTCGAAAAGTAAAGAAGAGCACGAGCAACACCTAAGAATAATTTTAGAGCTTCTGAATCAGGAAAAGTTGTATGCAAAATTCTCCAAGTGTAACTTCTGGTTACAGTAAGTACAATTCCTCGGTCACGTTGTAAACCATCAAGGGATACACGTTGATCCGAGTAAGGTTGAAGCAATTAAGAATTGGCAAGCGCCTAAATCGCCAAAGGAAATCCGCCAATTCTTAGGCTTAGCTGGATATTATCGTCGATTTATAGAGAACTTTTCCAGCATCGCCCAACCTTTAACTCTCCTGACTCAAAAGGATCGAAAGTATGAATGGGGAGAAGAGCAGGAGACGGCGTTTCAAACGTTAAAGCAAAAATTGTGCCAAGCGCCGATTTTAAGTCTCCCCGATGGAGACGATGGTTTTTTCGCGTATTGTGACGCATCGCGTAGAGGGTTAGACTGCGTGTTGATGCAGAATAATAAGGTTATAGCCTATGCTTCCCGACAGTTAAAAGTACACGAGAAAAATTACACTACTCACGACTTAGAACTGGGAGCGGTTATCTTCGCACTTAAAATCTGGAGACATTATCTCTACGGTACGAAGTGCACCATCTTCACCGATCAGAAAAGTTTGCAGCACATATTCGATCAGAAAGAACTGAATATGAGGCAACGAAGATGGGTCGAGTTGTTAAGCGATTATGACTGTGACATCCGTTATCACCCCGGCAAGGCTAACGTCGTAGCCGATGCCTTGAGTAGGAAAGATCGGGTTAAGCCATTGCGAGTGAGAGCACTGGGGATGATAGTCCTGTCGAATCTTTCGGACCTGATTCGAGTCGCTCAACGTGAGGCGTTGAAAGAGGAACAATTGGAAAAGGAGGGACTTTATGGCGATGAGAAGAATTTCGAACAGCGCGTGGACGAAATTCTCTATTTCAAAAATCGGGTTTGGATCCCGACCCTCCATGACCTTTGTGAATTAATCATGGACGAAGCGCATAGATCGAAATATTCCATACATCCGGGATCGGATAAGATGTACAAGGATGTGAAGGAGTTCTACTGGTGGCCGGGTATGAAAAAGGATATAGCAACGTATGTCGGTAAGTGTGCGACTTGTGCGAGAGTTAAGGCGGAGCACCAGAAACCCTCAGGGATGGTACAACAACCGGAAATTCCCGAGTGGAAGTGGGAGCAAATCACGATGGATTTTGTGACACATCTCCCTAAGACGTCCAGAGGACATGATGCAATTTGGGTAATCGTGGATCGATTAACCAAATCGGCACATTTTATCCCGATTAGGAATAATTATAACACTGAGAGACTTGCGCAGATTTATATAAATGAAATTTTGTCTCGTCATGGGATACCCACCTCAATCATCTCCTATCGGGATAGCCATTTCACCTCCAATCTTTGGCAAGCTGTGCAAGAAGCGCTGGGAACGCGTATTGATCTAAGCACAGCTTACCACCCTCAGACCGATGGTCAGTCTGAGAGGACCATCCAAACCCTGGAGGATTTGCTTCGTGCATGCGTACTGGATTTTAAGGGAAATTGGGATCAACATCTCCCACTCGTTGAATTTTCCTATAATAACAGCTACCATAGCAGTATAAAGGCAGCGCCTTACGAAGCATTGTATGGTCGGAAGTGCCGATCACCACTCTGCTGGACTGAAGTGGGCGACGCTCAGGTTATTAGATCAGACCTGGTCCAGGAAACGACCAGCAAAATCCTTGAAATTAGGAACAATCTGAAGGCCGAGCGGGATCGGCAGAAGAGTTATGCCGATAACAGTAGAAAACCGTTGTCGTTTGAGAAAGGTGATAAAGTGTATTTGAAGGTATCACCTTGGAAGGGTGTAGTCAGATTTGGAAAGGCGGGGAAGTTAGCCCCGAGATATATTGGACCATTCAATATTACTGCAAAAATCGGTCCCGTAGCATACCGATTAGAACTACCCGATGAACTAAGTGCAGTTCACAACGTGTTTCACGTATCGAACTTATAAAGATGTCTGGCGGATGAGACATCGGTGTTACCTTTAGAGGGTGTCCAAATAAGTGATAAGCACAATTTCGTAGAGGAACCCATAGAAATAGAAGACGGGAAAATCAGGCAACTTAGACACAATAAGATTTCGTTGGTCAAAGTTAGATGGAATTCGCAACGAGGCCCATAATATACATGGGAACGAAAGGACGAATTTCGGAAGAAATACCCCTACCTATTTCCTCAAAAAGAAGTAGTCGACGCGTAAAATTTCGAGGACGAAATTTTTTTTAACGGGGGGAGAATGTAACGATTTCGGCAAAAATCAGGTATACCCTAACCGGTATATACTATTTATGTGTTATTTAATAATGAATATATGAATTATAATGCGTTTATACGAGTATGTATGATTCACAGTACGGATTATACTCGATTATACAGTTAATCGTATTGGAAATACGACTAACTAATTAACGGTTATTGAAACCCGAACGAATCAAGGATTACATTATAGACGAGATATATGATATTTAGTGATGTTTACGAAGTATTAAAGCTTCGGGATAAGTGAATTAAAGCACAGAAAACGAATTTTCGATTTAATGGTACGTCGGTACGTTAAACGAAACCTTTAATACCAAACCGAGCAAGAGACGATCGATCAAGCCGAAAAAGATGCGCAATTATTAATAATATGATGTTTTAAGTTAATAAAAGTCATGGTTTAAGTTTTTTAAAGTTTTTAAATTGGTTTTATATAAATTTCATTTTAAGCCGAAAACGACCGTTTTAGCCTCGTTTTAAGTTAAATTAAACATTTAACTGAAAAACGAACTGAACCACATTATCCAAAACATTATCCGGATTTCCAAAATCTAAATGAGTGGCTAGAAATGGAAAGGTGGGTCCCACCCCACCTCCCCTCTATGGTCCGATCGGCTTGGGGGTATAACCCCTAGCCTTTGTTATTTTTTTTTTGTAAACAACATTTCAACATTCATCAATTCTCTCCACATTATGAACTAAAAACCCGGATTTGTAGCAAGAAAAGTAAGGTAAAAATCGAGTCATTTTAGTTTTCATCTTTCTTTTCTTGAGTTTATTTGCAAGAAAATGAGGTTCCAAGTAAAAAAGGGTGAAAACCCGAGATGGAAACCGATTCTTGCATGATCAAGTGATGTATACGGGTTATACAAGGGATCTTGGTCCAAGAAAGGAGTTAAACGAACCGAAAACGAATTTTTACGGTTTAAATCTTTGTTTTTAAATCATAACCGAACCCATGAAAGAAATGGCTTGATTGTGGGTGTAACTTGCTTGGTGTGGTGTTATTGTGCTTGTAGGTGTTGTATCTAGTTGTTAACAAAGGCTAAAAAGCAAGATCCTTGCGATTTGAACCTAAGAACACAAGGTAGTTCGGTTTTTATATGGTGTATGTGTTTTGGGACAGATTGTGGTACATTTATAGTTAGGCTATGAAATTTCACAGAGATGATCTACACATGAAAATATGATATCTGTGAAAATTTGGTAATTTATGGACAAAGGATGAATATTAGGTGAATTTAATGCTCGGTTTTGGCTAAAAATGGTGAAAAATATTTAAATATCATGATAAATTCTGGAAAATTCCAGATAAGCTTTTTATAACATGTAAAAGTGACACACAAAATTTTAGTTCAGTTGGAGAAGTCTAAGTAGGCTTTTCGGTTAAACGAGTTCTAGGGTTTTCTAGCTCGGTTTTAGTGAAAATGGCATGTAAAAAGAGATTTTTGTTCTGGACAAATTACAGGGGACTATGTGGATGGCAGGGGTCATCCATGAAAAATTTGGGAGTTTTCTAAGGTCGTTTGGTATTTACGACATATTTAGTTTTTAAATGATGTTTAAAAATAGATAAATAAATTTTAAATATAAAAATTAATTCTGGAAATATTTTTATAAAATTCCCCACTGTCAAAAAGTGATTTTTGCTAAATTTCAAGATCCGAGATTAAACGGATAATTATTTGTGCAAAACAAACTTCTAAAGTTTAAAACGCGTAAACCGGTAAAGTTCGCCTAAACGAGCTGACTGGTGTATAAAAACTCTAAAAATGGACTATTTTCATATAACTAAGTTAAACAGGTAAAAATAAATCATCCGAAAATAATTCGGATGATTTGGGTAATTTTATCCGATTTACAGTTTCCGGTACATTAAAGACGGAAACGGGTTCCGCGGCCAATCGGGGCGTCTAAACCGATCTCTAATTTCACAACATTAATTAAATTATCAGTCAACAACTATTTTCGGGTCGTGTGTGACCAAACTCATTTTTGAAACGTAAAAACGGATAACCGTGCTAGGCACGCAAAACCGGGAAAACGAACTAATAGTAATTTTGACTACTGAACTCTAAACGATATCACAATCTGAGTCCAGAGAAGTGTTTCTGGGTTAACATTGCCCCCGGAACGGGTACAGTACTGGGTTAACAGTGTCCCCAGATGTATCGGTTAACACGGTTAAAGTTATATTAATAGTGATTGTATAGTAACGAACTTAGGGATCGTATTACAGATCCGGACTAGTAGCTTACGTACTGTGTTACCTGCTTGCTTGCGATAAGGTGAGTTTCACGAGCCCCTTTTTCTGAATTGTTTTTAAATATTTTCTCGGGGCGGGAAGCATGTTACTATTAAAATGTTTAAGTACATACTGAACGCATGGATTTGCGTGTATGTATATATATCTTATTGTACGGGAATCGTACGGAAATGTACTAAGATGGTAATTGTCTGAGTTGCTAACATTGTAAGGCCCCGTAACAAGAGTGATTAGCTAAAAGCCGGTAGAGTGTGAATAGTACTATTGGTCTGACAAACCCAACTGGTCCGGCATGGATTTGCTGATGTTTCCCAGCCAGTTGCACATGTCTATTTTGTTGTTATTTATTTTTGCTATGTAATGTTAGGCATAGCGGTTTGGGGCAGGTTCGTGGGCGGAGTATGCCACGAGGTTGTATGTGGATAGTCAGAGGTTTCACTTGTGGGCTCAGCATAATTACATCGCTAATATATGATATTTATAATGATTTGTCACTTTTTATTTAAATTAGTGAAACTCACCAACTATTCGTAGTTGACCCGTTTTCTTTACATGCTTTCTAGGTACCCCCAAACTGGATTAATTGCTACATGCCTGACGATGCGTGTTTTTTTGTGGAAGCTTAATGATCTTTTTTGTATTAAATATGTTAATGTAATGTTGGTAAAACATATGTGCTAACGCGTAGACGGTAACTAAACTCGGAACAATGTAATATGGTGTAAATTAATGTAGTGGTGTTTTCTTTATAAGCAATGCTGTTGATATCAGACGTGTCTGTTGCATCCCGTTTACGTTTCCGCTGCGGTTACGGGGTGTTACACTGGTGGTGACCCAAAAGTGAAGAAGTTTAAGAAAGGTAAGAGTGGTGGTGCCAGTATTTCAAAGCCTACCTCTGATGTTTGAACAATTGATTGATCTTAGCACTTTGAACAATGTTATGTACTTTAAACAATTTAGGTTTAGCATGGAACCCTTAAGGTTTCTGCTTCATGGTTGTGGTTGGCCTTATTGTCCGTTTGAACACTTTTATGGGAATCCTTGTGATTTCCTTGTTTAGCCTGGATGGCTGTTATGGAAGATGTTGGTTATGGCCTTTAAAGGCCTTTTTATGAATCGTAGTATTTGATGTTTCGTATTTTTGTTGCTTGTCTTGTTTGTTTTATGTGTTTACTTAGTTAATTTTCCTTCAGAAGTTTTAGTGTTGCAGTCACTTTAGCTTCAAGGCTTCATTAGGTAAAAAGCACATGTTGTCTATCCTTTATATCATTACTTAGTGTATATTTGTTTCGTAAGCTTTTTTCAAAGCTTAAGGAACGAATTGATGTAGGTTGTTCAGACCCGTCTATGAGACAGGTTTTGTTTGAAAATTTTTCTAAGTCTCATGGAGTTGGATTGATATAGGAACTCAACCCTTATATAGGTTCATTTAACCCTTGAACCTATTGAGCGATGTGGCCTGGGAGCTCATCCCCTTACATGGCCCTTGCCATGAAGTTTTTGCTAGGTTCTCAACCTGATTATAGGATAGCAAAGACAAGTTATGATAAAGGCTTCATCATTCATTCAAGATTTTGTTTACAAAAAGAATATTTGTACATCTCTTGAAATACATTTTAAGTTCTTGACTAGGCATGGAACCTTTTAAGGGTTTTGTCGTTCCAGTGTCTTGGAAGCTTTTCGCCTTCTGCGTCGGCCAGTTTGTAGGATCCACCCTCGTGAGCTTCAAGGATTGTATATGGTCCTTCCCACTTTGGGCCGAGTTTTCCTTGGTTTTGTTTCTTGCTGGCCTCGTTGTTTCGGAGTACAAGACATCCTGGCCTAAAACGTTCTTGTTTCACTCTTGCATTGTAATAACCTTCCATATTTTGTTTGTACTTAGCCCCTTGTACTACGGCTTAGTCTCAGATTTCTTAAAGGAGTTTCAAATTCAACATGGTCTCAATGTTGTTTGATTCGAGATCCATGTTGAGTGTTCTTTGAGTCACAACTCCGACTTCTGCTGGGATTACAGCTTCCGATCCGAACACTAAGCTGTAAGGTGTTCGTTTGTGACTTTTTTTTCGGTCGTTCTTATTGCCTATAGAACATTTGGGAGTTCTTCAAGCCAATTGTTGTCATGCCTTCCCAACCTTGCTTTGATTCCTTCTACAATGGATCTGTTTGTTCTTTCAACTTGGCCATTGGATTGTGGGTATGCAACTGAGCTGAACACTTGGGTGATTCTGAATTCCTTGCACCATGTACTAAAAGGCTTCTCAGCAAATTGTTTCCCATTATCCGTGACCAACACTCCCGGTAGCCCATAGGGGCAAATGATGCTTTCCCATACAAAGTCGATGACTTGTTTGCCCGTTATTTTTGCAAGTGGCTTGACTTCAGGCCACTTGGTGAAGTAGTCCACCGCTACTAATAGAAACTTTTACCCCACCCTTGGCTGGTAGGAATGGACCAACGATATCCATTCCCCACTTGTGGAATGGCCAAGCCAAGGAGATGGGGACCAGATCGTGTTTAGGGCTTTTGGGAACAGGTGCATGAATTTGACAAGCTTCACATTTCTTTAGTTGATTTGTTGCATCTCGGTGCATCGTGGGCCAGAAGTATCCGAGGTTCATCAATTTTGCAACCACCGTTCTTGGGCCAAAATGAGCTCCACATATCCCTCGTGAACCTCTTTGATCAGATATTGACTTTGTTCAGGGCCCACACATCTTAGTAGTGGTGCAAGGTAAGCTTTTTTATAAAGGGTTTCTCCTTGCAACACATACTGTCGGGACTTGATTCAAACCCTTTTAGCCTCTGTCTGGTCCGGAGGTAACTCAACATTATTGAGGAACTTTTCTATGGGAGTCATTCAATTGGGACCTTCTTCAGTGATTACATCTTGAACCTCCAATTCTTGAATTGAGGGAGTTTTTAACACTTCTATCAATAGTTTCTTGGTGAGGTGTGCAAATGTGAGGGATCCAAGTTTTCTCAGGGTATCGGCTCTTTTGTTTTGTGATCTTGGGACTTGCTTGATAGTGCATTCTTGAAACGTTTTCATCAATTCTTTTGACTTTTCACGGTACTTCTTCATGTTGGGCTCTTTTGCTAAATAGCTATCATTGACTTGACTTGAAACAAGCAACGAGCCTGTGAAGACTTGTAGCTTTTGGATCTTCACCTCTTTGGAAATTTTCAGACCAGCGATCAATGCTTTATATTCAACTTCATTGTTGGTGGTCTGAAATTCAAGTCGGAGAGCATATGTGAATTCTAAACCTTCGGGGTTGATTAAAATGAGCCCAGCTCCTGACCCTTCAATGCTGGAAGCTCCATCGGTAAAAAGCTTCCAGGCTTCAGGGTCAGAAGGTTCAGTGGCAGTTGTATGTATTTCAGGAATGACTTGCTTCGGGATTTCTACAATGAAATATGCCAAGACTTGGGCTTTGACAGCTTTTCTTGGGACATAGGTGATGTTATGTTCACCTAATTCCACAGCCCATTTGGCCAATCGGCCTGAATTTTTCTGGCTTTTCAAGTACACTCTTGATGGGTTGGTCACTGACCACTTTTATAGGGTGTGCCTGAAAGTACCTTCGAAGCCTTCTGGCAGTTTGAATTAAGGCCAGAGCAAGTTTTTCCAAAGGAGGATATTTGACCTCTACTAGTTTTAATGTTTTACTAAAGAAATAAACGGGTACCTGAACTTTGTTTCGTTCGATGGTTAGGACCGCGCTTAATGCTTCTTCAGCAACCGAGAGATGGACTGAGATCATTTCTCCCGTTTCGGGGGCTGCAATAGCTGGAAGTGAAGCCAAGTGTTGCTTCATTTGATTGAAGGCTTCTTCCGCTTCTTTCGTCCACCTGAAGTCTTTTTTATTGGTGCAACCCTGTAGTGTTTTGAAGAAGGGTAGGTATTTCTCAGTGAACTTGGAGGTGAAACGTTTCAAGGCTACAAGCCCTCCATTCAGACTTTCCACTTCTTTTTTACTTTGTGGATATTTAGTTTCAAGAACAGCCCTGACTTTGTTGTGATTGGCTTTTATGCTTTGTTTTCCAACAGTGTGTCCCAAAAACTTGCCTTCTTCGAACCTGAATGAACATTTTCCGGGGTTGAGTTTCATGTTGATCTTCCTCAGGTTTTGGAAGGTTTCTTGTATGTCATCGAGCATTTGATGCTCGGTCTTGCTTTTGATTACTAGATCATTGACATAAGCTTCCAGGTTTTTGCTAATTTGGCTGGAAAATGCTTTGTCAATCAAACGTTGATAGGTTGCTCCGGCATTTCGCAGGCCAAAAGGCATCCTTTGGGTCATGACTTAAATACGTTTAGGTTTCGATTTGCTTTAACAGGGCTCATAGTCTACAATGAACATTGGATCTTGTTTCCTATCTTGAAACTTCATGTAAACATTGACTGGGAGGTTTCGGTACCCCTAGCTCCATTAATCCCTGGCCAGTCCATCAACGTATGAATTTGCATAGCGGCTCCCTTGGTGACACCTGATCTTAATGATAAATTAACCGAATCTTGTTTCCTATTTGGAAACAAATATGTCATGTAAGCTAGTTATTGACTTTATGCTTACGTTTTTAGATCTTAAAGATTTTGGATAGTTTATGCTCCCTTTTTCTAATTCACAAGCTCAAACGTACTGATAAGAGTTCATAGTAACATTTATTAATCACTGGTTTTGTGTCGTTCAAAAACTAGTGCAACTGAATTTATTCTCATAAAGAATTGATAATCTTAGAAGTTATAACACTTGCTCAACTATATAATGGACTATATTTACTTTTTTTATTTAGCTTTATTGTTAGCCCTGTTTTGTGCATTCATTCCATGTTTCCTTCTTGACCCCTATGACTATATAAAGGGAGCTAGTCTTATTGTTTTATTAACGATCAATGAGAACTTATATTATAAGCAAAGTTATTTTAGCATCAGAGCCTCCTTAAGTACCTCTCTCAAAAAATAAAAAATAAAAACAAAACAAAACAAGAAACCTTAACCATGATTGACTCCTACGCATTTCAGGCTTCTTTCACAAATAAACAAGACAATCCCAAAAATTCTTTAGAATAGAGCCTAAACGAGGCGTTGTTGAATTTGTGGAACATTGTATTTTTTGTGGGAAAGATGGACATACCAAAAACCGATGATTTAAACCCATCGGTTACATGGAGTGGTGGCCGAGCATTGGGAAACAAACAAGACCAAAGGCAAACTGTGTAGAAAATTTATTGAGTCCTGATGACGAGGGTAGCCCAAAGTCTGGTAAAATGACTCTTACACATTAACGCTAAAAAGGTTTGAAGGTTATAAGGTTCCTTTTCCCGCCCAATTAAGGAGAACAAGTACTTGAATAGTAAAAGCATGAACAGTAACGCGTCACATCACTGTTTACATTACCCATCAGCCGTAAAAAAGGGGATATGCTCAGAAAGTATATTATTATATATTATTGACCGCAGGTCAATAACCTCCCACGCATAAAAGGGTCAGCTCTATACCACAAACAAGAGATTCCCTAGTTTACCCATCGGACAAAAGCCTTACATTCCTTTCTCTATAAAAGGAATGTAACCCAGACATTAGAGGACACATAGATCTGGGAGTTAACACACACTCTCTGATCTTCTCTTCTTCCTAGAGAAGCTTGCACTTTGCATGGTTCTTTCTTACTCCAAAAACTACATAGCTTCACTAAGAACTCGCATCCAAAAACCGGTTCCAACATCTCGGTCTTGGATCCTTAGTGAATCATAACAAATAACAACTAAACTAGTGAACCTCTCTTTACGTTTTACAAACGTAGAGGGACCCGTCGACCTGCGTTAGGTTAACCGGAACCCTTGAACCCTGTTAGCCTAACCAGTCTATTCACTATCATTGGTCTTATAATTGTTGTAGCAACAAGTTGGCGCCCACCGTGGGGCTACGCCGCTTACTTTATCTTAAAGACCAGTAGTGTAGCTCCATTTTCATCAAAATCATCATGTCGGAAAGTGAATCTCCCGAAGAAGTCGACCAAGTGTCAAGAACACCGACACCAAATGCTAGCTAGCAAGCTCCGGCTGCAACCACGCCTCCTTCCACTCCGGTAGGTAATCCAACGGGACCTTTGTTCCTCAAGTTTTCACCTTTCCGAACTCCAACCCCTTCACGATCCGGAGTTCCTTCTCCTCACGTAGGAACCTCAAACATCCCGGAGCGTGTCGATTATACACCGGAAGGGGTATCACAACATTTCTTACAACTAAGACATCTTCTTAACCAACACGTGAGCCAAGAAAGAGAAAAAGGGATCAGGATAAGGCTGGATTATGATGATCCGGAACCCTCACTGTCACTCGGACACCCACCTTCCAATTTAACCAGCTCACGACCGGCTGCTTCTCATTTAGAAGCTGGTCCAAGTATGACCTGCCAACTTTTTAACCCAACTCCTTATGCATATGGGAGGCCAAGCCCAACGACTTTCCCATTGTTCACTTCACAGCCCCTCGGGAATAAACCACTCTCGAACAAATATGGCAGTCACCAGCTTCAAGTGTTCCTTCTCCTACAGCCACTACATGGGAGCAGGCCATGTCGGTCTTGCCCTTGGCTCAGAGTGCAGCAATGAGCACCCCCATGGGAACAAACCAAATAGCAGTAACTACTGAAAGCCTTCAAGGCTTTAACCTCATGCCTCAGATGATGGTTCAAATGATGGCACACTTCCCTTGGACCCATCTCATCAACCAAGCGTTGAGTACTCACCAAGGAGCAACAATTCATAATCTCGCTACAAGGGTAGAAGAAGACCTTGCAAAGCCCTACAAGCCTGGTAACCTATCCTGTTTCTCTCAACAAATCGCCGATTATGACTCTCAAACGAAAATCAAGATGCCATCCCATATAAAAACATATGATGGGACCGAGGATCCCGAAGACCACCTCCAGGTCTTTGCCGGTGCTGCCAGAATCGAAAAGTGGTCCACGCTGAATGTTGTTTAATGTTCATGCAAACACTTGTCGGATCAGCCAGGATATGGTTCAACGACCTTCCGGCCCAAAGCGTTCGAAGCTTCGATGATATGAGCAAAGGATTCTTGGCCAACTTTTCACAACAAAGGAGGTACGCCAAGGATGCCACAGTAATTTTTTCAGATAAAACAAAAAGATGATGAAAGCCTTCGAGAATTCATCGAAAGATATAAGAAGGAAGGGTTGACATATGTGGGGGCCGACGAAAAAATGAGAGTGGCCGGCTTCATGAACACCACCACCTCCAAATACCTCATAAGGGACTTTAACAAGTGCCTGCGTAAAACCCTTGAAGAAGCTCTTGAACGAGCTGAGGATCATATCTGAGGCAAAGAGGCCATTGATTCCAAAGAACAAAGAAAAAGAGCTCCTAGTTGGCGAGGCAACAGCCCCATCCGAAAGAGAGGGAACTTCAGTTCCTATGATAGACATCCAAGAAGCTCAGATCAACGAAGGCCTGAAGGTCGGAACCTTCCAAGCAGGGAAAAGACTATAAACTTCACAGCTCTAACCAAAACCCCTCAGGAAATCCTTGCCACCGAAGAAGTGAAACACAGCTTTCGACCACCTAGACCCTTGCCCAAAAGAAAAAAAAAATCGAAAGCTCCACCCAGTTCTGTGAGTTTCACGAAGAAAAAGGTCACCACACAAACGATTGCTTTCAACTCAAGAGAAGAATTGAGGAAGCTGTTAAGTCCGGAAATTGGCCCATTTAGTAAAGGGGGTCAAGGACAAGATGGCCGAAAGAAAAAGCAAAGAAGTGAATATGGCGAATATAGACCAAGGTGTTCCCCACAAGCGACAGCGCTTGGAGGCTTGGGAGCTTCAATGCGTCTGCTTCCCACCACCTCAAGGTGACTTACTCTCAAACCCTTTGATGGTAGAAGCGAACGTGGGAACACTCAAAACAAGCAAAGCCTACATTGACACAGAGGCGGCCACAGAGAACATGTATGAAAGGTTCTTCAACCGACTAAGTAAAGACGAACGTTCAAGGCTCCAACCCTCCGGGTCATTTATAAAAGGTATCGCCGATATACCCTTGAAACCTTTGGGCCAACTAACCCTTGATGTCTGTTTTAGTGAAGGCAAGATTAAGAAAACCAAACCACTCACTTTTGTGGTTATCAACATGCCTTCCAACTATGATGTAATCATAGGAAGGCCAGGACAATGTGTGTTCAACATGGCTGTCTCGGTTGGTCAAGGTGCCGTAAAGTTTCCCACTGAGAGGGGAATTGAAACCCTTCAACCTACCCAAGAGGTTTACACGGTCGAAGGGGAGAGTTCAAAAAACGAAGACAATGAACATGGCTTGATCACAAACCCCAAGTACCCTGAACAAAAGGTACGGGTAAACATGAGCCTTTCAATAGAAACTCTCTCACACCTTGAAAAGCTGTTAATACACTATAGTGATGTCTTTGCTTGGTGCTCGGAAGACATGACGAGCATCCCTCGAAGCATTGCAGAGCATGAGCTAAAAATACCCCCGATGTCAAGCCTGTTGTCCAAAGAAACGGAGCCTAGCTCCTGAACGAAGCTTGGCAGCATGCCAAGAGGTTGAAAAGCTTGTCATGGCTGGGATCTTTCGTGAGGTCAAATATCAGTCTTGGGTTGCTAATCCAGTCATGGTTCGAAAGCCCGACAAGTCTTGGAGAATGTGCATCGACTTCAAAGACTTGAACAAAGCATGCCCGAAAGATTGCTATCCCTTACCCGAGATAGACCTCAAGGTTGACTCTTTAACCGGCCATCCCTTCAAGTGTTTTCTTGACGCTTACAAAGTGGGCCACCCTTTTCTTCTATAACTATTAGACGTGATCGTTTGTCTTTATCTGGGAAATGTGATCTTGTCATGTACCTGCAAATGCAATGTTTGGGGTGTTACCCCCACAAGGCCGTTGTTGATGATACGGTTACGTGAATCCGATTCAAATTTAGGGGTAATTATTGGAGTAAGGGTAATTTGGATTGAATTAAAGAAAGAAAAGAGAGAAACTAATTCAATATTATAATATAAATATTTGAATTTGAAGATAAACAAGAGATTAGATTAATTTGTTATTTTAAATTGTTCAAGTTTTTGGTTAAAATTTCTTCTACGTATACAGGTTTATCCTACATCTTTTCTGAAGTTTTGATAGAAGGATAATTTTATTTATTTTTATTTAATTGAGATCGAGTTATTTTAGACATAGTATAGCTTTATTATAAGTATAGGGTTATGTAATTGTGTTTAAAGTGTTGAGTTTTTTTTTAGTTTAATAGAGACAGGTTGAGATGAGTTTGTCTCCGAAAATACCGGTGTTCGTATTCTTTATTCATTTGTACTATGCTACTCGCGTGCCTTTACTGAACACATCTTTTTTTATGACCACGAGTGGAAAGAAATTATAGCCTTACACTTGTTTATTTGAAGACTATCAAACTAATCCCTAGATTTGATTCCATTAATTATTGAGTCCGAAACTTCATTTCATTGAGATGAAGATACAAATTACAATACGTTTTTGGCCTTCATGCGATGAATTGAAATGATGATGAATAGCAACAGAATGCATTGAATCGACGATAAATAACAGTTTGATTAAGAAAGCCGTCGTTAGGTCTATGTCAATATCTATCTCTATGTGATTGTGACTTAACTTCTTTTATTTGTCAATTTCATTAAGATAACCTTCGCATTCCATTAGGCTCAATAAACAACACCAAAGCCAATTTAACACATGCATGAATAACATTGGGCTTTGAAAGAGTGGGGCCAAAAGCAAAGGCTTTACTTGTCTTGCCCGTAGGCGAAATAAGTTATGTTGTCACTATAATGATAAACAATGCAATTATAACGGTAACAACCTAATTATAATGGTAAATTAACAGTTATAAATGCTAAATCAACATAATTATCACTATAATAGTAAACCAACACTATTATAAGTATATAAAATAATATTTTTCCAAGATATAGTTCTTTAATATACAAATATTTACTCATATTCTCAAATTATTATATGTTATATTATATACTAGCTTTTAGCCTGCGTGTTACGCGAGTTATTTTTAGTATTTTTTAATAATTGTTTTTTTAATTATTGTTTATGTATATTTTTCATGTAGGATATGTTTAGGTATTAAACTTAAAGGTTACATGAACTAATAAAATATGTTATATTTATTAGCTGTAGTTAAAGTATAGTTTGATTTGCTTTTTTTATATCTCAAATGGATCTCATTGGTCTAGTAGTTAACGTGACCCAACATTTTGTTATTTAATATGAGAATTTTCGTCCTAATATACATTAATGAATAAAGAAATTTATATGGTTTGTTTTATTTTCGTTTGTATTGAGTTGTTATGGTTCGTTGGTGATGTAGAACGTATATGTTTTTAATGGATCACAAAAAACGGGCTCTCATGTGTCTGACAATTAATGTAGTCCAATATTTTGTTTTTTGTTGTTTTTAAAATATGTATTTTGTGCTTAATAGTGAATTGAGCTTTTAATCAATTGATGTATTTAAATTTCTATAGGCCAATTCTAGTTCAACGTCTATCTGAAATGGGTACGACATGTGTTATCATTTCATTTTTGGGTGAATTATTTATTTATTATATTTTTTCTAGTATGATGTCTAGTTTGTGATTTTCTTATTAGTTTGTATGTATTTGTTGTATTTATAGATTTTGTAGTTTAGTTATTGTTATGTATTAAAAGAACATTTAATTTGTTAATTAGTTTTTATTCTTATCAAATATAATAGAAGTAATATTAGTTTATGAATTATATTAACGAAAATTTTATGATTATATGTAAAAAATAAGTTTTTAAAAATTTATTTTTTTATTAATAATGTTTACATTTTTAATATTTTATACATAAATTTTTGTATTATGAAGTTTAGTATATTTTATTTTCTTTTTATATTTTAAAATGGGTAATAATTGGAAGCCGTCATTTGAGAGTGACACTATAATGATAATAAACAGTCTTGAGAAACTCTTTTCTCGCCTTCTTTATCAAATCCTTCGTTTCATCTAACAATTAGAAACCCTAAGTTAATATTCCCCTTGATTAGGACGAATTTTGTTGTTAAGTGGAAGTTTTGTAGGTTGTTGAAGGAATTGGTGTTTGTTCTTAGTTTATTTATTCAAACATTATGTCAATAACAATTTACAACCACTATTAAAATAATATATTGGTTTTAAATAATCTCAACTATCACCTTTTGCCCACTACCAATCATAACTAACGAAATGACTAATGACAGACCCACCTTTTATCATTTTTTTCTACCAATGAAACCTGACTAACGAAATCCTAACGTCATTAGTTTTCATGATGTGATATTCTTATTTGGCATATATGTGGCATGCTTAATTATATGACATATTGCACTGCCACCACCACCACCACCACCACCATGGAAATCACCACTACCAGTTGCCTAAAAATATTAAAATATTTTGTATATGTTTTATTGGGTGAATTTTGACTTTCAAAGTCAAGCCAACAAGTTTAAAAAGAAGATAAACTATTAATATGAATCTAGTAACTTAACTTCTAGAGTTCACATGGTACTTCAATGAAGCAAATGATAATACAAGCTTTAACTTTGATGGCTCCTCCTGTAAAATATGAAGTTGATATTATGACTCATTTATAAACGGTCCATTACAAAGCGTGATCACAAAGAAATTGTGTATACATGTTGTATCTTCTTTATCAGAAGAATTATATTTTGAGAATACAATGGAGCTAAAATAACATTCATCTTCTGTCAAGGTATTCATAAAATTATGTCAAGGTTAGGTCGGACTGCGCGAACCCGTTAGCATGATTACAAAAATGCAATGCAATAAATTCCAGGCGACTTGTAACCCGTGTGACCTATATGACCCTTTTAGGATTATGTTTTATTCTTTCTTCTAGTAGTCTTAATTAGAGCTTGTAAATGTAGAAAGTTTTCTAAAAGTATTTATATAAATATATCTATAGTTACTACTCTAAAAATATACGTTATTTATTATAAATTCTAGATGTATATCCAATCAGCTTACATGCTAATTTAAGTTTATAAAAGAACCGAACATTAACGAACTTTTCGGCTGGAAGTTATTAGGCCCCGGTGCCTTACTTTGGCATTGGATTTACTCATTAACACAGTTCTAGGTATCAGAATTAAATAAAACTTTCGTGGAATAGATAAAAGAGAAACATTCATTACATAAGTCTTTAGAATTTTGGACCATAATAAACATGTCTTAATTTAAAACATTATAAAATCAAGCCTTTAGATGCCAGTCTCTTTATCCCTTGACCGTGTGCCCCTATTCAAGCCAGCTGTCTCATTCTACTCACCCGCGTGCATACAAAAAGTCAGCTACGCTGAGTGAATTCTAGTTAATCATACAATACGTTCAATGCCTTACTTATATGTATCCAAAGACACATGTTACTTTCTTTATACTTCATTCCTACATATATACATACTTTCGTTCATACTTTATACTTTCATACCTTCATACTTTCATTGTATTATACTTACATACTTCAGACTTTCTTTCTTTCATATTCATACTTATACGTTTTAAAGAGCATTTCGCCCTACTTTCCTTGAGTGTTGTTAGGGCCCGGTTCCCTCTTGCTTCTAATATTATTAGGGTCCGATTCCTTCTTGCCTCGAATATTATTAGGGTTTGGTTCCCTATAGCCTCGAATATTATTAGGGTCCGGTTCCCTTTTCTACCATACAACCACACCTTACCTTTTTTATCTTTGTAATTATAACTCTCATACATACTTTCAATCTTTGCATTAGCATACATACATCATTCATACTTCATATATCATACTAACACATATCATACACTTACCACTTAAGGTAAGTGTATTAACTAATCGCATTAAGTATGCACACAGCCCCGAAAACATAGCAAGAAATGGAGCTAGAAACTCACCTGGATCCTGTTTCTTTCTGAGTTTATAGTAATGCCCCTCTTTAGCTGTGCACGGCTAACTACATAATAATTACAAGTATCAATTAACTAATTCAAACTATATCATACTCCTAAGTTATTGTAACCCCTTAGCAATGGGGGTCCGGGGGCAGTGCAGCTGGCAGCGGGGTCTAGGGGCGGTAGTCTCTAGAAGGGTCCAAGGTGCAGAGACCCTGGCTGGGGTCGAGCTGGAAAAATTTTATTTTCATTAACAGTCCTTTACTAAAAGTTTATCAGAAGATTCTAAGTCTGGGCTATTCTAATCGAATCCTCAGTCTATTCGAATGGCAGGTTCTATTCTCCTGGACCTTCCATTCGAATGGCAGATTCTATACGAATGGACCTTCCATACGAATGGCAGATTCTATTCTAGTGAACCTTTTATTCGAATGGCAGATTCTATTCGAATGGACTTCTATTAGAATGCTTGATCTAAACGAATGAACCCTTCTGTTCGAATGGTTCCTTTCTAATCGAATGGTCATTCAATTCAAATACTTTTCCACATTCGATTCGATTACTTGCTTAATCAGAGGCTTCTTTAAGAACTTGATTCATATGCTTTCATTTCTATCTTTTTTTCTATTCGAACGCTTCCCATTCGAATACAATTCATCCCAAAACCTTTCTCATTCGATGGCTTTTCATTCGAATAACATTGTAGCATATTATTATCATTATTACTACGAATTTTAACACCCAATTTCATATTTTAATATTCTATTATCTTTTAAACATGCTCATTTCTATTCATAACCAAGATCTAGCTCGTTCATCAATAAAGTTTAAACATTTATTAGATTCAAACTCGTTTAGGCTAGATCTAGGGTTTTTACATGAATCGTTCATACTCATGAGTTCATTAAGTCCACTTTTAACATCAAGTTTACATTTTTATGGTATAAGAATGCCCGATTTGCCTTAGTACCAAGTCTTAGGGCAAACCGTTCTTAAAAACACAACCTTTATACGTAAAGCACGTACCTTTTGACGTGTTATAGGCTACGGGTTAGCTTCAACGTACACTATGGACTTGTTCTTGCTTGCTAAGCTAAAGATCTATTAATATATAAGCTTGGTTCTTGGATAATAGATCTCGGCCGTATGGTTTGAGAGGGTTTGTGTGTGTTTTGAGTGTGTAAAGAGGTTAGTGGATAATAATGAGAGATTTTAGGGTTTTAGGGAGGTTCAAGGAGTATTTATACTCTCTTAAGCACATGGACCTAAGACCCATCTTCATCCCTTATTCCATCTTTCATTATTCAATCCCACACTCTATTTTCTTATTCAACTTAATTATATATTAGCACACTTTTACACAAACACATTTCCTTTTATTTGTTATAAAATGTAGGATGTTACAGATGTTCATCTTCGTTTATTTAAAAACAAACAAAGACGAACATGCATTTCGTTTGTTCATTTATGTTCGTGAGCATCTGGTAATGTCCGTTCATTTACGTTGATGTATTTTCGTTCGTTTATGAATTAAAAACATCTAAGTACTTATATATATGAAACTAAAAAGGGCTAATTAAAATGAATGAGGTAAATTTAAGCCACTAATTTAGATGTGTTTTCTAGATAAAATTGTGATGTATTAGACTTGTTCATTTCCGTTGCAAACTGTTCATTTAGATTTTAAATGAACGAACATGAATGCACACGGACATGCCCTTATTTTTTATGAATGAACATGAATAAAGTAATGATAAGGTACCTTAGAATACCAAGAATTCCATTATGCCAACAGCCTGTTTCTCATTTTCTGAAAGACGAAGCTAAATATTCTGGTCTAAATGTAAACAAAATATATAACCTCCATTATGACCGAATCTCAATCAAATACGATTCTTTTTAACACTGGACCATTTATAATTATGACCTGCATCAATTGAGAAAGAAATAAACACCTTAAACATTAACTTTTTAAACTTGTTGTATTGATGCATAAAGATATTTATTCCAGAATTGACCTTGTTTTCAACATGCTTGATATATGATGATAAAATATCAGTAAGTTGTTACTCGCTACCCAAAAGAACATCAACAATGTTCTTGAAATAAGATTTTTTAATCATGTCAAATGCTTCAACATTTGGGATTCTTTTGCAATAGAAAGTTGGTATTATGTACAACTGATTATCTTCTTTTTAGTTTTTTAATAAACAGATTATGGTAGTGATCATACTATTGTTGTAACAAAAATAATTATCAAAAGTTAAACAAAGTTTCATACCTTTTCTTTTTTATCTAATTATAGAGACTTCATTCATGTCTCATAAAACATGTATTGTCTCATAAAAATGTATTATTCGCTCATTTTTGATGAACTTCGTCGAAGATAAAACACACGTTTGACACCACAATTATTAAAATATTAATGTAAAAAAGGTTTTAAACTACATATTACCAACATACAAAGGCACACACAACTGACGTTGAGTGTAGTACCAAGACACTCTCATAAGATTGCTACTTCAAAGAAATAGCATGCAACTCAAGTTGCAAGAACAATTCTCCGTTTGTAATATGAGAAATTATATTAGTTCTTTATTTATGTGCAAAACTGCAGATAACAACTTCGTTCAATTTAAATACTTAAACTTACAAATAAGTAAAACATGTAGTAATATTGAGTTGAAAGTGAAGTTTCAAACACTAACAATATCGTTATCTAAAAAATATATTATTAAAAAAAACCATAAAAATTCAAAAGTCAAACAAACATATGTGAAAAAAAAAAACGTTGCAAATTAAACAAGCATCTAAATTAAAGTGAGTTCTGATATGCAAATAAATCAGGAGATAAAACAATTTACAAATCCTTAAAATAAGTTATATTGTATCTGAATAAAAGAAATTATTTGATCATGAAACCCAAAGTTTACTAAAATACCCCATTGAAATACTTAAGTAAATTAAAACCAATCAGCATGAAATTAAAAATTAAAAATAATTGTTTGATGATTAAAGTCAAACTCCACCAGAATACCCTACTGAGCTATTTAGCCCAAAACATTAAAGCTACTATATTCAATAATCTGATACTTTAACTTTGAAAGTAAACAAAACCTAATTCACTTCAGCTTGAAGCCTCTGATTAAAATTAAACATAAATTTGTAGATCAAAATTTTGGAGTTTATCAGTAAAGCATCTAACATGAAATCAAGACGAATCTTGATGTAGTCATACCTATAGAAACAAAGATTAATACTTGTAAAACATAGTACTTGTAGCAATTAGACTTTTAATATCAATGAATAGCAACGATGACTTTCTTCTAGATCAATTAGAGTTCCATTGTAACAAACCACTCCAATCATATACAAAATAATTATAATAATAAATGTACATGATTTAGAAGGGCGTAAAGTTCCAGCAACTTATCCAGTGAAGATTTTGTTATCGGGATTATAAACCTCAAATGATCTTCAATAACTAACAAAGGCATAACGAAAAATAACCCTAATCAGAACACTAACTGAAATAACCTTTTGAAATTGAATACAATAATAATAATATATATCATGAAACCTTAAAAAAATTAACGAAAAAACCTAATTAATAAAGAACTATGAATCTTTAATAATTAACAAAGGTATTGAATACAATAATAATAATATATATCACAAAACCTTAAAAAAATTAATGAAAAAACCTAATTAATAAAGAACTATGAATCTTTAATAATTAACAAAGGTCGATCTTAAATATAGAACAAAAGTCAATCAATTTTAGGTATACATATAGATTAGGGGAAATGATACAACTTACTTCTTGAATTCGATTTAAAATTAGCATAATAAGTAAAATACGTCTGCAAAAAAAAAGGATTCAAAATTAGTGCGCAATTAATGTGTTGCTGAAGCGATGAAATCGCACCATGGAATCGTTCATTGAAAGGTAAGTTTTGCAATTGTAAAGATAGAGAAAGACTTTCAATCCACCATGACCTTCGCTCAGTCTTCTCACTGTTTCAATCCACACCAGCGATAAGGTTAGTGTGAGTAAGGTCTCACAGGCAAAGGAAAGAGGAAAATGTTAAGATGAGTTGTTATGTCCCGTGGGCTATCCAGTTTTCATTAGAAGCCCCATAGCCATCCAAGCGGTTCAAATGCATAAAAAAAATCCATTTACAAATGAAGCAATTTGGCAGCTTGAAAGGGGGCGGGAGTGATCAGAGCGCGACACGTAAGATATTAAAGGTTTCGTTCGTATTACGGGGTCATTTTTTATTACTCGTTTCTAATATATATATATATATATATATATATATATATATATATATATATATATATTTGATTTTAATTTTATGCGTTGTAAGGAAGTTAATAATTATATACTTAGGATTTGATGATAAAAATTGTTTCAAAAATAAATTGGATGTTATAACTTGGTTTAAAAGTTATATGGGTTTGGTAAAACCCATGACCCGATTCTTTTTTTAATATAAAATTGTTTCTTAATTATAAATCATATCTTTTTTAAAATATATACATATATATATATATATATATATGTATATATATATATTAATTTGTAGTATATCCTTATTTTATAGGATTTTCATATCAAATATTTGGTGAGATTAATTTTTAATTTAATGACATGTTATAACCCGTTTAAGAAGGTTTTATAATACTCATACCCATGAATTCAGGTCAAATGAATGAGAAGCCTCCATTTAAAAATCAAGCAATATGATGACTTCCATAAAAGAGGGAAGCGACCACATCGCGACACGTATGATTTTTTAGCTTTCGTTTACATAAATTATAGATAAGTATTAATAATGTAGCTTGGTACCGTAAATCCTTTATTAGGCCACGTGGGTGCACCAACACCTGCCATGTCATCCGACTTTTTCTTTTTCTTTAAATATGTAATTTATGGTTTTAGTTCGAGTACCATAACAAGCGTAATCAAAACCGATCAAATTCTTGTTGACTCCCGCCACAACATCTATGATCAATAAATGTTGTTTTAAATATGTTATTTCTTTATTTTATAAGTTATACGAATATTATGGGTGTTTATTAATTTAATTATTGGGTTTGGTTGTGGTGTTGTAATAAAGCTAACTGATACCAGCCAACTCCGTGTGGCTTTGATCATAAGCTATATATATTTTTTATCATAAGTTAAACGAGTGTCTTTGTTCTTTTTTACGTTGATTGGTGTCGATATCATAGCTAATGTTACTAATACTAACAGAATAAATTTTAGTAAGTCGTCACAACACGATAAGTCGTCACAACACGACATATACAAACCTAGTTAAAGATAAAAAAATGGCCATTTAAAAAAATGTCATATTAAAGTTTTATTTTTAAATTAAAAATGACGGAACTTTAAAAAAGCGTCAACAATTGTAGGTTTTTTTTTTTAAAAAAAGGTGCCCCTACAACCACCTTTTAATTCATGGGAAAATTCGTAAAATAGTCCATTGGAGAAAGAGAGCTTCAAAATAGTCCAAAAGTTGTTGAAATTTCAATTTTAGTGCAAATAAATCCATCTTCATCGTAACATTTGGAATCCTGCAGATAATTTTCATTTACCAATGAAACTGTGCCACATGTAAAGATTTTGACGCAAACCAACGGTTTTTCAATGAAATCCATCTGGACCGATAATTTTGGAATGAAAATCATCTCCACGAAAACCATCTCCAAAAATCATCGAAATCCGTGTTTTTTTTAAATCAATCTGAGTTAATGAATTTCAAGTGAATTTCGTCTTCGAAGACAATTTTCAAAAAAACATGCACCACCATCACCATCATCATGATCTCCATTTTCCGGGCATTGAATCTTAATAACTAGGAAGATTAGTTACCTATGAAGAAGATGTTATCTGGGCATTGAAAAAGATTCAAGAAAGTAGTGGAATTGATGATAGAAAGTTGAAATGTGAGGTGGGTTATTGAAGAAGAAAGATGGGTGTTGTGTGTCTACAATAATAATGGTGGTGGTGGTGGTGGTCGGAAAATGAAGATCATGATGATGGTGGGTGGTGCATGTTTTTTTTGAAAATCGTTTTCAAAGACGAAATTCACTTGAAATTCATCAGCTCAGACGAATTTCAAAAAAAATGTGCGGCACGGTTTCATTGGTAGACGAAAACTATCAGCGGGAATCCAAATGTCATGACAGAGATGAATTTGGTTGGACTAAAATTGTAATTTCAACAACTTTTGGACTATTTTAAAGTTCTCTCTCCTCTAAAGGATTATTTTGATAATTTTCCCTTAATTCGTCCATTTAGATCTCAACTATGACTTACTTTTATCAAAGGTACATAATTTTTCCGTACACTTTTTTTTATTTGAATCAACCTTCTTAAGTTGTATGGGTTTGAATCAAAGATACATAATTTTCCTGAACTTGATCACGATGGTTCGTCTATTTAAGTGAAAGTCATATGTGGACTACCTATTCAAGTACTTAGAGGTTGTTTGTTAAGTGCTGAGTCATTAAGTGTTAAACCAGTAAGACGTCTGAATGTTTAAGAGACCTAGAGTCAGTAAGTGCTGAACCAATAAGTTTTGTTTGGTTGGACCTCTGAATAATTATACAGAATGACTATTTTACCCATCTGAAATATTTCGTGCTGAATGAAATATATATGTTTATTCAGAGCTACTAATAATTGTACCGAATGACCAAACTTTCATTATAACCAACCAAAATACATCTTAATACAAACTTTCATTAAAACCAACAAAATCCAAATTACATAAAAAAACCAACTTACAACCAACCAAACTAATACAGCCCATAAACCAAACCACCCATAACTTTTTGCAACAAGCTTAATCCACACAAGTACAACCACGAGTAAACATCCCATCCTAACAAAATCTTAAATATTATATCCAAATATCAAAACAAAAACCAAGGACCAACACACAAATAGCGATCTTCTTGTCCTCAATGATTTGTGTTCACTCCTAAATACTTGAAATAAGCAATAAGGTAGTCAAACCTTTTTAAATATTTTATGTTCGAGTACTCAATGAAAATAACAGTTATAATCAATATATAAACATTCCGACCATCAAAATAGTATTAACTATAATCAAAAAAGTTCTAAAATACTTGTGAGGCTAATATATGAAAAAAACTAAATATATGCAAACTGCTAACTGTACAAAATATATGCAAACTATTAAACAATATGAAAAAAACTAAATATATGCAAACTGCTAACTGTACAAAATATATGCAAACTATTAAACTAATGAAAGAACTTGCTAAAGAAGAAACCATATATATTAGAATTATATTAATTCAAACCATATTTATAATTTAGAGAAAATTATGATTTGTGTTCATGTGCTATAAGGATAGGGACACTATACATGTCTCATTCTCAAATTAAGTGATTTGTGTCATTATAGTTTTAGGACGGGTACACTATGACTCCTGCCATTATGACCTCGCCCAACCTGATGTTGTAATGAATCTAATGACTATTATGCCCCTTTTTGATGGATTATTCGCACTCCTTTGCTATCGAAAATTTTATTTTGTGTTCCTCTAACTTAATTTTCCTCTAATATTTAAATTATCTAATTATATTTTTAATTTCTCCTTTCAAAGTTATGGAAAAATCATTTAACCTCAAAATTTTTATGAAATTATAAAAGTAATAATAATTTTTTTTAAATTATAATAATGAAGGAAATTTAATCCCAAAAGTTTAAAAATTGTTATAATATATATATATATATATATCAAATAATATAAAAAATGTTATTTTTTAAACTATTGAACCAAATAAGACCAAAACTTCAACCCAAAACATGTTTATTTTTTTTAAGTTTTTAATTAAATTATATAAAAATTTCAACCCGAAACTTATAAAAATATGTTTTTTTTTAAAAAAACTTTTGAACCAAACGAGCCCAAAACTTTAAGTCGGACTAGTTTTTTTTTAGTTTACAACCAAATTATATCAAAACTTCAACCCGAAACTTATAAAACTTATTTTTTTTAACTTTTGAACTAAACGAGCCTAAAACTTCAAACTGAACTTTACACCCAAATTATACCAAAACTTCAACCCGAAACGTATAAAAACTTGTTTTTTTTAACTTTTGAACCAAACGAGTACAAAACTTCAATCCGATACTAGTTTTTTTAATAGTTCTCAACCAAATTATATCAAAACTTCAACCCGAAACTTATAAAAACTTGTTAAAAAGAAAACTTTTGAACCAAATGAGACCAAAACTTCAACCCGAAACTTTTAAAATTTTGTTTTTTTCTTTAAAGTTTTTAACCAAATGAGACCAAAACTTCAACCCGAAATTTTTTTTTACACTTTTTAACAAATTATACCAAAACTTCAACCCAAACTTATAACTTTTTTTTTTAATTTTTTTAACCAAATGAGACTAAAACTTCAACCTGAAACTAACAAAAACTTGTGTTTTTTAAACCTTTTAACTAAATGATACCAAAACTTTAACCCGAAACTAGTTTTATTTTTTTAAGTTTTTAAAATTTCAACCCGGAGTTATATAAACTTGTTTGTTATATAGTTTTGAACCAGATGAGATCAACTTAACTATTATACTATAACGAGTTTCCGGAAAAATTAATGATTAAGTATAACGAAGCGGTGTAGATTTATGGTGCTCGAAGATTCGATAGATGTTGACTTGGGTAGATTGGGTGTTGACTTGGGTGGTGCAACGGGTGAGGTGCTCAGGTGACGGTGGTGGTGATTTGGGGCCGGAAAATCGCAGGCATTGGTGGTGATTTAGGGCCAGAAAATCGCTAGCGACGTTGGTGATTTGAGGCCGGAAAACATGAGTGATTTGGGGCCAGCGGGGGTGGTAAATTGCGCCCAGCCATAAGCACATGGTCACAAATCATCATTATTATTATTATTATTTATGTAACTATTAAATTACCCTTGCTGAAATTGATAAATCTTACGACAACTAACCGTCAACTGACAGAGGGGCACATAATAAACGGCCGAAAAAGTTCAAGGGAACATATCACTCAATTTGAGAATGAGACTTGCATTGTGCCCCGCTCATATAACACAGTGAGAAACAAATACAAATAGTATATTGTTATTTTGTGTTCATTCTTGTTATAAAAAAGAGGCAGTGTTGGATAGAGAAAATTGATGTTCGTTTTCGTTTAAAACTTGGTGTATTTCACTACGTGAATATCAAATTTTAGCCACACATGTGGTCTGGGCAATTTGCCACACTTCGGCTTAAATGTGTGGCTAAAAGGTCTTTGACCATGTTTGAAAACCTTCCAGAATGTTTTGGCCACACATGTTATTCTTCATGTGACCATTCTATACCTACTCAGGTACTTTTCGCCACACTTTGAAAAAAACTGTGACAAAACCTAGCCACATTATAAAAACGTGTGGGGAAATGTGACCTACAGTCATAGTTTATTTGATCTTTGATACATGTGACCAAAAACACATGCATTAGCCACAAACTGTGACAGTTAACTAGCCACATGTTTTAATAGTGTGGCCAAATGTGACGAACGGCTACTGTATTGATAAGAGATGTGTCTAAAAGGTAAAAGATATAGCCACTTATATTACGTTGTGTGGCCTAATGTCACATTTGTTAGCCACATTTTTAATAATGTGGCGAAATATGACGAACAACCATTGTATTTATTAGTAATGTGGTTAAAACGCTTAAAATATATGGCCACTAATACGAGGTTGTGTGACCAAAGAGTAGTTTAGTTTTATATGGCTACAACGCTTTATTTTTCCTAAGTACCATCACCTTCACCTCCTCCCAATTACAAACCTAATCCATAAACATCGATTGAAGCTCATTACTCTTCTTCACCACTTTGATTCTTGCTCCAAACTTCATCAACCATCATGCGATCAAATCTAACGTGGGTTTTCAACATGATTAATTAGAACCCTAGAGATGTTAAAAAATGTTAGGGTTTGAGTTTTGTTAAGATCAGTTGGTTGACAGATTCGTTCTCTTTTATTGATTGGTCTGTAACTCGATGTTAAACAACGATTATGTAACATCTCAAATTTCAAGATTTTTATAAATATGGATTTTAAACCAAAGAGGGGTCAAAGAGGAAATAAAACAAAAGGGTGGATGATGTATATTTTTGTATGTTCTGGATGTGTGTGTGGACAGAAGAAGAAAACAAGCAAGAAGAAGAGAACGAGCAAGAAGGAGAACAGATGATTTCACTTCTCAAATTGATTATCAAATCGAGCATTAGAAAATACATAATCATCGTCTAGTAGATCGATTTTAAGTGTTTCTAACCCTAAAGTTGGGGCTTTGTTATCTACACTTCATGCATGATGATCGAGTACGTGTTTTATGTGATTATTGATAAACTGATAGTGATAATATTGATTATGTGATCTATTACTAGTTATAATTGTTGATTCTATCATAGTAGTGTCAAACTGTGTTCAAGAGCATACCATATTTGATGAACATAGTTGATAAATTATAGATCTTTTATGGATGTGGTTATATAATTATAATCTGTACACATAAGTTGATTGTTGTAATGCATCAAACATAAGAGGTCAATGTTAAAATGTGTGAGCAAATAGGCATTTCAGATCGTACGTAGAGATTTAAAGTAATGATTTCAAATGAATGCACACAAGGTGTTTGTGAAAATGTCTCAACCAACAAGGAATTAAAAGAGTTGTTAAGATGTGAAATTCATATTACTGTTGTCAATAAAGTTCGTATAAGATCAAAGAAAAATCGGGTGAATGTGTATTATACATGCTTGAAAACCTCTTTTTATGTACTAGGTTTCATCTTTGAACACGATAAGCTAATTCAGACTTAAAACGGATCAAAACAGTAGATTAAAATGATGACAGCATGCTGTTTGAAGTTAAATTATGTTGTTGTCATGTTCTTTGAATAATCATATAAAATAGTATTAAAATCCGAGAAAGATGTATTTTATATTCTTGAAAAGCTCCTTGAGTCTACTACGTTTTATATGTGAACATAAAAAGCTGTTTCAGATGAAATATTGTTCAAAACAGTTAGTTTCTAGAGCAATACAGCAGATTCAGCATACTGTTTTGACAGAAAATAGGTTGCTGACATGTTTTGCTAAAAATCACATATAATAAACCGTAGCTCCGATAAAGGTGAGCTTTATATGCTTGGAAACCTCTGTGAGTTTACTACATTTTACTTTTGAGCATATTAAGTTAGTTCTGACTTTTAACTGGTCAAAAGTTGAGGTGAATAGGTGCTGCACAAAAGGTGCAGCACTGAAAATAGTTTTTTTCATAATAATAAATGGTGTGCGCACTTGTTTAGAAGAGATTATGACATAACTGCTTTAATGTAAATTAATGCCATGATGTATGAAGTTTCTAAGTAGAGCCTAGTCGTATATGTACCGAGTTAACCGTTAAAACGGGGGAAGTGGATAAATGACTTGAAAATGATTAACTTATAACTTGATGAACACATTGATGATTCTTGGCTTTGTTAATTATTCGGTATAAATGAGAGTGGTATGAAAATACCGAGTGTCCACATTATGTATTTTAACTTGTTGAAAGTTGACTTTAACAATCTAGGTATGTTGAAGCTTGGAAGCCAACGAGTCAAATGGACGAAGTGTAATCAAGCTCCTACGAACAAGGGTAAGTTTATCTTACATCTATTTTAAGAAGTTACAAGTCTTATTAGTATGTTTTGATTTATTATGAATATCAAATGGATACGGGCCGCCTTGACCCATTAATTGAAAGTTGATTCTTTTGACTATACTTAGTGCGTACTGGTTGTTTTAACTCGTTACAGTTTGAAGTTTACCCTACCAAATGTCTAAGTGGGAATTACTCGTGTCTAGAATATAAATAGTACTAGCATTGTGTAGTACGGTTTGATTTGGGTTTCGGACCAGTTTGTCGATTATAATAATAATATAGTAACTAGATGAAGATTTGACTCGTTGGTGAATATTAAATTAGTAGCATGATTTAATTAGAGAAATGTTGATAAGTTGTTTAGACGGGTTGTAAATAATATGTTGAAAAGTTGTAACCGTTTCTAAAGTTGAATTTTAGTTGAGACGTGAAATAGCATTAAGATTAATTTAAATGAGTAGTAATTATGTTGATGGGTTATAATCGTGCTGATTAGAAACAGGTACGCGAAGCTTATGATCAATCGGGCGAGTTAAGATACATAATAAACTGAATCTTTGGAGTTGCATAACGGTAGCCAGCATAGACTACGCTGGACCTGGTTTGGCTTAATATCTTGACTAATGTTACTCCGGGATTAATATCTTATTTATATATAATATTTAAATATTGGCAATAACTAATATTTGGTATTAGATTGCTTTAGGCGAAGCCCACAAATGGAAGCGAAAAGCCGAAGATCAAGTGCTCGGATTTGGAAACCAATACACATCAAAGTGCAAGTTTCTAATATTGATAATGAATTATGAATAAATTTTAAAATATGTACTATCTTTGATTAAAAGACAAGTTCCTACGGATATTATACGTGATGTTCGGATATTATACGTGATGTGTGGATACATGTTAGGACTTTTGGTACTGTTGACATTACTTATTATCACCAACGATTTTTTTTAATTGAGTCGTTTCGACCCTGACCTGTTTCGACCCTGACCCGTTCCGACCCATAACCCATTTCGACCCAACCCAACCCATTTCGACCCAACCCAACCCATTTTCCACCCCTATGTTTAATGTATATTGACGGGTTAGGCGAGTTGTACCTCTTAAGACACAATTTAAAAAAATATTCTAAAATAATAATAAAAAAATCATAAGTCAAATTATAAATAAAAAACGGAAAAATTAAAAAAAAAACTAAAACATTTCCTCCGTATTTCTTGTTAAAAAAAATCGACCCGAAACCTATTTTGACACGTTCTGACCTTGACCCATTTTGACCCGGACCCGTTATGACCCGAACCTTTTGACCTTGACCATTCCGACCCGAACCATAACAACCCTTTTTTTAATTGGCCCGTTTGGACCTGACCCGTTTCGACCCAACCCAACCCAACCCATTTTCCAGCCCTATGTTTAATGTGTATTGACGGGTTATGCGAGTTGTACCTCTTAGACACAATTTAAAATTATATGCATAATGGGCCCATTAGAGATTTCAAGGCCCGATATGATCCATTAGGACATGTAAGAGTTGTTTTTATCTATTATGGTCTAATATGACTCCCTATAACACGATATAACCCTTAAATATCTAATGTTACATATCACATGCCATAATAGACCACTAAGAGATTTCAAGCCCTAATATGACCCATTAGAGCGACTATGACATGAAAAAGGCTATAATGGGCCACTAACACCAACAAGGCCCAATAAGACCTATGATGAAAGTATCACATGTTATCGGCCATTAACATCTAACTATGACTAATGACATTCCTATACAACCTTCTTAGAGCAACTATGATGTGATAAAGGCAATAATGGGCCACAAACACCAGTTAAGGTCCAATAAGGCCCATTGATGAAAGTAAGACATTTTGTTGGGCGTTAACCAAACTATGACTCACTAAACTCATAGTCAACCCTTTTAGAGTAACTATGATATGATAGAAACTACAATGGGTCACTAACAACAATCAAGGCCCAAGACGGCCCATTAATGCAAAGTATAACGACCAACTATGCCTATGGCTCACTACACTCATATACAACCCTCTTGTAGCAACAGGGACATGATAGATGCTATAATGGCCACTAGTACCATTCAAGGCCCATTGATGAATGTATGACATGTTTTGGGCGTTAACATCTAAGTATGAATAATGATAGTCATATACAAACTTCTTAAAGCAACTATGACGTAACCAAGGGACACTAACATCTAACTATGAGTCTATGACTAATGATAGCCAAATAAGGCATATTGACGAAAGTATGGTGTGTTTCAGGCGTTAACATCTAACCATGACTAATGACACTACTATACAATCTTTTAGAGCAACTGTGGCATGATAGATGCTATAATGAGACACTAACACCGATCAAGAACTAGGATGACCCACTAATAAGCGTATGGTTTATTATTGGGCGTTAACACTGATTACTACACTCTTATACAACTCTTTTAGAGCAACTATAAATATCACTTGTATTTATTTTATATGTTTTTATATTTAAAATACAATTTGTTATATTATTTAAGGTTTAATTAGTTGTTATATACACACACACACTAACAACTCTTTATTTTAATTAAAAGTAAAAATATTTAATTCTATATATTTCCTATTAATTTTACTTCCCTCAAAATTTCAAATTAAATTCACCCCCTCTTTTCTTCAAAAAATTTTGAATTACCCTGTCATTCTTAAATTTAATTTCTAATTAACCTACCTTTTTTTCTTTTTCTTTATTACTTCTTATTCTTCTTCTTCTTCTTCATCTCTCTACACCCACTATCTTTCATCTTTAATTCTCTAACTCACTCAATTTTTAACCAAATCCTTTGATTCCGGGCTCTAATCTTATTATTTTTGCGAGAGGAATTCACGTATGGTGTCGGTTTCCATCAATTCTATCTCGACTTTTGCCGGATTCGTGTTGAGTGTGAAGAACCCTAAGAACCAAGTTTTGGGATTTTCAATTTTAAGTGTTATTTTATGTAATTGAAGCTTAGTACATCTTCTTTCATCTCTAAAAAGGTATGTATTTCACTTGTAATTGAAGCTTAATACATCTTCTTTCATTGCTGACAGATTCGTTTTTGTTTATTTATTGGTATGTAACTTGATGTTAAACGATGATTATTGAACGATTGTTGATTCTAGGATATAGTACTATGAGTCTAGTTTCCAGAAAGGTAAAATTTGTAATTTTTGGACGAGTTTTGAATAGTTTTATAATTTTACAAAAACACTGGTCAAAGCTGATTTGGGGAGTTATATTCTGGTCTGTCTTTCCGACACCATAACTCCCTAATGACAAAACCAAACGGGTTGGTTCCAGTTCTAAAAATTAGTATTATGAGCTTTGAAGACAACCCAATTGGTCTTGCACAATTTGGATTAATGAGTTGATAGAACCATTAAACAAGTGTTTGTTGTGCAATCTGCTGAATTGTTGGTACATATCTTTAATGCTTGAATTATTGTGAGTTTTGTATGCATGAGAAAAATATAATAAAAATTGTTTGAGAAACCTAATTCAAATATTCTACTGTGGTAAATTTTGTAGAATTTATACTTCATCTTTTCATAGTGAATAAAATCAGTTTGTACATGTTATAATTTGTATCGTGAACTAAGTGATCATACGTTAAGTTGTATGATGAATGTTTGGTTGATTTGCCATGATACGATGTGTGAATACATGTTAGGAATTTTTAGTACAGTTGTCTAATGTGATTGTGCGTGAAGGTCTTTGTGCTATGCGTCGATTCAAGTTTTTATTTTTATATTTTTTACCCTATATATGTATCATATATTGTTTCTCTTTATAGGGTTGGAACACAGAAAAATAGCTAAAGAAGTCCGCGAGCGGGAGAGACAACCGCACGAAAGAGGGTAATGATGGCAGTATATCTCAGCATACGGGCGGTTCAATAGGGTTTGATGAGCATCGTATCCGCTTGGTAAGCTAGTTTTATTTGTAAATTCAATCTTAAAAAAATAGGTAAAAAATTATAATTGTTTGTGCTTTAACGTTTATTACATTACTTCTTATTAGGAAAAAGAACATGGTCGAAAAGTTAAGTGGATTGAAGTATTCTTAGATACCCACCTTAGCAAAGAAAGCAAGAAAAAGTATTGGGTGGGCGAGCTCAACATTAATAGCCTTGTTGCATTTTATTTTTGTACGGATGAGTCAGAACACGGTAAGTTATCTTTATCAATTTTCGTTTTGTTATATAATTAGGTATAACATATCAACCAGGGGCAAGCAAATGAAATAGACCGTTTCATATTTCATATACATGTGGTAACATAAAAACTGCTAACACTATAATTTAATATACATGTGGTATACTCATAAACGGGTTGGTTCGGTTTATAACTAAAAATTTAAATGAAAATTACATAATGATTTTGTGGGTGTAATATATAAACGGGTTGGTTCGGGTTCAGGTCCAAGAAACCAAACCGGAACCAAACCGTTAGTAACAGTTTGGTTTGGTTCGGTTTAAAAGTTATACGGTTTGGTTTTGGTTTACATAATAAAACAGTTACCAACGGTTTGGTTTATAGTTTGACGAAAAACCGCGAAAACCGGACCGTGAACACCCCTACTTGGCTTTGAGGTTTCGCCTTACATTAACCCTTTATTAGTTATAATGCTAATATTTTTAACAATTTTAGGTTCAAAAAGTTAGAGCCGAAATGGAAAAAGAACTAGAAAGTTATGTGTGATGAAAAGTTCACATTTTCGGAAAAGCATTATGTGTGACAAATGGTAATACAATAGCCACACCACAAACTACAAAAGAGTGTTTGACTGGCAAGTTCACATTTTTAGCCACATTGACAATAACCTCCAGTGTCTATAAGATATGATTAGCCACACAGTACCTCACTATGTGTGACGAAAAGTTTGACAATAGCCACACTTTAAATTACGAATAACATTATGTGTGACAAACGGTAAGACAATGGCTACACCACAAACTACAAAAGAGTTTTTGACTAGCAAGTTCACATTTTTAGCCACATTGACAATAATCTCCAGTGTCTATATGATATTATTAGCCGCACAGTACCTCACTATGTGTGATGAAAAGTTTGACAATAGCCACACTTTAAATTAAGAAAAGCATTATGTGTGACAAACGGTAAGACAATAGCCACACTATAATCTACAAAGGAGTGTTTGAGTGGCATGTAAACATATTTAGCCACTTTTAATGTAATATCCAGTGTCTATATCATATAATTAGCCACTCTATTATTAAATTTAAGTAGTCATTTCTTTGCTATATCCACACGGTATAGGTCACAATGCAAGCTTAACACAACCCTATTGGCCACATTAATTTAAAATTCATGTGGCTGAAACATGAATTCATGTGGCTATATAGATGCAATGGTCACTCATAGTAAATTTTCATGTGGCCATTTTCTACCGTTTAGCTACACTTATTGGAGAGGTTTCTTGATGGCCAGCAACTAATGCATGTACCCTTTAGCCACACTTATTACCACATAAGGCCACTAAAAACTCTGTGTGGCCATATCATACCCACGGTGTCGCGACCTTTGGCCACATATGACCTGAACCAAATGTTTGTGGCTAAAGGCCTACGGCCACACTTTTTTCGTGTGGCCGAAGGTCAATTTTCACGTAATGTTTGTTGTATTGTATTTGAGTGTTATATTGTATTCTAGTCTCTTACTAGGCTAGATGTTTATTTTATATTAATAATATGGTCGTTTTAAAAAAACTAATGAGTTTTATTATTTATTAGAATTATCTTAAAATTCAAACCATATTTATCCTAATAAAATAGAAAAAATATAATAAATAAAATAATATCAAACCTAACATATGTTTAAAACATGAGAACAAATTTATTAAGAAGCTACACAAAACAGTTTTTTTATTATATTCTTTTAAGAGGACAAACATATTAAATAATAATAATAATAATAATAATAAAATAAATACAAATAAAAGCAAAATTCATGGTTTCTCAATGTTGAATTTAAGAGAAATAGAATAGCGACTAGAATAAATATTATTTTTGGTTTATTCAGGGCTAATTCTTAAACGAGCGTGAGTGACAAAAAAATAAAATAAATAATAATAATAATATATATATTATTATTATTATTATTGGAAGACCAGCGTTGCTTCCTAGTGAGATTGGAAGACCAGTGTTGGGTGTGAAACTTCTTAGGGCATTGTTAGGTAGGATGCGGGGTTCATCAGTATTATGGCCGCGAAAAAGGGCTTCTCGTGCTGTGGAGCTGATAAGTTGTCTCCCATGGTTGCGGGATCCTCAATGCGAGCTCCTTTTATTCCGCTCATGTTTGGGAGTCAGAAAGTTGTTGTTTGGTCTCGAAATGTGCCAGCCTGCGTATGTAGGGGAAACTGCTTCTGTTTTTTAACAATGGCCTTCGGGGGCGACTAAGGATATCGTGAATTTTAGTGGTGCATTCTTTGGAGATTTTCAATGGAGGTCGGCGTCACTTTCGACCCGTTTTGGAGGTTTGGGTTTATGCTCAGCTTCAGATGAATCTACATACGCGTTTGTAACATCAAGTGCACAATCTTGGAAATTGCAAGATCATATTATTCGACGTTGTGGTTTTGATGTATGGGTAAAGGTATGCGTTTATAGGATGTAATCTCGTGCATTTAATTTGTTTATATGTTTCGAACGCGAATACTTTTGAGTGGTTTTATGTATACAGGTGTGCGGAGCTTAATGGAACTAGTTTGGAGCATTTATGATTCAATGAAAATGAAACTAATGATATATTATATGATAGAGAATTGAAATACGAAGACGTGGCCGCAAACGAGGAAGAAAACGGAGTTGGAATGAAGATTTTATAAAGAAAATGATGTTCGGAAATGATTTGTGCGCATCTAAAGTAAAATGAACATATTCGGGGCTAGAAAATGAGTTACGAAACCCATAATATATGAATTTTGGGTTTCTCAACGATGAAAGTATGAAAATGATATAATGGGAGCCATAAGCCAGAGCCTAAGGGTCGTAGCCTACGACCCTAGTGAAGCCTACAATGGCTTGGCCGTAGGCTACGGCCAGGTCTGACGGGATTTGCGTTTTGGGCTTGTTTTCTTCCATATTTAAGCCGGGATAAACCCTAAATAGATAATTCTTCATACTATAGCCACCAAGGACGATTTTAGGGCCATTCTCCACCATCATAACACATTCCAATCATCCATGTTATCATCCTTGCAACAATCAATGAAGCTATTCATGATCAAGATGCAAGGTTAAACCACTTGTGACCACTTCAGGTGTAGGGTTTTGTGTAATGGACTATGATCAGATTCTTTATGCTTAGTTGATTATAAACTTGAATGAGTTTTGTTATTTAATCTTGTTTACTTTGCCAATTAAATATTTAAACAGTTTGTGTTATTGATTATTGAATTTTGCATCACTTATCTGGTTGGGTTCATCAACATTTAGGACTATGTTCTTGTGTCATTGAACTAATAACCGCCAAGTCATTTCAACCTAATTGATTTTCATAATATAAAACTGGTAATTGGGTAGACCAGGTTCAGTTGTGTCAACAATTTGGTCAGGGTATTGTTTGTCATCACAACCCAACTATTAGGTATAGTAATTACTGCGCAATCAATTTATCTAAATCTGTGATTAGTTGGTCATCGCATTACCTGAACCTGAAATGATTCACATTTCTCCAATTGTTTACAGTCTACTTAAAGTAATCGTGTTTTATTAAATCATCTTTTATAAACCGCTTGACATCGGTTGTCCACCTTAATATAATAATTAATAATTATGAACTTTACTTGCACTTTTCACTGATTTCCTGTGGAGACGACCTTACTTACCCGTACTAGTTATAGTTATTTTAGCATTATAAATACTAGTTTTTTATTAGAGCACGACATGTACATCAGGTTTGCACATGTCACTTCCTGGTTTCGACCTTAGTGGTTTCCCTAATAAAGATATTGCCCCCCTAAAGCCCAACATGCTTTGGCGAGTGCCCTTTATAGTGGAATTGTCCAGAGTTTTAAAGTGAAGTTCAATCTATCCCCTCGTTAGAAAGCGCTTTTTTCATTGATTGCCTTCAGGCTCCTCGGGCTCAGGATTTCCTAATGGTTATCCCCACTAAGGGTCTGGGCCAACACATGTCGGTTTTGGAGTATCGAACCATCCTAAAGTATCGGCTAATGATCCTTTTGTTACCGGCAGATGAGCCATGCCCAATTTGCCGCAAGGCTTGTTTGGATTCTTTTGGTGAGCATGCGGTTCACTGCAAGGGATTGCATGGTTTAAGTATAGACATGATTTGGTGAGAAATATTTTATGCGATATTATTAAACGGGCATGAAATAATGTTAAAAATGAGGCCCCCGTTAACTTTCTGATGGATCCACTTGAAGGGAGGTCCACTTTACGACCAATCGATATACTTGTTTTTGGATGGGTAGGAGGGAAACACACTTGTGTGGACCTCACAGGAGTGTCTCCGCTTGTTGGGCTACAGGACAATGGGTTTGCAGCGAGGCAGGCTGCGTTGAAGGCAGCGTCGGGAAAAGTTGCTAATCACGAGAAAGCTTGTCAAGAGAAGCAACACGTGAAATTAACTTTATATATATTTTTAATTCTACCAACTAAATTTAACAAACTGTGAAAACTTTTGATTTTCGATTAGAGTAAATTGTCATTTTTGTATATATGGTTTGGACAGTTTTGTCATTTACGTTCAAAAGTTTGTTTTTGTCGTTTCCTTCCTCGTAATTCATATTTTTATCATTTTAGTTCAAATCACTAATTATGTTAGTTGAATTATATTAAGGGATATTTATGTCTTTTTTTAATATTTTGATTTTTATATTATATTATATTATATTATATTATATTATATTATATTACCATCACGACCATTAGAGAACCACCACCACCGAGCAACGTCGTCATTAGCGACCAATTCCACCACCATTTCCACCCACCACCCCCTTCTCTTATCTAAAATCTTCAACCATTACCATCACCGACAACCAATTCCTCCACCAATTTGGAACAATCGACCGACTCGTTAACAACCGCCATTGTTAGCACCAATTAGCAACTCAACAGCACAACCTTGTTTGAACAAGAGCTTGATCTACCATCTTCATCTCTCCACTCATGCACTCGTTTTTTCGGTATAACCACCACCACTCTACAATTCCAAAATCAGCCAGTGATTACAAAAATGGTAAAAAGAAAATTGAATGGAAAATTATATACTTGATAAAAATATGAAACCACGAGGACAAATGATTTAAAAAGATTTTGGATGAAAATGACAAAATTGACCAAATCACATAAACAGAAATGATAACTTACTTTACCGATAGTATTTCATTTTTGTATGTAAACTCGACCGGTATATATTTTCCTGTTTCTCTTATAGTAATGCATAAAATTACAACTTGCAAAACTTGATAGTATTTCATTTTTGTATACCTACTATATATGTATATGTTTTTGAGATAGACGGGACCGTTTGTTTGTTTTCACCTTATCACAAAGAGTCCCAGCAAACTAATATACCTTCCATTATCACTATTAATACACAGCTTTCCTCTGTTTTCAGATCAAACTCTAAACCAAATGGCATTTTGGAATTGGAGTTTTCTTCTTCTTGTGTTTGTTTCTGTCAATCGTAGCGTTGCAACTTCGTCTGATTCAAACCCGATCACTCAACAGAAGTTGGACCAAGTTTTAAACCTTCCTGGCCAAAGTTTCGATGTCGATTTTGCTCATTACTCTGGTTATGTAACTGTGAATAAAGAATATGGAAGAGCTTTGTTTTATTTGATGATGGAAGCTACTAATGATCCTTCGTCCAAACCATTAATTCTTTGGCTTGAAGGAGGCCAGTTTATTCATTTATTAATTTAATTAGTAACTTATGTTTAGCTTCAAATTTAGATTATTAATAGTGTTATTATGTTGTCATGATTTAGGGCCGGGATGTTCATCGCTTGCGTCTGCCATTGTTAACGGCGGGCCATTTCATGTTAATGAAGATGGAAAGCCTGTTTATTTGAATCCGTATTCTTGGAACACTGGTGGGGGTTTTTGATTTACTTTAACTAATTTTAGTACGGGTTTGATTGTCGGAGGGTTGCTTTATAGCTGTTTGTTAACTGAGATGCATCGGCAAATTTGTTGTTTGTTGAATCTCCGGTTGGAGTTGGCTATTCTTACTCTAATACCTCTTCGGATATTACAAGCAATGGGGATAAAAGAACCGGCATAACTTCTAACCCAAACCACCTACTCATGCAATAAAATGTTACTATCGCACCCTATGTATGTATTAATGTTTTCCTGTATAGTAATAACTAATGCTTGTGCACTTGTCTCGATTTTTACTATTCTGTTTTCAGCTGCGGATTCACTTCAATTTCTATTGAATTGGCTTGAACGATTTCCTCAATATATAGGAAGGGATTTCTACATAGCAGGCCAGAGCTATGCAGGTACATGAGTGTACACATTGTTCCTTTTATCCTAATATTATTATACCAAATAAGTAGTCTATGAATTAACTTTTGATATCAAAGAATTAATTTACGTATTCAAGTAGTTCTTTAAGGTATAAAACAAAAAACATAAAAGTACATTTAAGCCTACTGCACTTATAACGGATCATGAAAAACTGATATTTGATTAGTTCCGCTGTTTTGACCTTAAAAGTCAAAGAGTGTGATTTATGGTACGTATTTGAATTTTGATTAGTTTAAATTTTAAACCTTTCACAGGAAATTATGTTCCTCAACTCAGCCAAGCCATTGCGAGATATAACAAAGCAAATGCAGCAAGTCCAATTAATCTCAAGGGTTACATGGTACAATTAAAATTTTTCTCTGACCAAATTTGTTGTGCATTTTTTTTAAATAATTTAAATATTAAATGCAGGTGGGAAATGCCCTGACTGATGATTATAATGATCGTGTTGGACTTTTTCAATATATGTGGACAGTTGGTTTGATTTCTGACCAAACATACAAGAAGTTAAGCGAATTATGCAACCAGGAATCATTTATTCGTCCGTCAAGCGAGTGTGGCAAAATAATTGAAATTGCTAATCAAGAAATGGGTCACATTGATCCTTATAGCATTTTTACTCCTCCTTGTCCCAACAACAGTGTCACCAAGCGGTTTCTAAAAAGATGGCATGTGAGTATTAATGTATCATAATGTTTTATTTTAATTATTTACAGTGTTAGTTGCTTAATAATCACTGGAAGTGCTTGTTGTATGACAGAACGTCGGACCGATTGGGCAGAGTTATGATCCTTGCTCCGAAGAACGCTCTGTGGTTTACTTTAATTTACCCGAGGTTCAAAGTGCTCTCCATGTTAACAATTCCATAAAATGGGATATCTGCAGGTACTACATGTATATTAAGATAAATGGATACAAATTAAACATCATCTACAAATAATACAATTTTAATATCATAAGTTGTTGTGTACTTGTGTAGCGATGCTGTAAATAAGTATTGGAAAGATTCTCCTATATCGGTGCTTGATGTCCATCGAGAACTTATAAGTTATGGACTTCGAATTTGGATATACAGGTGTTTTTTTTCTATGTATTTTAATTATAAACTTTTGAAGACATTGCTTTAAATTTTGTTATTGATTATTTTAAACTTTGTTTTCTTACAGTGGAGATACAGATGCGGTGATTCCTGTTACCTCTACACGTCAAAGGATAGATGCTCTCAACCTTACCACAATCGGCCCATGGCGCGCCTGGTATGATGATGGCCAGGTACATCACTGCACATTCTATTTTGTCGGTCTAACATGAACCTCACCAATAACGTATGCGGGCCTATTGTGGGATATCTAGTCACACATAGGGCAGTTAATGGTTGTAGTTTCTCATTTGAGTGTTTTAAGGAAATTGAAATTTGTGATGGTTTTTGAAATAGGTGGGAGGATGGACACAAGAGTATGCAGGGTTAACTTTTGTAGCGGTGAGAGGAGCCGGGCACCAGGTTCCTTTGCATAAGCCGAAGCAAGCATTGACCCTTGTCAAGTCTTTCTTAGAGGGAACCTCAATGGCACCATTTGTTGATAAGTTGTTCGAGTCTTCATCGTAAGTTAACTATTAACCGCTTCTAATGATTCCATGTGCCTTTCTAAGCACGGTATTCGGTGGTCTTACACTTGGGTTAACATGGATAAGCTTTTTACGAAGAGCGTTTTTTCGTTGAGAGTAAAAGATGAAATTTGCCATGAGAATTTGATATTGTCAATGCTTTCTTCATCTTCAACCAATTAACTAGTATATATTGGTTAATCCTACTTGAGCAACCACTCATAAAGGACCATCAATAATTGTAACACGTCTCTTCAATGGACGATTGTTCATATAATTAAGTTTGTATTATTGGAACAACTTTGATGCACAATGTGGTTAATTTGTTATAGTATAACACCTACATTTTCATGTTTTTGATAACTAACTAAAACACATCAGAAAACCTAAGTCGCTCAAATGTTATAACACTTAGAAGATCTCCAACGCTAATTTCACAAACCTCCATTTTTATGTGCCACATTAAATTTCAAACCTCCTTACAAAACTTTATTTTTTCCATAACACTAAAGCTCTACCTCACTCTTTACATCTCGCCTCATTTTACTTTTATTTAACATAAATCAAATTTATTTTATAATAAATTTAATTATACGTATTAAATATATTTAACTAGAATAAAGTTATTAATTAATAAAAAACTTAAAAACAAAACACGAAATTTAAAATAAAGCATCCATATGATGCCTTTGTTAGGTGTCATATATACATATGTTTCAACACGCACATTGTACACTACACATGTCCCAACACATAAGAGCATTTACAATTTATTCATCAAACTATATCCAATAATATATTCTTTTAAAAACACATTCTATCCATTCTCAATTTTTTATTTATCTAAACTTGAATAAAAAAAAGTTGCTTAACTTTTAATATATGAAAAGTCACTATTCATCATCTATCGAATTTAAGAAAGTATATAAAAAAAATTAGTATATGCGAGTAAGATAAAGATAAAAATAGGGAATAACATGTGAAATGTTTTTAAAATGAGAGATAAATTTTGAAAAGTATGATTTATAGTTAAATATTTTTTTTGTGTAACAACGATGTTGATTGTATCATATATTAATTAAAAGGATCCAATTACAATAGAGAGGTGGGTAAGCGGGCAACAAGCTACGCCACACCCCCTTTTGAATGACAAGCCGATCCTACTGAAAACAAAGTTACAATTCTTTGGCGTCGATAAGTTATTGTGGACGACCAGTTGAACTCTTTCAAGAAACGTAATAACTTCGGGGGCAAGGGACCCAAATGTATCAAAAGCAAAAGGAATCAAGACGTGTTGATTCTCTACACATGCTTTCTCATGCTTAGAAATTTTTCCTGATTCCGCCTTCAACACAGCATGCCTAACAACTAACCCGGTATCCCTAAGCCCAACAAAGGGGGATACTCCAGTAAGGTCTATACAAGCGTGCTTCCCCTGCCCATCTAAACACTAGAATGTCTGTTGGCTAGAGAGTAGACCTCACTTCAAGGGGATCCGATAGAAAATTCACAGGAGCTTCTTTTTTTTTGCCGAGATCCCCGCTCGCTTTAACACATCACAAGTGACATCTTTGACCAAATCATGTATATTTAAAACTCGTAAGCTCCTTGAAATGAACGGCATGCTCACCAAAATTATTCAAACAAACTTTACGGCACACAGGGCATGACTCATCAAATAGGTATAGTGGGATCATTAAACGATATTTAAGAATGACCCGGTACTCCGCTGCTGACATGTGCTGCCCTAACCCTTCGATGGGGATGACGTTCAAGAATTCTTGAGCATGGGAAGCCTGAAGGTATTCTAACACCGCTCTCTGGCGAGTTGATAAGTTAAACTCCTCTCCCAAACTTTGGACGATTTTACTATAAAGGGCACTCGCGAAAGCATGTTGGGATTTAAGGGGGCGGTGTCCTTATTAGCGAACCCGCCAAGATCAAGATCGGGAAGGGAACTATGCAAAAAAACCAGCGCACACCCCTAATCCGAATCTAAACCATCAATACCACAATTCGGAAAAATGTGGTGTTGTAACTTCCAAGATTGTGCTTTCGATGCTACGAAAGCATATGTGGAAACATCCTCAGCTGAATATAAACCTAAGCCCCCAAAACGGATTGAGAGAGAGGCCAGTCTACATTGAAAATCCCCAAAAAATGGACACCCACATACCATAAAATTCTCGAACACCTCTCGAAGTCCATTGTAAAAAATAGAGACGACATCCTTAATGCTATGTGTAGAGGACGGACTACAAAATGAGGCGTTTTGTGCCATGTGGCGCCCATTCAGCAAAGGTGGGGTTTTTGTTTTAGGGGTCTAATGGTGTTGTAGCCCACTCTTCGCCTCACCCATTGTCACCTCCTTCTCGCCCCGGCGAGGTGTTCTTGCTCCAAAACCTAAATTGTCGCCCAATTTTGCCGCCCACTACACATACCCTAACAAACATAGGCTGGCATGTTCGGAGACCAAATAACAATTTAGCAACCCCCATACAGGAGCGAAGCATGAGGAGCTCACATTGAGGGTCACACAGACGAGTAAGACATCTCATTAGGTGTACTGCGTATGAAGCTCTATTATAGAATAAACTACTGATAAAATCGGCGTCCCGGCTAACCGCACCCCTAAGGAGTTTTACACCCAGCTTCGGCCTCCCAATCCTGCTAGGAAATAAACCTTTTTTTGTTTTTACCCTATTGCAAGACGGCAAAAAAAACTTCACCTTTTATAATATTGAGCTCGAGCCCCAAACATGGCCCTTCACGCTTAAAAATATCTAAGCCTTTAGCCATTTCAATGGCATATCCTATAATTGTGTCATCATCTAAGTACCATGCATGGAAAAGTAGCTTGCGACAATCTCGTACCTAATGAATGAGGGGGTGTAAAACTAACGCAAATAGGGGAGGACCCAAAGGATCCCCTTGTTGAACACTGGTAGTTGATGAAATACAATCGTTCCCTACATATAACCTAGTCGGTTGCCTGTATAGAAATCTGACCCATAGGGAGATAGATGGGCATCTAGCACGAACCTCCTGCAGGAGGGTCGTCCTATCCACCAAATTAAAGGTATTAGAAAAATCGACTGTAAGCAAGGCTAGCGACCAATCAGAATGGAATATATTTAGAAACCTAGTTGCGCTAAGAAGCACCGCATCCGCCCCTCTCGGGATCCCCACCCCGAATTGAAAGGATCCAAGGTATTTTGCCATCTCTTTCTCAACACTCCTTATATATACCTTAGATACAAGCCTTCTCCAAATTGTGGCTCCAAATTGGTTCCTTTAAGCTCCGATCACCTACAATCATAAAATCAATCAAAGTACTTGTGTTCGATACATGTAAAATTCGTTAATTTTCAATCCCGAAAACCCGACCCATTTTAAATTTTCGGTTTTGTTTATATATATTGAGTTTCGTTTTTATATTTTTGTATATGTATTCGTTAAACCGACCCATTTTGTCGTTTCAATATATTCCTATTTGTTGCTTAACAATAATATATTATTCATAATGATTTACGATTATTTAAAGTCTTTATTTAAACAAGTTCCAACATATATCCCAGTATAATATGAAAATATCCAAGTTTGTAAACTTTTATTACAATTATTAACACATTTCAAAGTACGAGGTTTAAAATGCAAATATACTTAATTCCATTTTTAATATAACTTGAAACTAGAGGGGTCAAAAGAGTAAAATTAACTTAAATTATATTATTATAATAAAACTAACCCTCCCTTTCCTCGTCCACGTTTTCTCGGCCAAGGGCCACCACCGGCGACACCGTTTTTCCGGTCACCATCAAAGCCACCCTTAAAACTTATTCCTTGACCCAATTAATTCGTATAACGCATTTCTCCGCTAACCCTAAACGTATAGTAACATCATTAATCGTTGGGAATCAACCTGAGTAACCACCGAATTATAATTAAGACCCAGTAACAACCAATTAATCGTCATACGCTCCAATTTCTAGTATAAATAGAACATAAACCTTCATCCAAACTTGCTGCAAACATCAATTGGTACGAACCAACACTCTATAATCCTATATTAATCGCTCAAAGTTCGTTTTCCGGCCAACCTCCGTTCACCATCCTTCCGGCACCATTTAAGCTAATTATTGTATGGTTTTCAATCACTTTAACCCGTCTAACAAAACCCCTAAAATAAATTGATCAAACATAATCGGATTTGGGGAATTGAAATTTTAGGATTTATTAGTAAAGAAGATGAAATTTTAATAATTAATTATATATAATATTTTTGGGTTATAAAGCATAAATCCAATCTGGTCCAGTGGTTGTGTGTTATGAACATGGGGACTGGGGTTCGAACCCGGGTCAGTGAATTTTTTTTGTTGTTTTATTTTTTTAATCCTTTCCTTTATTATTTAAAAATCAAATAAAATATTTTTAAGTTAAATAAAAAATGTTATAAATTATTTTTAGTTTTTCCACCCAGACACCAATCTTTTCAAAACCCGTCAACTTTCATTTAAACTCGTTATTTAGTTAATATTAAATAAAAACAATATATTTTTCTAGGAATGGTAAGAACCAGTAGATTTTTGACATGTGGTATTACAACCTATGGTGAAAGAATAATACTAGGAAACTATGTTGGTTATAATGGTGAAAAAGTAATTTTAGAAAACTATGTCGGTTTTTTAGTAATTTTAAATCTCAACCATTGATTAACATTATTCAATGTCTATGATTTATTCCTAGTCTTCCTAGAAAACTACATCTTTTTAGAAGAACCTTCCCATATATATATATATATATATATAGAGAGAGAGAGAGAGAGAGAAGGGTTCAAATAAAAAACAATTGTTTTGTGAGAAGGCTTTAAAATAAGGTACACCACCTGAATAGGACACTACCATGTAAATAGGAAACTATACAACTTTTAGAAACTACCAATCTCAACCACTAGATCCTAGATCTAAGGTCTACATCTATTCTTATGTTTCTCACAAAAATATTGTTTTTACGTTAACCCTACCCTGTATATATATATATATATATATATATATATATATATATATATATATATATATATATATATATAGGTGAGTGGTTCAAGAGAGAAATGAAATTACTGCGAGAAATGAATATGGGCCACTAGTTTTATTTTAGGTTTTATAAGCTTCAAGATTAATTAAGAACTATAAATGCATCTTTCTCTTCAATTAATATATCTATTAAATTAATATAACTAATCAAATTACTATAATGAAAAATATTAAGAATTCATTTTTTTTCTATCCAAATTTTTATCCTACACAAGTACAATTTATTCATACGTTAAATTTCTTTCTATCCAAATTTCTTCCAACTCAATATATAAATATCCATCAACACGTAGTTACATTGTGATAAATAATATGAAAAACTATTTTACATGTGTTAGCATTAAATATCAACAAAAAAATACAACATACACAAAAATATATAGCCTACACTTGTTCTGAGAATAAGAAAAGATATAACATACACACAAAATTCATCATCAATAAAATATACACGCACAAGGAAACATATAAACTACACATGAAAAACTTTATCCTACACAAATACAATTTATTCATACATTAAAAAAAATTTCTATTTAAAACCAATTTCTTCCAACTCAACTTATCAATATCCATCAACACGTAGTTATATTGTGATGAATAATACAAAAATCTAGCTTACATATGTTTGCAAAAAATGTGAAATATACAATATACACAATAGAATATAACCCACACTTGTTATAAGAATAAGAAAACATAACATACACACGAAAAACATATAACGTACACACGTCTAGGATATGTGTGTATTTGTGTAGTTTATATAATTGTTGATGTCGAATTTAATATGTAAGTTGTATGCTTTTTTGTATATTGTACGTTTTTATTGCTCAAAACAAGTGTAAGTTATATAATTTTGTGTAGGTTGTATATTTATTGTTTATATTTAATGGACACATGTGTATGACATTTTTTTTATTATTTATGAAGATTAAATTTGTGTTTTTATCTTTTTAATTATTTTAGTTAAATTACCTAGATATATTAATTAGAGAGAGATTAATTATGGTTATATTGGTTGTATTAATTGGAGAGAGAGTGTGCATTTGTTGTTACATTTATATCTTTTTCATTTATATTTAAACTTTTAAAACCTAAAATAAAACTAGTGACTCATATTCATTTCTCGCATTTCTAGCAGTAATTTCATTTCTTTCTTGAACTTAAACATATATATATATATATGTTCATAAAATCTAATAACTCGTTAATAAATTCATTTTCAAGATAAAATATATCGTTAACACCAAAATTCCGTAAAAGTTATAATATTCGAACTTAGTAATAATCTCGTAATTAAAATAGTTTAATAATATTAATATACCGTTAAAATTTCGTTAAAGCTTAAATATTAAAATGCCTTAAAATAATAAAAGTATATATTGCAATAATAAATTATATAAACTATAAAACCAAAGTTAACTTCATAGTTCGGTTAGTTAGTTAATAATTCCCATATTTCTTATTTTAGCTTGCGAGATTTGCTTGTTCGGTTTTATTTGACGCGCTTTCGGTTTTATTTCAATTTTATCATCCACTTCAAACGTGAGTTTCTCGCACCCCCTTTTTATGCTTTTACACATTTTGGGGGTAACATAAATATCCTATCAAATTAACTGTTTACTTATTCATTTACAAAACTACAATTCATATCATGGACTTGTGTATTTACTTGATTACTTGCTCAAAACTTACTTGCACGTGGTTTCCTCAATAAGTATGCTCATACGCCCCCTTTGCACTCAGGGCCATTTGTTATGAGCGGAAAAGGGCCCATTATCCGAGTATGTTGGTTGTTACCAATGGAAAGGACCTTACTTGCGCAATTGTTACATTTGTCTCATGGAATTGTATGGTTGTTATGTATTTATATCAAACTATGTGAACTCACCAACTATTTTGTTAGTTGACATTATTTTATGCATATGCTACAGGTACCATTATTAGAGGATGACATGGATGAAGACAATAGACTTAGGATTTTTAATAAACGTTTGAAATGTTTCATTTCCTTGTATTTTCTTTATTATGAGCTTGTGTACTTGATGTCTTTAAATGATTAATGATAATATTGTCACTTAATAGTGTCACATGTGTTTTGAGCAATCTGTACATCGCACTTGGACGTTTCCGCTTAATCCGGGGTGTTACAATACATATAAACAAGTAAAACACACAATATAAAACACTTAAAGCACGTTCTTTCATCCTCACATCACATCCCCACACTTATCTTTATTCGTCTCAAAAAAGATTTACAATGGAATTAGAACCAAAAACTGTCTTTACAAAATACTCAGGTTATTTTAATTAATGACATATAACACAAAAACCGCGATTGCCAGAATTGCTATCTACTTAAACCCAACCGTCGACAAATCAGACCCCTAGTCATGTTTTGCTTTTAAGTTCAATTTAACATCTAATCTAAGGGTCCCACCCCTATAATCGTAAATCCACCTAATTTGTTTCAGATATGTCAAAGTAAAGATGAAAGCAAAAAGATTTTTCTACCACTATAACCCAAAAAATTGTAATGTTAAAACCTAACCTCACAGATGGATAGATGGATAAATAATTTGTGCATTGGCATGTAATTATATATTAAACCTCACCCATGGATGTTCGCATCGTGGTTGCTAGCCCAGTAAGAAGCATATAAGATGTTGGTTTTTATTCCTTAACGTGTATTGATCCTCACCTAGAGGCTTATCCGCCAAATTGCTAACTCGAGGGAAAACACATAGGTTGTTGGATCTTAATTATGCCACTATTTTTCAACTCTCATCCATAGATGTCATCTCCAAGTCACTATCCTAGAGGGAGACACATTAAATTATCGGATATTTCTCAATTATTTAACTTTTAATGCTCATTTTGATAAATTAATGAGGCGCCGCACTTGTGCGCCAATTAAATGAGATAAAATCTTAAAAGTTACAAGGTTTTACCCTATTGTGGTGCTTATCATTAACTTAGACATTTCAGTTTCTCCACTTTCCTAAGATGGAAACCCACAAGACTTAATGATTTTAATTATAGGTCACTTATGCATTTTTCAGAAATCTTTCATTATCGGCTAGGCCAACCGACGCATCCCAATTTTAGTGCGTTTATGTTTTTTCATTATTTCATATATATACTAGTTTTGAAAAAGAACTCCCAATTTTTCCATCATTTTTCATTGTTTTTGCAAAAAGAAATAAAAAATTCAGGACGTTTTTTCACTTTTTTTCACCCTTTTCTTTTACACTCAACTTCTCTATCCCGCATCCGACACTTAAACTTTACATAGTCCCCCAATGTAATTTTCGTTTAAAAATCGAGTGTGGTACACATGAACTTAAACATATTAACAACCAAAGTAAAAAAAGAAACACATGCACGTGATTCAAATTTCTTTTGTCAAACGGGTCGTGCTGATGAGTACTTTTGCAACCTTGACCTGTACTTCTTATATTATGATATGACAATATAACTCCACCGAATCTTGACAAGACCACTATGAGCTTCCCCACACTTAGGGATTACTATGACTACAAAACACAAATAAAAAGTAACACGCAAAAAGAAAACTAAAAATAAAGAAAACCAAAAATAAAGAAAACAAAACAAAATAAAAAGTTCGGGTTGACTCCCGGTCAGCGCTAAGTTTTAGTTAAGGTCTTCAGCCGGACCATTACCTCATTTTGCGGTTATGATGGTCTAAGGGAGTGCTTACCTTCCTTCACCCCATTCCTCTTACATCTCCAACAGAGTGGTACTCAACCTTGGCCCAAACCACGCCAACCTTCTCTGCTCATTCTCGGATCCTGGTGGCTTCTTTAGCTTCTCCTTCTTTGGCAGTTTCTTATTATTTGTTCCATCCGTATCCTTATTAACCACTGTTTTCATTGCATTCTTGATATCATTACATGAACTAGCCAACTCCCCAATCTGAATCTTTACTGCAATTAACTCATCTTTCTCCTTCTCTCTTTTTAACATGTCAAACACGAGGAAGACACTAGTTAGTAGCATATGACCTAGAATATTTAAAATTATATGAAAATGTATTTAAAATTAACTTACGATTACCAAAGGTCATGCATACTATTTTGTCTCGATGGTTAATATGAGAATTTGATGTTGCCAAAAACAGTCTCCTCAATATAACTCGGAGGTCTTCTTCCTTCTCATTTGTTGCATAATCAATAACAAAAAAGTCTTTAGGATAGTGAAAACTACCAACCTTTACCACAACACCAACCAACTTTCCCCGGGGCCGTCTTCATGTGAAATCAGCTAACACCAAAGTGGTGTCAACTTCCTGTAAAGGCCCGAAGTCAAACCGGTCGTACACACTTCCTGGTAGAACACTTACACTTGCACCATAATCAACTAAAACCTTGGTGGTCTTGAACTTACCAATCTAAATGGGAATAAGTGGTGCCCCCATTTCAAATTCTTCAAATGTGTCAATCACCACCTCATCTTCAATGGCGATGGCACTGACATGTGCATTTTTTCCATTTGTTGAACTGTTATCCTGATGGCTGGGGTTATTCAAAGTATCACTTGGTAGCTTAGATGGATTTCTTTCAAACTCGCCACATCTTCAGCGAGCTAACTCACTTGTTTATCCCTTGACGTATTAGTTTTGTCTTGGGTATCTAATATCTGATTCACACTTTATTTTGATCCTCCTGATCTGCCTTCATTTGTTTTAAGAAATCTACGACATCCTTGATTGATTCCCCCATATTACCCCAGAATCTCCTAGGTTATATCTGATCTGATTACTACCTGAATTGTTCCCATAGTGTTTCTGGTTCGATTGATAACCTGTTCTCTAAGAAATACACTGAAAGTTCAGGTTCTGCTGAGTGTTCGGATTTCCATAACTTAAGTTCGGGTGATTTTTTAGGCCCGGATGATAGGTATTTGAGTTCATAATGTTGTTATTGTACCTTCTTTCACCCTGAATATATTTAACCTCTTCTTCCTCGTCTTGTACTACCCCACAAATCGCCCATTCATGTCCCAACCCACCACACCCTTCGCAGGCCAGATATGTTTTTCCCAAGTTACCCTTTTCTTTCGGACTCGCAACCAATAACTTATCCATCTTTCTTTCTTATCTCTCCATTCTATCATCCGACCCTTTACTATCTACCACTTTCATAACTGCCCTTTTCACCATTTTGTTCGACTAAGGCTGCCTCTTAGAATTCATTGCAAGTCTCTTCAAGTTTCGCCAATCCACATTCTCGTCATTCATTAAGAAAGACCCGTTAGTAGTAGCTTGGAGATCTTGCACATCATCGGTAGAGAGGCTGTCATTGAATGCCTTAATCAACTCCTATAGGACAATTCCATGGTGAGTGCATGTCCTCAACAACAACTTAAGTCTCTAAAACGACTCATAGAAGGTCTCACATGTACGCTGCTGAAATATCCGAATGGCATTTCGAGCTTCTGTAGTTCTCTGTGGCGTGTAATATTCGTCCAAAAACTGTTGTGCCAAATCACGCCATGTATAAATGTTGGCTGATGGTAACGACAAAAACCACTGTTTCGTTGCATCTTTCAAACTGAACTGGAAAACAACTAGTTTCACCAAATCTGCGGTAAACCCTTGACTGGAGATGGTTTCACAAACTGAATTAAAGTTACTCAAATGTAGATAAGGTTCCTCTGTGGTTTTCCCATGAAACGTTGGTACCCCGGTCAAGCTGCTTTCTCTCACTAAAAAGTTATCCCCTCTCCCACTGGCACAATAATCGGCATAGGGCTAGTTGCAACTTGTGGGATAAAATGACTCTGTACTCCCCTAACCGGTGGTGGAATATAAGCTCTCGGTACCCATCATCATTATCAAAGTAAGGATCTTAAGGTTCCATGTTGCCTTGGTATCTCGGTGTTTGTTGTTGCTGGTTTCCGGGGTATTGGTACTGTGGGTGGTTTTGTTGGGGTATATGATTATACTGTGGGTACTAATTTTGTTGAGGTGCTTGGTTATTTTGTGGATATTGATACTGACCCCCCATGAGCATCCTCAAACTCTTATTCATCTTCATATTCTCTGCACCATTACCTATGTTACAATTCTCAACCCTTACGTCATCCTTGTTAACCCATGGCCCCTCTTCTATGAACTCTACTAGCCCTTGATGATTCAGCGAAGTGGATCTAACTGAGTGATTATCATCAAAGTTCAGTTGTCTTCTCTGGTTATAGTTACCCCCTACGGTTTACCTGGTTTCAGTTACGTTTAGCATTCTAGTTTTGAGTAGGTGGTGGGTTAATTTGACGGACATGTTGCTCTTGGTTTAGTGGTTGGTCTTGGTTTTCGGGTTAGTATGTATGTGGGTCTGGATATTAAGGTTAATCATATTATCTTCTTTTGGGTTTGAAGTGTGGTTTCGGGTTTTCGGTTCAAATTGGGTTTATGAGCTGCTCGGTTTCTCTTTGCTGTTTTTTCAATCTCTGGATCAAACTGTAGTAGCTCTTTCTCACGGGAATATTTTGTCTGCATTAACTTATAAGATTATCTGCACACACCAAACACAAAACCCCGCCTAAAATCAAATGAATAATAATGAAACAAATATAAACTAGATTAAACTAAACTACACTAGCACTTTGTGCGTTGATTCCCCGGCAACAATGCCATTTTGATTTAGATGTCGTGATCTAATAAAAAACAAGTATTTAGAAGTCTTAAATACCTATAACTAGTAAGATTAAGTAAGGTCGTATCCACATAAAATCAGTGGAAAGTGCAAGTTTGACTCATGACTTTAAAAGATTAATTAAGCGAACAATCGATGTCAAGCAGTTTTGGAAGAAGAATTTAGAAAACACGATTACTTTTAAAACTGTAACAATTATGAGAAAGGTGATTAACTTCAGGTTCAGGTAATTCGTTGACCAACTAATCACATATTCAGATAGATTGATTGCGCACTAATTACTTGAACGAATAGTTGGGTTGTGATGACAAATGATACCCTAACCGAATTGTTGACAAACTGAACCCGATCTACCCAATCACTAGTTTTGTATTATGAAAATCAATTAGGTTGCAATGACTAGTGGTTATTAGTTCAATAACACAAGAATATAATCCTAATGTTGATGAACCCAACCAGATAAGTGATACAAGATTCAATAATCAATAACACAAATTATTTAAAATTCACTTGACAAAGTAAACAAGATTAAATAACAAAACTCAGTCACGTTTGTAGGACTCGGTCTACCCAAGATACATACAATATTGATGTAGCTAGTGCGCTATGATCCAAGTCGGGTCATACCCAATAACAAGCTATACGAACCCCAGAGATATTTGTTTAAATGATGTGATCATAGTAAATAAATATCAACACTTGATTTTGGAAATTGGTTTCCTAAGCAATTGCAGTTGACAGGATAATAAATTATATTGATAAGTTATTTTAGAGAGATTAATTTTAATGTTATTTATTTGGTTAAGTAACATTTAAAAGAGTTATACATGTACATATTGCATCAACTTTATAACATGTATATTATGTTGCATGTAACAAGTACAAGATGCATGTGATATTTTAACAAAATTTGAAATTCAAAAACATATGGTGGGACCCACATGAGACCAGCCACTTTAGGCCTCACCCAACCAAATCACATGCAATTTGGTCTTGGTTATTACATCCATTAATATACACAACTCTTTTCTCTCACTTAATTCTCTCCAAGCTTTCATCTTTTGAAAGAAATCTTAATTTTTTTCTCTCAATTTTCGGCCATAAGAGGACTAAGAAGAGAGATCAAAATCAAGTCAAAATCCTTGCTACAAGGTGTTGGTTAGTTGCTTGAAGTGTATTCAAGCTTGAGGCATTCGTTTTTGAAGGCTTCCATTCAAAGAGCATCATCTACCTTTATCTTCCTTACTTTTAAAAGGTAATAATAATAATAATAATAACAATAATAGTAGTAATAATAATAATAATAATAAGCATTCTATGGTAGAAATGCTAATTAGCATGTTCTTGGTTTTGAGTTTTGATAGCATGCATGTACATTTTTGGATCCGGGTTTTGGGTTTTATCTTAAAATCGGTTTTAACATGAATACTAACAAGATTTATATCTTTAATCCTCTGCGTTTTTACGTATAATGGGTTATATGGACTTTGATAATCTTGTTAAAACCCAACAATGACATTAAGCCGCTTAAATGGGTACATGCTTCATTGGATATAAATTTTTATGTTTTCTTGGTGAAATTAACCTTTTGGCCGAAAATTTTGGGAATAAGGTTACCCCTTTGTTTTTCAAGATCTTACTATACATGTATGTTGTTATCTTGAAAAACTAATTTCATTTGTATGATTGGGATTTTTGTTTGGACAAAACCTGGGAATTTCGGTTTTAATTAACCTTGGCCGAAAATCCTAGGTAAAAGGGAACCTTTTGTCTTTTAAGTTTGTTGCATGTATATATTGGATAGATGCATGTTCGTAACCGAGCCTCGGCCCTTGTGAATTTTGGTTATATGGTTGTGTTGTATTTTTCAATATTCGATATGGTTGTAATATTTTATTTGGGTTTGTGATTTATTTATTTAATTTGGTTTGTAATAAATAAATTAGGATTGATGTATTTCTTTTACTAGAAACTTGTATTAGGACAAATCTTGTAAAAGAAGATACATAAAAGTTTGAGTTTTGGTTTTGGGCCTTAAAGGGCCCAAATGGGTTTCATAGCCCAAGATGGGATTTAAGCCCAATGACCAAAGCCCAAATTTGGAGGCCCAAAGGAGCTAGGATCTAGGGTTGGAGCCCAAGCAAGCCCAAGTAAAAGAAGAAAAGACAACACAAAAGGAAAGGGACTTGAAGCATAAGGATGCGAGATCAATTGGGAGTGCACCGCCTCTTTGCCATGTGTGTTGCATACCCCTCACCCTTGACCATTATGGCACACTTGTTTCGGCCAACAGGTGTTGCCAAACAAACGGCTTTGGTTATGATCATATTTTTGTGGTTGTTTATTTTATGCTTGTTTGGTTGATTTAATATTGTTTAATCTACTATTAGGACATAGTTGACAAATCAAAACCGAAAAACTTGCATAAAATTGATTCCTTAGAAGTCATTAGGTAATAAAATTGGTTTTGGGCCATAATTTGGTTAAACGGACGCATATCAAAAGGCCATGACATGATCAAGACTAAAGTGACATAAACGAAGACGAGTTGAAGAATTGCATTATGGTTATGGTGATGTGGTACCGAATCCCTATGGATTTCGGTTGGGCTTGGGCTATGTATGTAAACCCCGGTGGGCTTTGGGCTATAGTTGGGACAGTGTGTTGGATACCCTATTAATAGAACATGTTGTATAGGGTTTTGGTAGTTAGTTCAGTGGTTGTTGAGAAGTTATTGAGAGCCACCATAATCTCTAGAGAGCATAAGATTATGTGTGAATCACTTTATGTATTAGACGATTTATTGATAATAGAATCGTATGCATTGAAACCATATTACATCGTGTTAATCTTGTTCTTCATTTATATTATTCTTGAATCACCACGGTGTTAGGATTCCGCACTAACATCATGTTTTTTTGATACCATCTTGTAGTGATGTAGATTCGGGACTTACAATTGGTATCAGAGCTTTTGCACCATTCAAGGCTCGGGTTCGATATCAACGAATCAAGATTTGGATCTTCGTGTTTGTGGAGCATTGAAGAATTCTGGAAATTGAAGAACAACTGTTCTTCGTGTTCTTAGGGGTTGTTGAGATAACTTGCGAAAGACTTTGGATTGAATTTGGATTTTAATTCAAATCCCAGAGATTTCAGGTGTTACCAAATTTACTTGGTCAAAGCTGATTTTGGGAGTTCTCAGCTAGAAAACAGAGTTCTGGGTCAAAATCTTGAGTTTTCGGTCAAAATATTGAGTTTTCGGCCAAATTTCAAGAGTTCTCGGTCAAAGCTCTTTGTTCTCGGCCAAAGTTGTGGGTTCTCGATCAACATTTTCAGATCTCGGTCAACGCAACTGGTTCTCGGTCAAGGAGTAAAAAAAAAAAAATTTCTGAACGAAATTTTTCCTGAATACTCCTTATAAGTAAAAATTCATTTTTGAAAATTCTGGCGAAAACAATTTTTTTCGGGTGATTTTTGATGAATTTTTGGTGGGAAAATCGGAAAAATTTGTCTTGAACAAAATTTTTCCTAGACACTTCCTTTGAGTGAGACATCTTTCTTGAGAATTTTGGCGATCATTTTTTTCCTAAAAATTTTGGCGGGAAAATCATATTAATTACTCAATGGATTCTCCATAACTCGTCTTTAAACCATTTTCTTTAAATTGTGGTGAAAAAATAGAAATGTTTAACCTTCATAGCGATAGCCTAATTAGAGATATGGAGAGAATAAAATCAGAAAATTTCAAACTTAAGAAAAATGAGAAAGGTTTTCTAGATAAAATAGAAGCTCAGAAGGACATTTCTAAGCTTAAGTCTGATTTTAGTGTAAAGTCTTGTCATCATCTTGATGCCAAACAGGAAATCGTTGAATTGACTGCTAAACTGGAAGCCTCCAAGTTAGAAATTTTAAATCTAACTAGTAAATTTGAAAGGGCTGAACTAGATTTTAAAAAATTTGATGGCTCCAGTAAAGTTGTCAACTCAATGATTGAAAATCAATTGTGGTGGAAAGAGAATGAAGGTGAGGGAATAGGATTCAGTCAGGTTCCCCCACCCTACAACCACATTTATGTGCCTACCCCTGTTACCAAAGAACAGGAGGAAAAGGTAAAAGACATGAAGTATGGTAAACAGGTTCAATCTGAAATTGTGGGATTAGGATCCCTAGAGGAAATCAAGCCTGTTTTTAAATGTGTGAACAATTTTGATGCTTCTACTTCATGTGCAGATATAGTAATTGATGTTGCTTCTGATAGTAAAGGGGTTCAGGCTAGTGAAATGAATCTCATTCTAACGTGTCATCAAACTCAGATGACACCACAACTCAAAATTGTACTAATAATAATACACAGAGTTGTGGCAACAAAAGGAAGTCACATAAGAAATCAGCACAACAAGGACAGTCTCGTCCTCATAGATCCTCCGGATGTCCATGTGTTGATAAATCATTGGGTGCTTTTTATATCAAGAGGCAAGCATGTTACCACTATGGCACGCCAGGACATATAGCCAGAAATTGTGTTCATCGTCTATATGTTCCCTATTACAAGCAAAATCAGAAGGTTATGCCAAGGGGCAAGAAGAATGGAAAAACCTTTCCTAAGAAGGAATTCCAACATGAAGCAAGTGCTTTCGTTGACATTAGAAGAAGGATGAAGGCGTGTTTCGTCTGCGGGAACGGCAGACCTTTGGCAAAGGAGTGTCACTACCGTGCTGTTAATAGACAAGCTTCTCAAGTGAAAGGTAACAGGTTTCAACCGAATCCAGTGGCTAAACAAAATGCTTATTTTAGAAAACCACGTGTATCTGTACAACAGGTCACAGATACTCAAGAATTCAAAGTTAATAAGACAAGTTTGCACTCAAATGATTTAGAAACTGCTAAAAGAAAAATAAATTTTCAGAAGTCAAAGAGTGTTGGGAGTTCTAAGAATTCGAATTCAAATTCGAATTGCTCCACTCCAAAGTCTGGTCTATCAAATTTTACTAAACCAAGACAGACTTGGAAACTTAAAACTCAGCAAACAGAATCTGTATTAACAAATGATTCTGTTAAAGATGGGAAAGATATGAGTTGGCAAGAGGTCACATATGTTGATGCTCAAGGGAACCCCAAGACATTTATGACTTGGGTTCCTGTGTCCAACTAATCCCGCTATGCGTGTAGAAACAACCACAAATTCATTGTTTATTAAATGGGTTGTTCCAGGCACATGACAGCGCAAATTTCCATTTTCTCTTTTAAACCATAAAATGGATTATTTTTTGCCTGGATGGGATTTTAGGGTGATAGAACGTTTTTAATCTGCTCTCTAAGTGTGTAGGAACAAATCAGGGAATACATTGCATATTAAAAGGCTTGTTCCAGACATTCAACTCGCAAGGATGCAGAATCTCACAACAATATTTACAAAAATATGTTCACGTATAGTTTTTCAAATATAGTTTTATTTTGTTTTATTTAAAATTGAGAAAATGACTTGAACGTACATGAGAAATGATAGTACATCAGTTGGCTGACTATCACACTTCTTCATAAAAGTTTTTATTAAATACTACGTTTCGACGATTGAGTTTTTTTTAGGTTAAATTTGTACATAAAAGTTTTCCTTTCTGTCAAAATTTTTGCACAAATTTAGGGGGAGAAAATTAAAAAAATTCAAAAAGAGTGTGTGTGCGTTTGATAAAAAAATTTTATCTATGTCTTTCAAACTTCACTCTCGCTTAAAATTATGTCGTCTTCTCAAGTTTGAAGAACATATACTTGTATATGTTGGTCTGGTGATCTAGTCGTAGATTCACAGGATAGTCATTTATCTAAAGACTGAAAGCATCTGGGGCGATTGTGATGTGTTTTTTGTGTTTTGAATTCTTTCACTTAAAATTATGTCGGTAATTCCAAGTTGGAGGGACACGTATTCTCATACGTGTTTTGGTCGTGTTAACCACTAGTGGTCATACGGGATAGTCATTTACCTGAAAACTGAAGAGTGACCAGGGTGACTGAGTTGTTAACATGTGTGTCTTCTGTAATTTTATGGGAAGTGATATCTTTATTCAGTTAGAAGCTTCAAAATATTTTCAAATGAAAATTAATCCAATCTTTGGAAAATGATAGGTAAATTGTTTCTGTGTGCCTAACGGGTGAAGTTATTTAGCTTAAAAGGCTCTAGAACAGTCATTGATTTGTATGGTAGCTTTCCATGATGCGTAAAAGTTAAAGTGATATAAACTAAATATGCTAAACTTATTGTGGAGAGTCATTTTGAAGAAATGTGCATGTCTTCATATACATCTCTCCGAAGGATAGGCAGAAAAGCAATTACCCAGTCATTCACGAGCCCGTTAGTGTTTTGATCACCAAAAATATTATATTTCTAAGTGTTTGCTCAAGTTATAAAAAAAGGGGGAAAATATATAATAAAAAATAAAGAAAAATAAAAAAATTATTGTGAAGCAAAAATAAAAAATTTTCGTATTTCAAAAGCTTAAAGGGTCAAACTAGAACTACAGAGATGGGGGCGCAAAAATAAGTCTTGTCATGTATCGAATGAAAGGCCTGTAAGTCCGGATGGTTTGTAAGTCCAACGTTCAACATTAAAGCTTAAATTATTGTTCGTTTATCTATAAAAATATTTTGATCAAGCACTAGGGGGTTGGAGTCAAATTGGGGTGATCTGGGGAAAGCTAAATACGCTTTGAGAAGAGATAGGAGGCATTACAGGTCCATGAGTGATGTCCATCTAAGCTTTATGCCGAACTGAACCTAATTCATATCGCTGATGCAATGAAAATCATGCTAAGTTCGTTATACCTGCTATCAACCTGTTTCTTTATGTCATAATAACGCTGAACATGAATCTTTGTGAAAGCACCTTAAACAATATGATTCCATGTTCAGATATTTTCATAAATGGCGGCATTTTTATCAAAAAACTGAAATTTGATCCCAAATTTTTGCTAAATTACAAGAAGACCGGGTGATTAAATTTGTTTTATTTGTTGTTTTTGGTCTTATTTTATTTCATTTATTTTATTTTTACTTCTTGATTACTCATGTCGAAACAAATGTGTTAGAAATCGTTTTAAAATTTGTCTTCTGCTAATGAAATATGATTTCGGTAATTGTGTTATAGTTGGTTTAGCTGGTATTGTAACATCCGGCCCCTCGCACCACCAATATTGTCCGCTCTGCCCACAATGAGCTCACGGATTTGTTTTTGGTTTATTTGACAATTGAATTCAATTAATAGATATTGTCATTTAAATATTGTGCATGATAGTAACCTTGAGAGCTGTGACAATCAGTTTGCATGGTAGTAACCAAAGGGGGGTTGTTTGTAACACCCTTGGCAAACACAGCATCGTCCCACTCTTAGGCTATCCCACATCGGCCGTGGACAAGAGAGATCCTTGGTTCATAAGTAATGGCCTACCTCTTAACATCACCAACACGTTTTGGGCAACCAAAAACAAATCCGTGAGCTCTTCGTGGGCAGAGCAGACAATATTGGTGGTGCGAGGGGCCGGATACCTGTAACATCCGGCCCCTCGCACCACCAATATTGTCCGCTCTGCCCACGATGAGATCACGGATTTGTTTTTAGTTGCCCAAAACGCGTTGGTGATGTTAAGAGCCAGGACATTACTTATGAACCAGTGATCTCTCTTGTCCACGGCCGATGTGGGATAGCCTAAGAATGGGACAATGTTGTGTTTACCAAGGGTGTTACAGACAACCCCCCTTTGGACTCATCGTCCTCGATGAGGCTTGTCCCAACATCCCGAACGGCACAAGAGTGGCTTTGATACCAACTGTAACATCCGGCCCCTCGCACCACCAATATTGTCCGCTCTGCCCACGATGAGTTCACGGATTTGTTTTTGGTTGCCCAAAACGCGTTGGTGATGTTAAGAGGCAGGACATTACTTATGAACCAGTGATCTCTCTTGTCCACGGCCGATGTGGGATAGCCTAAGAATGGGACAATGTTGTGTTTGCCAAGGGTGTTACATGTATGATCTCATTTCAAGTCTTTTCAAGAAAATCATAAAAATTTGAAAAATAAAAAAGTTAAAAAATATGTCTGTCTTATTTTATTTAATTATTTTCAAAATATTTTTGTTGATCTTTCTATCAAAGTTGATTGTTCTTTCAAGACTGATTTCTTGCAACGAAAGTATATGAAGTATCTGAGATTCAAATTGGATGATGCTGTCAATAAGGGGGAGATGGTAGATTATTGGATGCAGATGCTGAAATTGCTGATCATGTTCAAGTAAAGATTCTGAAAGTTTTGAAAGCATCAGTCTAAGGGGGAGATTGTTGGCCATAATTTGGTTAGACTGACGCATATCAAAAGGCCATGACATGATCAAGACTAAAGTGACATAAACGAAGACGAGTTGAAGAATTGCATTATGGTTATGGTGATGTGGTACCAAAATCCCTATGGATTTCGGTTGGGCTTGGGCTATGTATGTAAACCGAGATCCAATATGGATCTCGGTGGGCTTTAGGCTATAGTTGGGCCAGTGTGTTGGATACCCTATATATAGTACATGTTGTATAGGGTTTTGGTAGTTAGTTCAGTGGTTGTTGAGAAGTTATTTAGAGCCACCATAATCTCCAGAGAGCATAAGATTCTGTGTGAATCGGTTTATGTATTAGACGATTTGTTGATAATAGAATCGTATGCATTGAAACCATATTACATCGTGTTCATCTTGTTCTTCATTTATATTGTTCTTGAATCACCACGGTGTTAGGATTCTGCACTAACATTGTGTTTGGTTGATATCATCTTGTAGTGATCTAGATTCGGGACTTACAATTGGTTTTATTAAAAGGGTTAATGATTTCAAAATAAAATGGGTTTTATTAAAAAGGAAATTTGAAATGGGTTTTCAAACTAATGTACCATACATTTGAATGCATGAAAATGCAAGGTACATAAATGTTTTCCAAAACTAGAATTTTGAAAACATAAAACCCCTTTAAAATTTTAAACAAGTTAAACACCATCCTTTTATACAACACTCGAATAACTTGGGAACTTGATGTGGGATAAAGGTCAGCTAACCGCATTTAAGGAAACTTGTGAGTTTAAGGTGGATTTACAATACTTGTGGGATAAAGGTCACCTAACCACTTGTATGTGTAAACTCACATGTGTGTGTAAGTAGGACGACTTGATTTGGAAACCATGTCAATAGGGTCACCGAAGCATGGTGTACAAAGGTGTTGATGGGATTAAACATGCCAACTAAACATATGATGTTTAACCGATCCCATAAAGCTAGAAGTTGCAAAGGGTTGCAATCATCAAACGTTGACTACCTTGATAATTTTAATAGTAGGATAAAGGTCACCTAACTACTATTTGAATTAAACATTGGGTTCTAGATTTTAATCATTAATTGTCTTGAAAACATTAAAGGGTATTAACGATTAAAATTTATTAATGATATTGAAAATACTGAAATTGAACTTTGTTAAATTTTATAGATGGCTGCAAACAACATCCCACCGAACGCAATTATCCCACCCGTCCATCACCTATCACTAAGAACTATACTTGAAAAGGATCGTCTCAACTACAACAACTTCATGGATTGGTTTCGAAACTAGAGAACTGTTCTCAAGCAAGAAAAGAAATTGTAAGTCCCCGGTGCGACGGTGATCGATACGAGATCCGCACGATGTCTAGGAGTGCGGAATCCTCCTAGACTCGCTTATGGTGTTGGAGACGAAGAACACGATAACAAACAAACAAACACACGAACGAAATAAATAGATCTGCAGACCGCTTTATATATTAACAAAACACATTACATACCGAAAGAGAAAACATGTTACGGCCAACCCGAGGTGAGCTCTACCTCGGGTCTGCCCACGAGACTCTCCCTATCTGTTTTCTCTAGACAACTTTTCTGCTCTCACTCTCTCTTTTCTAATCAACAACATTAACCCTAAACATAACTCACATATATATAGATAAATATCTTCGCGGGCTTGGGCTTGGGCCTCAAGGTGAAGTTATTCCTAACTTCACCAACACGTGAAGTTGTTCTAACTTCACCAATGACGAAGTTGGCTCCCACCACAACTTCTCCCCAACTAGTCGGAATTGCATAGCGACCGTCACAAAATGCACCAACAGAAATCCTATGTGTTGGACGACCCTATTCCCGATGAACCTAACGCTGATGATGTTAATGTCTATAACGAATGGCTTAAGTACCAAGAGGACTCGGTGCAAGTTTCTTGCCTCATGTTGGGAACTATGATTCCAGAGCTTCAAAAAGATTTTGAGAATCATGGGGCATACGACATGATCACCCAACTTAAGGAAATGATCCTTACACAAGCTAGGGTGGAACGCTTCGAAACGGTTTTAGCGCTTCATGCATGCCGTATAGAAGAAACCCAATCCGTCTCCTCCTATGTACTTAAGATGAAAAGCCACATTGATCGTCTCAAATGGCGTAATTATCCCATCTAAAAACAGTTGGCCACAGATTTGATCCTCAATGGCCTAACTAAAAGATTTGAGTCTTTTGTCATGAACTATAACATGAATGGATGGGACAAGAGCATTGGTGAACTTCACATAATTCTCAAAACGGCCGAGACGGGAGTGGGAAAGAAGGTTTCACCGGTTCTAATGATCAATGAAGGTGTCAATAAGAAAAGGCATCACCCGGAACCTAAAGAAAAAGTTGCCAAAGGGAAGGGACTCGTCAATGTGAAGGGAAAGGGAAAGAGAAAAGCTAAAGTGGAACCATCCAAATCTAAAGAGAAGAAGCTAAAGGTTAGCTTCGAGGACCCTTGTTTTGGTTGTGGTGAGATAGGACATTGGAAGAGGAATTGTCCAAACTATCTCAAGGAGTTGAAAGCAATGAGGGATGCGGGGCAAACCTCAGGTACAACTTTCATGATCCATATTGATCTTAATATTATATCTAATAACACATGGGTATCGGATACCGGATGTGGAACTCATATTTGCAATTTATTGTAGGGGTTCAAAAGAAATAAGGTTTTGAAGAAAGGAGATACAAATATTTACATGGGCAATGGAGCACAAGTCGAAGTTGAAGCCCAAGGAGATTTTGTTTTAAAACTTCCAAATGGTTTGGAAGTTATTTTGAATAACGTTTTGTATGCTCCTAGTTTGACTAGGAACATTATCTCCGTATTCCAAATATGGCCCCAACCAAGAAAGTGGATAAGACACCTTTTGAAATATGGCATGGAAGGGTTCCATCATTATCATATTTAAAGGTATGGGGTTGTGAGGCTTATGTTAAGCACAACACCCAAAACAAATGAGAGAGTTGGTCCACTAAGTGTATCTTTGTAGGATATCCCAAAGACTCTATGGGATATTATTTCTACAACCCAACCGAGCAAAAGGTGTTTATTGCTCGAAAGGCCTAGTTCTTGGAAACTAAGCTCCTTATGGAAGGAACTAGTAGAACGGTGGAACTCAAGGAGGATCGAGAACCACAAGCCGATACACGTTTGGTTGACACTAGCAATCAACAAGAGTTTGTTGAGAATGATCAAATGATTGATCAAGACACACAAAACGTTCGCAAATCCGGTAAAATAGTCATCCACCCGAAAGATATGGATTTTTCATGGATGGATGCTATGTGGTAGATTCGGATGAACCCACCACATACCGTGATGCAATGTCACAATCCGATTGTGAAAAATGGCTTGAAGCCATGAACGCTGAGATGCAATCCATGCATGACAACCAAGTATGGGATTTGGTTGTACCACCACCTAACTCCAAACCGGTTGGAAGTAAGTGGGTTTTCAAGAAGAAAACCAATATGCATGGAAACTTGGATACTTATAAAGCAAGACTTGTAGCAAAATGTTTCACTTAAACTCAAGGGGTTGATTATGATGAGACCTTCTCGCCTGTGGCAATGCTAAAGTCTATTAGGATATTGTTTGCCATAGACGCATACTATGACTATGAGATTTGGCAAATGGATGTCAAAACTGCTTTCCTAAATGGACATCTTGAAGAAGATGTCTATATGGTTCAGCCCAAAGGTTTTTTTGATCCACAACATCCTAACAAAGTATGAAAGTTAAAGAAATCAATCTATGGATTGAAGCAAGCATCTAGAAGCTGGAATCACCGTTTTGATGAAGAGATCAAGAAATTTGGATTCATCAAAAATGCTGATGAGGCTTGTGTGTATAAGAAAGCTAGTGGGAGCATCATTACCTTTTTAGTATTGTATGTTGATGATATGCTACTATTTGGAAATGACATTCCAACTATGGAAGGTGTTAAAAAATGGCTTGGAAGTAGTTTTTCCATCAAAGATCTTGGTGAAGCCGCCTATATTCTGGGAATAAAGATCTATAGAGATAGATCAAGGCGGTTGATAGGTTTGAACCAAAGTGCATACATTGATAAAATCTTGAAAAGGTTCAAGATGGAAAACTCTAAGAAATGTCTAGTACCTATTCAAAGAGGAACGATATTGAGTACGTCTCAATGTCCAAGCTCAAAGTATGAGCAAGAAAGGATGAAAGGAATCCCATATGCGTCAACTATAGGACCCATCATGTATGCAATGATATGCACTAGAGGGGACATGTCATGCGCTTTGAGCATGACGAGTAGATACCGGCCGAATCCTGGAGATAGTCATTGGATGGTTGTTAAGAGTATTTTGAAATACCTTAGACGGACTAAGGATATGTTTCTAATATACGGATCTGGTGAGGAAGAGCTCGTTATAAAAGGTTTCACGGATGCTAGTTTCCAAACCAATCGAGATGATTCTCGATCACAATCGGGATATGTTTTTGTTATGAACGGTGGGGCAGTCTCTTGGAAGAGCTCGAAACAAGATGTGGAAGTGTTGTCCACCACAGAATCTGAATACATTGCTGCCTCATTGGCAGCACAAGAAGCTGCGTGGATAAAGAAGTTCATTGCCGATCTAGGGGTGGTCTGTACCATTCAGGACCCTCTAGAGATCTTTTGTGATAACGAGGGTGCGATTTCTCAAATCAAAGAACCTCGTGCACATCAAAAGACGAGGCACATCGAGCGGAGGATCAACTACATAAGGGATGAAGTTGAGAAGGGGAAAATATGTATTCGCAAAGTTCACACTGATCAAAACATTGCGGATCCACTCACGAAGCTCCTTGAAAGTTCACACTTGCGCCTTAGGACTTCGATATTCTAGTGATTGGATTTGATCTAATTTTGTATTTGGATATCGGAACAATTGTAGTTTCACTCATTAACATCATTATGGTTTATGATTATGACATTTTGAGTTATGTTCCATTTTAGCATGTTTAAATCCGTGAATAAGTTAATTATTCTAAATGTCTGTAGTCGGTCATATTTGTGGGAACAAGTATGAAAGTAAGACTATTATGAACTTGGATTGGTGGATATTCATAAGATATGAATATAGAGCAAGAATTGCTACCAAGGTTCATAGATATTTGTGGGGTACAAATATTGGATTGACCCGCTCTCAATTATTACTACATGGAATCTTTGTGATTGATCATAAGTAAAACTTGAGTAAAAGGTGAATATCATAGTATCCTCCGACCTGAGATACATATTGGGTCTTGATTTTCACCAAATATTATACTTTGACTTAGTTCTTTGCTGTTCTGAAACATGACAGTACATAAGACTAGGCTCATGTATAGTACAAGGTGATTGTGAGAGACGTATGTAGTCAAGAAGGGATTTGTCCCTCATATTCGTTGAGAGTAAGATGTCTAAGGCCTGCTAAATTAAACCAACAGAGAATGATCACTCTATGCCTCTGGATTTGACATGACATCTGTGACAAAGGGATAAATGATTAATTTACCTAAATCTTTTCAAGTAAGGGACTTGAAGGAGATGATGTTATTGAATGGCACTTCGTCATACGTATTATGGGTAGTGAACCGTAGTTAGGCGGTATTCACTATTTGCATCAATCTTCTATGTATCTTGTGCATGTGGGAGATTGTAGGACTCGGTCTGCCCAAGACACATACAGTATTGATGTGGCTAGTGCGTTATGATCTAAGTCGGGTCATACCCAATAACAAGCTACATGAACACCATAGATATTTGTTTAAATGATGTGATCATAGTAAATAAATATCAACAGTTGATTTTGGAAATTGGTTTCCTAAGCAATTGCAGTTGAAAGGATAATAAATTATATGGATAATTTATTTTAGAGAGATTAATTTTAATGTTATTTATTTGGTTAAGTAACATTTAAAAGAGTTATACATGTACATGTTGCATCAACTTTATAACATGTATATTATGTTGCATGTAACAAGTATAAGATGCATGTAATATTTTAACAAAATTTGAAATTCAAAAACACATGGTGGGACCCACATGAGGCCAGCCACTTTAGGCCTCACCCAACCAAATCACATGCAATTTGGTCTTGGTTATTACATCCATTAATATACACAACTCTTTTCTCTCACTTAATTCTCTCCAAGTTTTCATCTTTTGCAAGAACTCTTTCTTTTTTTTTCTCTCAATTTTCGGCCATAAAAGGACTAAGAAGGGAGATCAAAATCAGGTCAAATCCTAGCTACAAGGTGTTGGTTAGTGGCTTGAAGGGTATGCAAGTTTGAGGCATTCGTTTTTGAAGGTTTCCATTCAAAAAGCATCATCTACCTTTTTATCGTCCTTACTTTTAAATGGTAATAAAAATAATAATAAGCATTCTATGGTAGAAATGCTAATTTACATTTTCTTGGTTTTGAGTTTTGAAAGCATGCATGTCCATTTTTGGATCCGGGTTTTGGGTTTTATCTTAAAATCGGTTTTTACATGAATAAACTAACAAGATTTTAATCTTTAATCCGCTGCGTTTTTACATATAATGGATTATATGGACTTTGATAATCTTGTTAAAACCTAACAACGTTCATAATCAATTAAGCATAAAGAATCTTATCATAGTCAATTACACAAAACCCTAGCCTAAAGTGAACACAAATGATTTAGCCTTACTTCTTCATCACGATTGACTCGAGTATGGATTGGAAGGATGAAACCATGGATGATTTGATTATTGGGAGGTGTTAATATGGTGAGGAATTGCCCCAAAGTCGTCCTTGGTGGCTAGGGTATGAATTATAATCGACTTTAGGGTTTTCTAGGCTTAAATATAGAAGAAAAATAATAAAATTCACTTTTCCCTTCAGGCCAGACTGTAAGCTACGGCTTGGCCACCGTAGCCTACGGTCTAGCCTAAGCCTACGGTCACCCACCATTCATTATCCGCCACCACCACCGTCCATTACCACCAACACCCACCATTGGCCACCACCACCATCTACCACTACCACCACCGTCTACCAACACGTGCATCAACACCACCCACCATTCACCACCATCGTCCACCACCACCGTCCACCATCGCCACTACCACTATCACCGTCCACTATCGTCCACTACCACTATCACCATCCACCACCAGCCACTACCATAGTTCGTACACCACCACCAATTATTTTAGCAGTCCATAGACGTTAAAACAAAACAAACAGTCTTCTGCTTGCAGGGTACAAAGGTTTAATCCACATCTTCTTTTACAGATGTATGTAAATGTGGCCCACAGACTACATGCATTTTACCTCTGAAAAACAATCATCTAAATTGTATTCAGTGACAACCTTGTGTTACATTATATCCAATTCATTATGTTTAAAAAACACAATATTTTCTACACTCATTATAGTAAAAAATATATCATGCTAAGACACAAGAAAATAACTCATTTCTCAATTACTATAGAGCAATGATAGAACTTTAAAGGAAAAACGCTATAAAACATCACAACGTTAAAAACACAATGAAATAACACATTTGTAAAAAAACATAATGAAAAACACATTTGTAAAAAACACAATGACAAACACAATGAAAAAAACACTATGTTACTTAAAACAAAATTTGGTATAACATAGTTTGTTAAACACAATATGTAAAACATAATGACCAAAACTTTTAACACAATGTATAAAACCCCACTATTTTTTATTTTATTTATCTATAATAATATGGTACTCATGTTAAAGATAAAAAAAATGATTGTTAGTATGATTATTTGTTTTTCTAAAAAAATGACGTATAAAAAGTTATATATGGACGTTTTAAAATGTTTAAGGAATTGGCATTTGTCTTACACATGAGGATATAATATCTAAGAAATATGTGTAATTTTTTTTATTCTCTTCCACTTGTTTCACACTTGATTTCCTGTCTAAATTAATCTCAAACCATCCATATCCAAAATCAATGATCAGATTACTTCTTATCATTCCTACAAAACATCGTACTTCCTATTATAACATAACTAGTTATTACTGTTATTATTATTATTATTATTATTAAATTGTGTGTTTAGAATGAATACGTATATTTTGCTTATAAACTTGTTATTGTTCTTACTTGTTGAGATATATATGTGTTAATCAAAAATCTCTTTTTCTTCTTTATCTTTAAACAAAAAGTTAGATTAACGTGCAAAGGATGGGTAACGCCAACATTCTTAAACGGCAAGTAAACGTTATAACATCCCAACAAACTAATATACCTTCCCACTATCAGTATTAATATATTATAAGTTTTCTTTTCCTCGATCAAACTCTAAACCAAAATGGCATTTTGGAAATGGAGTTTCCTTCTTCTCGTCTTCATTTCTGTAACTTCATCCGAATCAAACCCGATCACTCAACAGAAGCTGGACCAAGTTTCGAACCTTCCCGGCCAAAATTTCAACGTCGATTTTGCTCATTACGCTGGCTATGTAACTGTGAATAAAGAATCTGGAAGAGCTTTGTTTTATTGGATGACTGAGGCCACTGACGATCCTTCTTCCAAACCATTAATTCTTTGGCTCAATGGAGGTTTATTCATTCATTAATTAGAGATTATTAATTTCTGTTTATCTTTAAATTTTGATTATAAATATACATATAGTTTGATAATCTTGTTCTTAGGTCCTGGATGTTCATCGATTGCGTTTGGAATGGCAGAAGAAGTTGGGCCCTTTCATGTTAATGAAGATGGAAAGTCTGTTTATTTGAATCCGTATTCTTGGAACACTGGTGAGAGTTTAGAATTTGTACGTGTAATGTTTTTAGTAGTTTTGGTACGTATGGGTTTGATTAATGAAAAGCTGTTTAATTAATGTTAAATGAATTGCGGTGGCGAATTTGTTGTTTGTTGATTCTCCCGTTGGAGTTGGTTATTCTTACTCCAATACCTCTTCGGATATTACAAGCAATGGGGATAAAAGAACTGGTATAACTTCAAGCTTTACAATTTCATGCATTTATTGTGACAGTTTTTTTTGCATGAATACGCGGGTTAGGAAAAATAAACAAAGGGTGTTTCTAGGTGGTTAGGGGAATTTTGTTTTGCATGAGTCGCATAGTAGTTAGTGCAAGCGAGGTTCCAAAGCCCGCTGGTACGGCAAGCGGGGTCCAACTTTACAAACCCTTGTCATTTGATGTTTTCTGAGAGATAATTAAACCCAATAAATAAATTAAAAAAAAGATTATGTTAAAAAATTAATATATAGTTCTTTTACCTTTTTTTACCTTGTACTCTATGCATTTATTTGAAGTTGTTTATAGAACCTTGCTTGTCCCATTAGTGGAATCTGACATGACATGACAGGCCTTTTCGTGCAACACGTTGCCAAGATCTATATAATCTCGGTTGAAGCCCGCTTGTTTCATTAGCGGGCTACCTAGATATGCTCCATTTCACCAAAACTACCTAGAAGCACAACGTTTCAATCCAAACCACCTACTCGTGCAATAAATTCTTACTGTGACACCATATCTGTGTATAAAAGTTTTTGTGTATAGTTATGAACTATAATGGCTGGTGCAATTATCTTGATCTACACTATTCTGTTTTCAGCTGCTGATTCACTTCAGTTTCTTTTAAAATGGCTTGAACGATTTCCTCAATTTAAAGGAAGGGATTTCTATATAGCAGGGGAGAGCTATGCAGGTACATGAGTGCAAATATTGTTCCTTTTATATTATACTATTTTACCAAATAAGTTTGTCAGAGATCTTACTATTGATATCAACGAACTAATTTCCATATTCAAGCGATCATGAAAAAGTGACATCAATTTTGTGACGAAATTGATGTGAATTTGAATTTTATAAATTATTCTCAGGACATTATGTTCCTCAATTAAGCCAAGCCATTGTGAGATATAACAAAGCAAATGCAGGAAGTCCAATTAATCTCAAGGGTTACATGGTACAACATTTCTTTTTGATCCAATCTATTGTGGATTTTTTTAAAAATTTAAATATCAACTGCAGGTGGGAAATGGCCTGACTGATGACTATAATGATCATGTTGGGCTTTTTCAATTTATGTGGACGGCTGGTATGATTTCTGACCAAACATACAAGAAATCAAACGAATTATGCAATCGGGAATCGTTTATTCATCCATCAAGCGAGTGTGACAAAATAACTGAAATTGCTTCTCAAGAAATGGGACATATTGATCCTTATAGCATCTTTACTCCTCCTTGCCCCACCAACGGTGTCACCAAGCGGTTTCTTAAAAGATGGCATGTAAGTATTAATGTATTATAATGTTTTATTTAATTATATGACGTGCTGGTTGTTTAATAATTACTGGAACGTCCTGTTATATGACAGAAAGTCAGACAGATCGGACAGAGTTATGATCCTTGCACCGAACAACAATCTGCGGTTTACTTTAATTTACCCGAAGTTCAAAGTACCCTTCATGTTTATCACGGTAACAATTCAAAAAAATGGGAGTCCTGCAGGTACTAGATGCACATTAAGATAAACACATACAAATTAAATGTTATCTAGCAAATAAATTAGTGTCGTATATTGTTGTGTAGCAATGTTGTAGAGATGAATTGGAAAGATTCTCCTATATCGGTGCTTGATGTCCATCGAGAACTTATAAGTTCTGGACTTCGTAGTTGGATATACAGGTTACTTTTTGAAGAAACGTGGATCGGCTCACTGGTAGACGATCAACTTTCCTCGGGTATGAGTATGCTATTTCACCGATGGTTCTCCGGAGTATGAGTTCTTCCACCTACAAAACGAGCAGCACCGTGAACTTACCCCTCAGAAAGGGACAGAGGGGTCCTCTTTGGGGTAACCCTCCGGTGTGAGAATAAGAGATTGTAGGAGAAGATAATAATAATCTGAGAGTGAGTAAGGAATTGGAATGTATTTTCTTGCTTACCTCCCCTTGTGGAGGTGGTGTGATATTTATAGTGTTAGGGTTTCCAATGATTGGGCTCAGATCCCATTAGGGCCTTTTTGGCCACTTCCTATTGCTTTGCGCCACGTGTCCTTAGGACACCTGGTGCTTTTTCATTGATTATTCTCTGACCCAGGCATTTTACCTGACCCATGTGCAATCACGTGGTAGCACATGGGTTTTGCTGAGTTGTCCACCTTTCATTGGCAGCTGTCAACATCAGCATATTCTTATTCCTTAAAGGATACCTTCTGGAAGGTTGTCTGACGAGCACAATCAAGGTTGTCCTTATCCTGATTTGGATAAGGACGAGGTTGATTATGTGCACGTGTGATATGCGCCTATCCTGAGGATGCGCGAAGTCTTCTCTTTATTCTCACGCGCAGATGTTTCATGCGCAGATGTGATATGCGCAAGCATATGTAATATGCGCCACGCGCAGATGTGATATGCGTGAGCATATATGATGCGTGAGCATGCGATATGCGCCACGCGCAGATGTGATATGCGTGAGCATATATGGTGCGCGAGCTTGTGATACGCGTGAGCATATGTGATGCGTGAGCATATGTGATGCGTGAGCATATATGATATGCGTGAGCATATGTGATGCGTGAGCATATGTGAAATGCGCCGTGCGCATAGGTTTTGGCTTTGTGCCTTCATGATATCTTGATTTCAAGCCTCTTGTCTATATCTTGTGGGTTGACCCGCCCCGCTCGATGTTAAGGCGGGTACATACCTCTTCACTTTTAATATTTTTTTGAATTATTTATTAAAGCAGTGTTTCAAATTTTGTTACTGATCTTTTTAAAAACTTTTTTTGTTATAGTGGTGATACTGATGCAGTGATTCCTGTTACTTCTACGCGTTATAGTATAAATGCTCTCAACCTTACGACAATCGACTCATGGCGCGCCTGGTATGAGGATGGCCAGGTAGTTATATCCATCATCGCATTCACTACTTTGCAGGTCCAACAAGGGACCTCGGTGACAACATGTGTGGGTCTCTTGTGGAACATGTAGTCTCACATTAGGCAAATAATGGTTTTTGTTTCTCTTTTGAGTATTTGTTGAAATTTTTTATGATTTTAGGTGGGAGGATGGACAAAAAAGTATGAAGGATTAACTTTTGTAACAGTAAGAGGAGCCGGGCATGAGGTACCTTTGCATAAACCAAAGCTAGCACTCGCCCTTGTCAAGTCTTTCTTAGCAGGAACCTCGATGGCACCATCTATTGAGCAAGTGGTAGAGTCTAGAACTTCTGCTTAATTCACAAGTTAATGGCTTCTAATGATTCCTTATATCCTCTAAAGCATTGTGATTGGAGTCTTATACTTGTGCCAACACAAATAAGTTTTCTACTACGAGTGTTCTTAAGTTGAAAGCAGAAAATGAAATTGCCATAAATTTGATAATGTTATTACTTTTGGTTTTTCATCTCTATCCTAGGTTCTAACTGTATGTCCGAAATGTGTCATGTATCCATCTTCAATAAATTCACTAACAACCGTTGGAATATAAACATTTCTCAAAACTATGGTGTAGCTGACTGAACAAGGAAGTTCTACTAATCCTACCCTGGCAACTGCTAACCAATGTCAAGTCCCGGATCAATAATTAAACATGAAGTAAACAAATAACTCTTGTTTATATTAATCAAAAATATATAACTCAAAAACTGATTACAATCCTCAAACCCTAACTCGGTTTGATTCTTGATGAACCCTAACTCGATTACATCTTGTTCACCATCTATAATGTCTAACCATAACTCGGTTTATATAGACTAACCTAACTTGCTAGTCGGACAGTACCAAATATAATAAAACCCTAATTGCGACGGGCCTTTTAAGTTGGAAATTACTTCCAACACAATGTCCATCAACAAGTGCAATATTCAATTAAATGGGTGATAGGTCATAAAAGCAGATTTATCACTGCTCTCACTAGTAAATAATTTAGCATTATGAACCATCACAAGCAGTTATCAATCTTATGATCCATAAGGCACTGTCAATTAATTAAACGATTACCATGTTTATACCATTGTCTTTGTGATCTCTATATACATGGTTTCAAATGAGTATGTTTAGTGATAATCGTCGGCAAGGTTATAAAAGTCGTTAGGTGGACTCTAGTGTCACACCCCAACTTAGGGTATAGGTGTGTGACCAATAGTTGGTACCTATTTTGTAAATATATCAGAGTTTAAGGGTGTAAAGTTTAAGTTGTGATTAAAATATTAATATATTCCAAAAGACGGGAATTAAACACCCGTTAGTTTGTTACAAAGTGTTTGAACATGAAAACCATAATTTAGATTTTTTTAATATCAAAAGCTTCATCTGAGCCATCAGATCGTCTAATGGCTATCCTCCATCTCCAAACACCTACTTATGATTACCTATGAAACAGTTATAAAATACGTCAGCAATGCATGCTGGTGAACACATTGACACAAAATATTTTATTACTTAATTATCCCCTTAAGACATAACTTAGGTCTCGGCCCAACGTGGCTTAGGAAATAATCAAGTTCTGAAATCTGAATAACAATTACAAACTCTAGCTCAACTTGAAACCGCTCAGCAACCACCGCAGCGTTCGAGATTACTTAGGCTACTACCAATATACACAAGACAATCCCCACTCGAACATTACTTAGGTCCGGCCCAACGTGGCTGACGCATTATCAAGCGTGGTGCGGTGTGCCCACTGTTTAACCATATATGTAAGGATCCAGACAAACGTATACGATAGCTTAAGGGCTGGTGATTACCTTTGTTTATAACGTTTTAAGGATATACAATCCCATGTAAACAATTAAAGACACTTATTTAATAAGTTGTAAAAAGTTTGGACGTATTCATCTTTGTTATAATCGGCGTAACGCACTGATTAATCTTCTTGTTACCTCGGACCTATAGTATGAGAATAACCTTTTATAAATACTAGATCAATGATCTAGCTTAGACCTTTAGTCTATTTGCATATTCTTTACCTTGATAATCATTTCTTTTAAATTGGACCTTTAGTCCAACACATTTATCAACTAAACACTACGTTTCCCCTTCATTAAAAAACGTATATACAGTAGAAACTCTAAAAAATAATACACTTGAGACCACCAAAATTTATTAATTAAAAGAGTTATTAATTAATTGATAAATTAATAATTATTAATTTATATATTAATTAATATTTTATTAATTTATAGTAGAATACTTAGTTTACAAACACCTTTCAAGCTTCCACTTAATTATTGTATACAATGCATGTATATCAAATGAACGGCCCAATTTGAAAGAAACCTTCAATCTCCCACCTTATTATGCTTCTTGTGTTCAATGTATTACTTTATGGACATTAAAAATATTTTCTATATAAATACTAGATCACAATAGGTTAACACAAACAAATCATACACACAACATAGCTTCCCATCTTAAAGGTGTGAAAAAAACAACAATAGGTTAACACATTGAACAATTTCTTGTTGAGCTATGAGAAAACAACACCAGAAGTTCTTACCATGCTAAGGAAAATTAGAGACGAGATTCAAGGGGAAATTGATTTCAACAAAAAAAAAAAAGACAATTGAGTCATTTTTCAAGAAACTTTCATAAATCATTCATGTAATATGCTATATTTAGGGAATTATTAATTTATATTTTATATAGGGTCTAAGAAATTATCAAAAATGTATTATCTTATAATTTTAGCGAATTATTAATTTAGCACCCTATCCCCGAGTCGGGACCGGCAAAAAATATTATCTTAGAGAGTTTATTAAATAATCGAGTATTAACTTGTCGAGTTTCTACTGTAATAAGTTTCTTCTTTCTTAAGAAACATTGTAAACTTTATTTTCAATAAAGAAATAATATTTTATCTATACCCTTATCTTATGAAAATCATATTTCACTATTTTATACTCAAGGTATAAACTATACCCTCGACTAGGATCTAAGCCATATATAATTGATGGTTGGTTAATTTGTATATACTTTAGTTCGTGTATTTGCTAGTTTTAATTTTTTCTTGTGGGAACTTCGATACTTCATACATGTTTATTGTATCTCATGTCACAGACGTTAAAATAACTAATTTGGATCTGCTGAGGCACGGGATGAAGACCCGGGACGTCCAGCACGCGAAACAAAGAAAATAATAATTAATTGCCGGTGAGAAGACCTTGCGATGGGATTAAATATTATGTTGACCATGTCCCATCGCGATACGTGATGGATGATGTGTGGGTAAAAGTACATGCTTTTAAGTGTTTTATATTATGTGTTTTACTTGTTTATATATATCGAACACAAATACTTTGATAGGTTTTATGTTTACAGGTGTGCGGAGCTTAACAGAGCTTAAACAAGAGCTAACTTGGAGCATTCATTATGGAGTGAAAATGAAAGTAATGATGTATGAGATGATTGAGAATTGAAATACGAAGACGTGGCCGCAAACGGGGAGAAAAACGGAGTTGAAATGAAGATTCTATGAAGAAAACAGTTTTGGCCTAGCAGGACCGTAAGGCAGTGGGTGCAGACCATAAGCTACTGTGGCCAGACCGTAGCTTACGATCTGGTCTGACGAAAAAAGGGATTTTGGTGATTTTCTTCTATATTTAAGGCCCAAAAACCCTAAGATCGAGGGCTAGTCAATAATTATCAGTTTTGGGACTTCTAGGAGGCGATTTTCCACCATCATAACACACTCTAATCACTCGATTGATCCATGAAATCATTCCTCAACACAATCATCAAGAGCATGAAGATCAAGATGCAAGGCTAAAGGGTTCATAACCATATCCGGGTGTAGGGTTGAGTTGCATGTTAGGTTTTGATATTCTATACATTGACTTTGGATTTGTAATTGATTAATCATTCGATTAATCAATTCTTAGTGTTTGCTTTTATGCTTAAACGGTTTTAATTAATTGATTACTTAATCTTTTATCAGTTAATTGATTTGTGGTCATCAACAATTAGGATTAACTTCTTTCGTCATTGACCCGTTTATCGTTAACCATATTATTGATTTTGTGTTTCAACAAGTACAACCGATTATCAAATAGATTTTCATTTAACTTTGTCAATTGTTCGGATTCAGTGCTGACGATCAACACAGTCAGTCATTAAGTCTATTGATTTACATATTTTATAAGAAACCGTCCAAAGAAGTTATCAATTTATTAACTTGTTGCAAAACCCGAACCCTGGAGTTTGGTTATTTTCATATCATTGTTTACAAACTACTCATTTAAACCGCTTGACATAGTTTGTCCACTTTTAAGTATTTTATAATCAAATTTGAGTTTCACCTGCACTTTCTACTGATCCCTATGGATTCGACACCTTACTTGCCCTAGCTAGTAAAGGTATTTTACAAATATTTTTTATTGACCTTTCGACATCAATCAATGGATACTCAATGGGTTACGAAGACGGGAAAGTTAGGGTTGTTTATATTTTCATCCTATGTTGACCCTAACATTCATCACTCACTTCCAGGAGATTTTCAGAGCTACAAGAGGGCGATTCTACCATTCCGAATCATACCGAGGCTACATTCATGTTCCATATCATCATAATTGAAGATTCCATGATGTCTAGGCTCGGCTAATTTCTCCGATTCATTCCCGGGATGTAAAGTTTGTATTTTATTCAGTTTTTAACGTAACCAAGAACATACAGTTTGTAATTAGCATTGATTGATCTATGAGATTGATATTTAGTATTGTTGCGCATTTAGTCGGTTTAGGTTTACGTTGATCAGAATGATTAGTTTGTCAGTTGCTATAGTAATTTCTCATAGGTTGTTTGATTAACTTGAATGCAACAAAGCACACATTTGCCCTTAGTTGAGTCACACTGGCAGGGACCATTTGATAACAAGTGTCGTGTGTTAGCGATTGTTGGTGCCTAAGGTTTAACTCGTTAATCATTCTTTAGTCAGTCTGTGATAATTAATCGGTTAGTGTCGCACCCCGACCAAAGGTGGCGGAACATGCCGGGGTGCAACGAATTGCTCAAGAACACTATGACACTATTAAGTGACAATATTTTATCAACTCATTAATTTCATAAATCAATAAACAACACATCTTGTTCGTACAAAACAAACTGAATATAAGTAAACAAATACGTATTGTTTATTCGACTAATTACTTAGTGGTCTCAAAACAAGCTACATTCCTCAAATCTTCGTTTATGCAATTATCAAACCTGTAAAATTGCATAAAATAAACTTTGTCAACACGAATGTTGGTGAGCAATTTCATAGTTTTGAGTATAATAAATATAGAATGAAATCCACAAACTCGTATATGCAACAATAAATTAAAGGACACAACTTGGATAAACAACTTGAAAATAAATTGAAGTGGCTCTTTGCGAATCGGTAACAACCAATCGTACTCAGAGAAATGAGGCACATTTCTATATGGTAACAACCAAGTCTACTCGGAAAATGAGGCCCTATTCTATTAGCACTTAAGCTAAAATAGTTAGGGGAGCGCACAATCATACTTATTGAGGAAAACCGATCGAAAGCGATAAACACGTTAGCAAATAATAATCATATAGAGCATATAACACCAAATCGAGCATTTATTTAAGTGAACATATACTATAGAGTTTTGTGGTTTGAGACACAATGTATAAATCACTTTTGTTTGAATACGTATTTAATGCCACCCCCAAAACGTAAAGATGAAAATGAAGGATGAAAAAAGTACTCACATGAAATCAATAACTTGAAGGGTTGTTTGTGATAAACCAGATAATAAGTTCAACGAGCGAGGTCTAGGTTAAAAGGGTCTCGGGTTGGAAGATGGTCTTGAAAGACTTTAAAGTAAAATAAAATGACAAGTTAAATAATTAATTAAAGTTTGAGGTTTATAATGTAAATATTTGAGAAATTAAAGTAACAGTTTTTGAAAAGTAAGTTTGCTCAAAATCGAGTCTCGGCATTCTATTCATTAGTTTTACTTAATCTATGTTAAGATAGCTATGTATGTATAAATGCAATATTGCAAGACCCTTTGTTATATAGATACCAAAAACGGGACTTAACTAGCATTCGGATTAGTCTGTTCCGGTCTTGAATTATAAGTCAAGTCCGAAGTCGACATTCCAAAGTGATAAATGTTATGAGATAACTCAATAAAATCAAAAGTAAACTTAACCAAGTTTGTAGTTCTATTGAGAAGAACCTTAACGTCCGTTAAGCGAGTGTTCGGTTTTATCAATCCAAACTTGTTATAAGATCAAGATGGCGCCGACATGCCGAGTATGTTGAGAAAATAACTAAAATTGGTTTATAATATATTTTTAAATAAAACTACGAGTTTTGGTGGCCCAAAACACAACTAGTGTGTCTTAAGCGAGTGAACTCGGCTTAGTGTGTTTGGTTCGGTCCTTGACTCGGAATAAGACCGACGATGGTTACCACATGCCCAATACCATGGAACTTATTAAATAACTTGGAAATTATAATACACAATCTTATATGTAGCATATTATTAAATCATTTTATATATAAAGCATTTAAACGAAAGTTCGGTTTTGGTTCGGTTCTCGACTCGGGATAAGACCGAGGATAGTCACCACATACCCAATACCATGGAACTTATTAAAAATGATTTTGGGAAAGTATAATATTCAAATCTTACATACAATATGTTTATTCAACTATTTATGCAAACAAGGCTTTTAAGCGAGAGTTCGGTTTCGGTTCGGTGCTCGACTCGGGATAAGACCGAGGATAATCACCACATACCCAATACCATGGAACTCGTTAAATATGATTTAGAAACTGAAATAAATAGTAACTGAAAGATTAATAAACATTAATGCGGAATATAGTATAATCAAGGATTGCAATAATCCTTCTTGTAGTCTTGCCTTATAAGCCTGACACTTCACCGATCGAGACCGAAGAAGTGAAAGCCAAAGAAAAAACAGGGGTATATATTATATATATGTTGCAACAACAATCTTTATTTATATGGAGTTAGTTAGAAACAAAGAATAGTTCTTGCTTGACTCTTAGAAGTCAAACAAGAAAGAACTTGAAGGTTGAAGCTTAAAACATTGTTGAGAGTGTTTGGAGTGTATGAGTAGATTAGAATGAGTGGTGCGGCTTTTTTTATGAAGGATAAGGTGTTAGAGTTATCCATTGAGTTGCCTTAGAGATTTCCAAGCTTTCTCATCGGTTTAAATTGTCAACAAGTGATAATATCAACATATAATGAATCTGGCTGCTGCAGAGCTCCTTAGCGCGGCGCTAAGGTTGCGAAGGGAAAAATCTGATTTTTCAACTTTGGCGGTTTTAGTCCGTGAAGTTCATTTTAAGCGTTTTAGGGGCGCATTTTAAGGGTTGTAAAAGGTGTTTTTGAGATCCGACAACCATAAAACAAATATGTAACATAAAATTCATCATTTTTATATTATTGAAAGGTTCGGGATACAAAACGGGTCGGTTTTCATAATAAAAACAAATACAAGGTCGAATATGAATCGAATCGAAAAATGATGAATGTCACAGTTAGGTTGCATGAGAAACTGTTAAATTACATTCATGAACCCCGGGGATGATTCACTTTTGTTAATTGCATGAATTTGTGATATTGTATAATTATTGCTAAAACCAAATTATTTGCTTGTGTGATCAGCACTACACCTTATTACTTCATAATATTATAATTGGATGCACGTTACACTTACCACATACTCCTTGTGTTCGACACCCTACTTACCCTAGCTTGCTTAGGTGATTAGATACTGATATTAAATGTTTTTGACTAGATAGCGACAGTCTAGCATCAATAATAAAATATTCGGGTGAAACCCCTACCTTGTATGACTTGTATTTCTAGAAATGCCTAAGCTTGGCGTAGGCAACACTCCTACTTGTCGTTAGTATCGAGGGAATGAACTAAATTCACTTCTACACCTTGAACGTACTTCGAGACACGAATGTCGGAACGTCGGAGCAATGGCACACACTTCGAGGTTAAGTGTGTGTGTGATTTGAGGTGTGAGACGGATGACTGAGCATCACCCATGGCTGCCTAATTATAGGCAGAAAACATGTCCCTTCGCGTCGCGCGAAGAGCTTTAATCTGTCCATTCGCGTAGCATGAAGGACTGCTAAACCGCCATTGAAATATTTTGTTCTTCGCGCCGCGCAAAAAATTGGTTCGTGTCGCGCGAACTAGACCTAGTGGGTCGCTGAGTTGACACGTAGACCTGCCACGTGTCACCACGTGGTGACACGTGTTAAAAGTTGTCAGGATAAGATTTGGGTTCCTTCACGTCGCGTAAAGGACTTTTCTGTTGCTCCATCGTATCGCGCGAAGTGACTAAAATTCCAAAATTCCCAATTTAGTCCATTGACTTTTGATAACTTGTCACGTCATTGTCTTACTTTCATTTTCGAAAAATACGAAGTGCAAAGTGCGCCATCAAAGCGCCAGATTTAGCCCGTGCGTGTCAGGTACTTTGCACCCTCCGCTAGGACCACTGGGTGCATGCTAGGCATAAAAGAATATTATTACAGAAACTTATCTTTTTATCAAGAGTTTTCAAATTTTTCTTACTTTTCATGTGGGATGGGCTTCATCTCTCCTATTATACACATGTGACATACTTTAATTTTCTTTCTTCATTCCATGTGGGATGGATTCTTAATTTTCCCCCTTTCCTTAATATGGAATTCTTCCAACTTTAATATATATTTATGTATATACCTCTCATCATTTCTTTAACCAGATTATTAAAATATTCTTGGGTCATTCGACTTTCACAATTTACATTATTAACCCAAAATAAATATTGTATTTTCCGAGATGTTTCTCCTAGGCAGCCGACGAGGGCGTTAGGTGTACTCGGAGTATGCGGGGAGTACTTGGGGAGTACTCAGACATCATAAATATAAAAAAAATAAAATTTTAGATATTATATATATATATGTCAAATATCATAATTTTACTATTATTTATAGCAAAATAGATGAATATCAATATAAGTAAGAGAAATATATTTTTAAATAATAAATGTTAATCATTAATTAAAAAAACAATGTTTCTTCTTTAATATTATATATATATATACAAATTATGTTTTATTTTTTTAAGTCAAAATCAGCCCAAATTCACCAACTAGATGTGATTCCACCCGAGGTTGACCACCTTCGATCGATTTTTAGTAACTAGGCGGAGTTATAGAAACTCGTCTAGAAGACATACCTTGTAGAGAGTACTCGGTCTTGTAAACCTACTTTTACAACATTGATCGTCGACAAAATTGCACACCCTTAACTAACAAATGTTTGCTTTTGTGATACATGAAAAAGTTCAACTTACTTAAGCTTATATACACCACATAAATGTTATATGATGATATAAGAATGAAATGCTTGTGTATTATATGAATTTAAGTTTGTAAGTATAGGTACCTAACCAAAATTATGTTATCTTTCACGGTAGAAGATACTTTTTAAAATGACAATGTTCCTACTTTCATTTAATCTTTTCATATATATGTAAGAAAATTGCCAATGATCCCTAAATACTTCAAGTATAACCTGTGACAAATGTATGTATATATATATATATATATATATATATATATATATATATATATATATATTCTATTATACTATTAAAACAAATGAGATTGCATCCACATTCCCCTTCTCTATTGATCCATTACCATTGTTTCCAAATAAATCTTACACTTCTCTAATTTTATTTACAATTAAATAAATCAAAAAGAAATTAAATTACTAATAATTAATGTAAGCATTTAACTTTAAGTTTCAAAACCAGCTTTCCAAAATTCAATTGTTTCAACTTCAATACCCGGTTTCCTTGATATTCAATTCCTTTTAACCTAATTACTCAAATCCCTCTTTCAATCGGCCATTATTTTACATCGATCCTATGATGATTTCATTAGATCCCGCAAATATAATCGACACCGGAGTTTGGCTAAATAAGCGTGATCGACGATAAGATCGGTAGTTAGGACTTAGGAGAGTAAATAAAATTGGTTTTAATGTTTACAGGTCTTATGATTTGATCATTTTGATTATATTTTAAATAATACATATTGAAGATACCAAACATGACAATTTATTAATTATGCATCTATTTGTATTCAATAGTTATTATATGTTATATGAACATTAATATTAACAAATACTATAATACCAACATTAAAGTTGTTATTTTAAATTTCAATTATTTGTATCTACGTATAACAAATAGACCTAAGTTTGAATAGTTTTTAAAAATTTAGACACTCACTTGGCTTTATATGTTTGGAAATAACCAAAAATTACTTATTAAATTAGAAATTTTATTATATAGACGATAACTGACTAAATTTTGGTTTGACATTTCTTATTTTATGTATAAAATTCAAATTAAACAGTTAATTATAAAACTTGTCTTGTGTTATGCCTTTAATCTCGCAACCTTTCCCTATTTTACAAATGATGTTAATACAATTACAGTTGTTTGATATTGCAATTAAAAACTTTTAAATACATTCTATTTTTGTTTATGTGTTCTAAAATACTCATCTATCCCATGTCTCACTATCGATTAATTGTATATATTTGGGTCTAAGACGCACATCTTCCACATCGTATCAAGGTATGTTTTCAGTAACGTTTCATTAATATATAAAATTTTGAAAAAAGGAAGGGACTGTAACGAACTCTACTGAACGTTGGATTTGAATCACAGGCAAACGATGTTAAGCGCATATGTGTATTCATGCGTAACATATATGGCAAAATGATCGGTCAGGTTTTCCTTTCATATTTTATTTTGTTTTTTTTCTTCTGGTTTTAGAATGAGAGGTCAAGGATATATCAGTCATAGCACGTGCCAAGTTGAAGACGATATTTGCCTAAAGGAAGGTAAAATATGGCATTATCTACACCATATTCGACTTTTTGTTTAGACTGGTTTAGGATACGGTGATTTTAAAGTTCAATATGTCATTCAATGGGTTTTTCTTTCATATTTTATTTTGTTGTTTTACTGGTTTTAGATAAGAGAGGACAAGGATATATCAGTCACGACACGAGTCAAGTTGAAGATGATATTTGCCAAGAGGAAGGTAAAATATGACATTCTCTGCATCATAATCTATTTTTTTGTTGGTTCATAATACTAATACTCTGATTTTATCATTTTAACAATAAATATTTAATTCAACGGGTTTTTCTTTCGTATCTTATTTTATTTTGTTTTTTGGTTTCGGATAGGAGAGGACAAGGATATATCAGTCATGGCATGTTGGCATGCGTCAAGTTGAAGAAGATATTAGCCAAGAAGAATGTAAAATATGACGTTCTCTACACTATAATCTACTTTGTGTTAGACGGGTTCATGGTATTACGAATTTAAATATTTAAGATATTCAAAGTATATTAAATAAATAAGCTAATCTTCTAATCTGGAAAGAGAAGAAATGACAAAGAAAATATATATGTGAGTTAAAAGTAGAATGGTCAAAGAATGATGGGCCTGTTGTCCATAGGGGCGGGCCTGTTGACCCTCAAAAGTTCGGTGTTGAATTGGCCCGTATGGAAGTTCGAACCTTTATCGTTACTTTTGGTAACTCTAGAAATTTGGTTGGTTTGGATCTTTCACTTCAATAATATGGTTGGTTTAGTTAATGGAACGTTTAGATTTAAAACATAATTTGTTAGAGATGAAAGATTTTTATCTATTTCATAATAAAGTCGATAGGGATGTTTGATCTTTGAGAGGTAGTAATTGATATGGTTGTTATTTTAACTAAATAATTATAACTTGATTAATGTTTATTTTTTAATCTTTGCATATTTTGTTCAAAATGTTAATGCAGGGGTTGATAGGTTGTTTTAATACAGTTACGATCAAAAATAGGTTGAGTAACTATCCAAATACAGGTACATTTTGGCACGCGTTGCATTGACCTATAATGGTTTTTGTCCAATACTTAATAAAACTTTTTATGCACTTAGCGTAATTTATGTCCACATAAGTTAAAGGATATAATATCGATTTCACACAGATACATCGATTTAGTTTGGACAACCGAGAAGTACAAAAGGTGAATTGAATTATGGGCCTCGAAGATAAAGCTTAGAGTTAAAATTAAATGGTTGGTTTATCTATTCAGTGTTATGTGCCGATTTGAATTAATAATAAAAGAGTTGAAGTATATTATTTTATATCCGTGTGTTTTGATGTATTTTTGGTTTAATCCAATTTGTTATTCAGATAGAAATCATATCATTAATTTATATATATTTTTTTACCTTTTTGTTGGGTCAATAAAATTGATAAGAAAATGCTGGAATCTTCTCAACCTCCTCAATAATAGCTAAGTTGGAACTTGAGCAAATTCAGACACTTCGAACAAAGTTTTCACTATCCCGAGCAAATTATATTATGCGAGTAAGGTTATCTTCTTGAAGTTTTCTAAGTGTCAAGCTTCGAGCAAGCTACACTTCGTGAAGCAATGTTGGTATTCTATCGAGTACAGTTTTCACACAAGCAAACACTTGATTGTCTGAGCATAAACCAAGTTTACAAGCAAGCTTGGTGGGTCGAGCAAAGATAAAATAAATAAGGATCTCAAGTTTGCATGTGAGAAGTAAGTGAATTTATTCTAAGTATTTCTCCAAACAAAGTTCAATCTCGAGCAAGTTATAGTACCAGAGTATACTTTGTTTGCTCCAATAACCCTTAGTGAAGATTGAAGAGATCAAGAAAAACAAGTTAAACAGAAGACAGTTTCACTTTATAGTTTATTTTGCAATTACCATTAACAAAAGTAAAAGCCAGTCTCCCACAATCTTGAGATATACTTGAGAGACCCGGCTTTTACACATGGTCAACTGTATGTAGCTTGATCAAGAGTGAAGAGTAAATACGGTGTTAAAATGCTTATTTTAGACAACAAGGTATAGCTACAAACAAAACAACAAATATGTTTTATAAGAAAACTTTTAATATTTTATGAACTTTATGTTTTTAAGTTTCCAGTTATGTTTGTAAGCATCGTACTATAAAACTTACTTTTTCGTAAATTTATGTTTTTGATAGCTTTGTTTCCATATGAATATGAATTGCAATTATAAATTTTATTGTCATCTTAAAAAGCATATTCAAAAATATGTTTTCCTTTCAAATTGTATATGTGTGTACTTCAAAATTTCTATATTTTCACCCGTGTTGTACACGGGTCAATAACCTAGTATACATATAAAAGAACTAGGGGTTTCAGCCTTTCAGATAGGGTTAAGGGTTTTCTCACATATGGTAAATTTCCTCCTTATGGTAGAATTTATATGATTAACGCCTTGTTCTTGAGTTTTTTAACCAAGGAAAGGAGAGGGAAAGATAAGAAAGGGAAGAGAAGGGAATGAAATTTTTTTTAATTAGGTGTGTTCTTGAGTTGGAAGGAAATTAGAGGAAAGGAAAGGATAACTATGTTAAAAAATAGTTATCCTTAGTAATCATCCCATTTTTTGGAGGATAACTTATTGGGAAAATACATTAATTTAATACCTCCTAACTCCTTATACTCCTTTCCTTTCCATCCTAAAAAAACTCAAGAACACCCATTTTTTAACTATCCTTAGTTTTCATTTCATTTCCTTCCTTTAAAAAAACTCAAGAACAGGACGTAAGTGAGTCAGTTGCATGTTAGTTATTCAAATAACTGTTAAAGGAAAGAAAGAATAATAAAAAGGAAACATGCATGAATATTCTCATCCAACCCCATATTTTATGTGAGAAGTGTTTTTATAATTTAGATACAGATTTCGAGTGTTGTGAGTGAATGATTTTTACATTTTAAAAAACATATTGATTTTTTTTTGTATATTTGAAAAGTTACTGTTCATATTTTTTTAAATATATTTTGAAAGTGGTTATGATTGAAGAAAAGAAGAAATGATAATAAAAATTATTATTTATTTTCTTTTCGAAGGGTGACTTTTACAGTTAAGTTATCTCACCGCGCGAACACGTCGCACCCCATCACCCCACTCAGGCCAACTATGTTGACATGATCGGGATCCACGCTTGCATCGGAGTTTGACTTGGCGTTCTCGGTAAAACCCAGTTGGCTCACCTTGCCCGAAGGCACGACAGGTTTTAATGCTATGGTAAAATTCGTTCGAAATCAGGATTCGAACGTGTGACATCCGGGTCATCAATTATGTTCCTGGCTATTGGGGCTTGCCCCACTAGTTTTAGATTTGAAGGTAATGAAAAGGTTGCTAAAATAAAATAAAAGCTGACATGGCATGTTAAAGGCGTTGGAAGATCGAATTTACGCTATTTATTTCTTTTAGCCCCAAATCCTGTAAACATCAAACCCTAGAATTTAGCAGGGAAAAATGGCGAGACAATCATCAACCACCACCATAACAACATCCAAGAACGCTAACGTTAACGCTGAATCCAAGGAAGAAGAAGAAGGTGACGTGGAAAGAAGGCACCGTCGACAACGAATTCCTTCAGAAGAAGAGTTCCAAGAAATGCTGCATCTTTCACAAACAAAAGCCGTTCGATGAAGACTCCAGCGACGATGAGGTTGTTTTTATATTACTGTTCGGTTATTGATAATCGTACAAGTTGTATACAAACGGTATTATGATTTTGATGTATTGATTGAATCAGATGCACTGGTTCTGGTGATGTATTTGAGTTGTCGCATGTTCATTGAATTTCATATCAGAATCTGATAGATAAACTGTTCATTTTGTTTCATGACTAGTATTACAAGTCCCATGATTGATACTTGTGTCTATAGCTTGAGCCTGGTAGTTGCCGGTAAAATATCTCATATATATTGTATTCTGTAAGGTTTTCTTATGATGCTCAGATTCCATCTTTGATGAAGGCAAATCTATAATGACTCATTAGTCATTAACCTAGTTTTGAGATGAATTGCTTGATGAACTAGGGTACACGGTAAACCAGTCACATGGTTCAGATAAGAACCCTAGGAGATATGGATCATTCAGTTCAACCTGATGTAATTGATATTTAACGGAGAGATCAAAAGGTTTACTTTGAATGCACGAGGAGTGCACATTTATATCAAAGCTACTCTAGCAGATGAAGATGCATCTTCCTCTCACTGTGTTTAAAGGTTGTGTATATCCATAACACCATAAATCACAGAAGATGAACATCAAGTGGCGATAAGCTAGGTACATAAATGGGAAAACGATGACTATATCTAGAGAAGACACGTATTGAATAATATTATGCTCTACTTGATGTCGAATGTGCTTTTGAGGAAGAAGTTCTTGGTTAGTATATTTCTTTAACAAAATTGTTTGTTTAAGGCTTATAATGAAGCTAACATAAGGGATTTGTAGACCTTCCTCTATCAACATTGTAGTGGAAGGTAAAGCCACACATAATAACAAGTTTAAAGGGAACGAAAGAAAGTTCAAGTTAACAAGGTTAAATTGGGCATGTTGGCACAAGGCGAAACTGCTCAATTTAAGAGGGATTGCTGTATTGATAGAAAGGATAAAGATCTAAAATGACATGATGGCAAGTCAACAAGGTAAAATTGGTCAATTCAAGAGAGATTCGATGTGTTGATAAAAAGAATAACACAACGGGTACAACTGTACAAGTGGTCTAGGTTGACTCAAGTGCCATAAGTTATCTTCTTAGGATTATTGTTGGCTTAAGACAAACAAGTTTTGTCCTTGTTTTTGTTTAGTGTAATGCTTCTTTCTTAATTTGATTTAAATGTATATTTATATTTACATAATTGCAAATTGTTTTTTGTAGCTTACTTGCACTTTTGATGCACACATCCAACTTTTAAACCATTCTTTGTTGCTTTTTCTATACTAAACTTTTTGAGTAGTTTGCCTGAAACCGATACATGACACCTACACCTAATGAGTGTTGAAGAAGAACGAAGATTCAAATATAAATAAGAAATATTATGGCTTCAGTCGACCGTCAGTTACTTCATAGTTCATATATAGAGATAATTACTTAAATAGGTTGGCTCAAATAAAAATCCAATAGAATAATTATTAGATATAACAAATAAAAACTTTGGCGCCGTATGACCATCATGACCATGATTTCATGTGGCGACGATTGGATCAAACAATTTTTTTTTGTTTTTTTTTAATTTGATAACTAAACGGTTATTCACGTTGACTCTTTGTTGCAATGTATGTTGTCAACAACGTTCAGGTTTTACCGACTTTTTTGTTTTAGTTTTAGTACCGTCACAAATGTAATCGAAACCGACCGAAATAGCATAGACTCACTGCGTTTTGTAAAAACCGACCGGATGATGACTTTTTTATTTTAGTTATAGTATCCTGACAAACGTGACGGAAACCCGACAGAATTTGCATAGACTCACCGCCTTAACGGTCGAAATCAACAATGACCGGTTTTACCAGCACTCGAGTTTTACCGATATACACCACCCCCATTGTTCCATCTCAGTTTTTATAATTTTTTATAACGCACGTGACCGAAACCGACCGAATTCGCGTCAACGTACCGCTTTAACGCTTGAGACCGACAACACTTGACTTTTATCACCGTCCGGGTTTTACCGACTTGCCCCAGTGTGTTAGGCAAACCACTAGTTAGTATATAATCAACTTAATTACTTTATCGATGTTCAACTATATGGTTAGCTAAGAAGATTTTCCTTTTTTTTCACACTTGTAATGAGATGCAGCGTTTTACAATATGAAAACCAAACATAGTTTTAGATAACATTTGGTGTATACACTCTTTTAGAAAATCTATTGCTTCAGTTTTTGTCAAGATGATGAAGAATCAAATTATTGTCACTTACAAGTGTCCAATACCAGCAGCTAAACACCCTGTTTATAATTAAAACAAACAAACAAACTATAACTTACTTCAAATCTTCTACAGCTCAAACTAGTCGACCGGAACCTCAACTTCCATCTTCAAACCAGAGTTGCCAAGAATCTGCAAATATATATGCCCTTATAATATGAGAAAATCTTTTTGTGAAGATTAAGGTAAAATGCAAATGAAAACAACATACGTAAGTACAATATTTTGTTCTACGGTAATTTGTTTTTAGATGAAACAATGAAAAAGTTATGGGATTGTCGAACATGTGTAATAAATTGTAATATATATCATCTGAAAAGTAAATAGAATTTCAATTCACCTTCATGAAGTCGGATAGAACTAATATAGAATCTTTCTTGTAACCAGCTTCTTCAAGAACTTGGGTCAGAACAAGCTGTAAAACAAGAATCAACAAAGATTAATAATTAACTTTAGTTTAAGACAACTAAATCATTTTCCTTTCAGTTTATAAACTCACCTCCCTTTGTTGTTCAGAAATGAATTGACCAGTCAAATCACGTAAAACATCTAACAAATCAGAGAATGCAACCTTCCCATTCCCATCAGAATCATAAACTTTAAATATGTCTGCAAGCAAACAGAATCATAAACCTTAAATATATCTGCAAGTTAACAGAATCATTAACCTTAAACATGTATACTAGAATTCAAACTGTCAAATAAATAAGAGAAGGTAATTACTAATTACATTCCACTTTATGTTGTACGGTGGCTCGAGAACTAAATGCAGACAAAAATGCCACAAATTCCTTAAAATTCAACCCGTCAATCATCCGGAAAAATCGCTGAGAGATGAAACATATAAATTAAATCATTGATAGACCTAGGTTTTGATGATTATGTCATATACAATAACAAAAAAATGAGGGCTGTAAACGAACCAAACATTTACAGGGATGTTCATTTATGTAAATTTAAATTATGAATATTTGTGTTCATTTGTGTATGCCAACCGTTCACGAACCGTTGTCTTGTCATAAAAAGCTTAATGACCAAACATGAACAGGACCCCCAAAAACGACGGATTAGCTTTAATAATTAGGATATTATAAACCTGAGCGAGGGGATTGACTGCGAATTCGGGCACGGAGAGGAACTCGTCAGCGGAGATGAATCCTCCGCTATTACGATCCAGCTGACAAAACCTTTGGTACAAGGAAACTATCTCTTGTTGCGAAACTAGAATCAATCAATCAAACATACAAGAAAATGAAGAACCCAATTTTGAAATAAAGTAAGCAAGAAATTGATGACGACGTACAGGTGTTGCTGCAGTGTTCTTGAACTTCTTCGATGTCGTATTGGGTGAGCATTGACGACGAGTTCCCCATGATTTGAAACAATCCTAATGAAATGCCAGATATTTGGGGGAATGAAAAAAGGGTGTGATTTGGTGAGCAGCACACCAACTACCAAGAAATGCGTTAGTTGCGATCTTGAAACTCAATTTGGGAAAGTTTTTAGTTTTGACCAAAAGCTTTTCACATGCTATAGATAACCAAACTAAAATGTTCGTGAATTTCTTGGTGAAAAGTTCGTTTATTTACTAAACGAACGAACATGAATAAAAAAATTGTGTTTTGTTTAATTAGACGAACAAACATGAACGCATGTTTCGTTCGTATATCTATATTCGTTGAAAACATGTCAGCTTATTTATGTCCGTTTAGATATTTATAGAAAATAATTAAGGGGGCGGGATTCCTTATTTTACCTCCATATAGTTGTTCGCTTATGTTTGGCTGTGTTTAGTAACATTTGTTCATATATGTCCATTTACGTTTCGTTTATGTTTGTGTAGTTATGTTTGTTTATATACGTGGAATGTTCATTTAGTTATGAAACAAACAAACATAAACGAACACGAAAACGTTCACTTTCTAAAGAAATGAACATGAACACATATGTTTATTTATTTAAGTATTTGTGTTCGTTTAAAGTTAAATGAACGAACACGAACATGCCCTTGTTCGTATCCGTTCAGTTTGTTACATGCCTAAGACATGTTTAACCAACCAAGATGCCACAACTAGAAAAACACAAATGCAACAACAGAAGAAAATAAATAAGAGCATTCTTAGCCCGTTCCCTACAAATATGTGAATGAGTTTTGTAAATTATACGATATGGTTTTAAGTGGTTTAATATACTGATAAATATATATATATTTCTCTTATATATTTTATATAATATTTTATTAGTTTTTGTTCGTTTTTAGTGATTTGTATACTACTAACATATTCGTGTTTTGTAGGTTCCGGAAGATGATAGTAGTTGAAAAGGGCGATAAACGAGTCAAAATAAGCCTAAACGAGAAGCCAGAACGCATCAGGAGGAGAACCGGTCGGACCGACCCCCTTTTAAAGTACGCTGCGCCGCGCAACCAGGGGGTTCAAACTTGGTCGCGCGGCGCCTAGAGGCTTTTTTTCTAGAATGTTCCGTAATTTGGTCAGGTTTTGGGTCCAGTTCATTATATAAACACCATTAACCTAAACTTGAAAAATACCATTCAACCACCAGACGAGTTTGGAGCTTCTTGAGCTTAGGATTGCAATATTTGGCGGTTTTAAAGGCAATGAACCACCCGGTGAAAAGCTTTACGTTCAAGATAAAAAATACAGGTTTTATCACCTTTAATCTTTCGTTTCTATTATTTTCACCATAATTTCTATTATTACTATGTTGTTTGATTTTATGATGCTAAGTTAAACATTATAGACAACCTAGGCTTATTATCAACCTTTGTTAATGTTTGATTTTGATTTTGATTATGCTTTTCGTTATGGTTTTATGAATCATTAAATTTTAGTTTAATTTTATTTAGTTGATGCATATGTTTGCTAGGTTTTGTTCGATGAATTTTATTATTCTACATTATCCTTGGTGATTGTCTGTCATATATAGGATTTTGTTAGGTCATTTACTGTGTGTTCTTGACTAGTTTGTGGTTGATTTGCAATAAAACCATAGGAATAATATTATTAGTCAAACGAATAAAAGTGTGCTGCTAACCTAAAAAGCTGTAAGGTGATATGTTATTGTTAGATGTTTGTTGACTAAGATTGCTAGATTTAGTTTTCGTAAAGAGTCCGTCTAGGTTTGATTAATTAACGTTGTCTAGCGAGTCAATTGAATTTATTAAATTACTTTTGATTTCCGTGCTATAAGGTAAGATTTCGTTATAAAGGTATTCATTCATAATTATTTAAATAACCGTAAGGGAGTTTAAATATAAGCTGGTGTTTCTTAAAACTTACTAGAAACCCATAGGTGTCTTCTTAAGAAGGGTCAGGGGTCATGCTCGAGTTTTCTTTTGAATGTCTATTTTACGATCTCAGTTTCATAAAAAGTATTTTCCAATTAATTGATAACTGCAACTTAGGGGATTCAAGCGTAGGTGGTTTTCTTCATAATCTGAATCAGTCAAGTTAATTTGTCTTGTGGCTTAGTACTTGTCTTTTCTAAATTAGTTTAATATTAGTAATTAACCCCCCTCCCCACCTAAACAAATATAAAAATAAATAGTTGTGTCGGTCAATTAGTTAATATACGTAATTTAAAGAGTCATGTGGATTCGATATCTAGACTTACTTAGCTGTAATAGAGTCGATCGATTCACTTGCTGGTTAGTAGTTTTAGTTAAGTTAACAGTCTAGAATTATTACTTAGTGTTAGATTAGCTTAATTTTAGTTAATTATTTTATAACTACTGTTAGCACATCAAGTTTTTAGCTCCGTTGCCAGGGATTCTTGGCGATTCCGTTATTAGCTTTGATTAGACTTACTTGCTACATACGTTCCATTTGCTTTATTTATTTTGTTTGAGTCGTAGGAGTCTATTTTAAGCTTTAGTTTATTTTTGTTTTATTTTAGTTTTTGAGTCTACTCACTTTTTGTTGCGTTTTTCAGGTATATGCCACATCTTCGTGCGCAAGGACTAACATCGGATAATCTTGGACCTTCTTCGTTGAAGTCTGAGGCTAGTTCATCATCAGAAAAATATCCGTCAGAGTCTGGTTCTGCACTGAAATCATCATCACAAAGTTCACTACCGTCAAGTCTGAGAAGTTTACTAGACGTTCAAATGGCTAACAACAACAGAACTGTTTCCGAGCAAGCTATCGATGGTTTCATTGGAAACCACTCGTCCATCATCATTCTTGAGATCGATAATTCAAACTCATGGCAGATCCCATCATACGTCATGAATGCTCTCACTCAAGCTAACCAATTTCATGGGCATGAAGACGAAGATGCACCAACACACATTAACCGGCTCAGTTGTGTGACTTTCAATTTACAATGTGTTACTGAAGATGCTATATTCTTACATTTATTTCCGTTTTGACTTGCAGGATGGGCAACCACTTGGCTCGATTCACAACCAGCAGGAACATTCACTACTTGGGAGGCATTTTGTTCAACATTTATCAAGAAGTATTTTCCGCCTGCTAAAGCATCTCACCTTAGTGATCAGATCTACTCCTTTCACATGGAGCCGAATGAACCTTATTATCAGGCTTGAGAGCATTTTCAGAATCTATTATCCTGTTATTCACAGAATGATCTCACACCATGGGCTCTTATTGAGAAGTTTTACAATGGGCTTACTTATGAGACGCAGACTCATTTCAACACTGCTGCGGGGGATAATCTGATGGATAGGAAGAATTTCACGGAGTGAAATGAGATGTTTGAAATTTTTGCCCGGTCAGAATGAAAAAAGGCCACGTCACGGGAATTCCGATCCCGTCAGTAGAACTCCCTCATCTTCTCGAGGCGTGCACCAGGTTAATCTGGACACTAGTGTGGCTGCTGCTTTGGATAGTTTAACTCGAGAGGTGAAGGAGCTCAAAGCCTAGGTTGATAAATGTGAGTTGTGCAGGGGTCTTCATGGTACTTTAGAGTGTCCGTTGATGAATCAAGAGGTATATTATGTTACTGGTCAGAAAAGGTTTCCAATTGCTTATAACGGTAACAACAATTCGAATTAGAACAACTACAAGAACTCAAATCAGAATAATTCAAACTGGCATTCGTCAAGTGCACCACCTGGTTTCCAAGCTGCTTATAACCGGGGGCAAGATAAGTATAATGTGGGTTAAAATGTTTAGAGTTCGAGTAATGGGCAAGGTGTGAGTACTGAGCAGGATTTTAGTGGTGGAATGGGAAGACTAGAGGAGATGATGAAACAAATACTTGTTAGAGATCAGGCCACGCATAAAACTTTAAACGATCATGATTTGCTTTTGAGGAATCATCAGTATGAAATTCTTGATATTCAAAGGTTCGTTGGTGATATTGCTCGTCGTTTAAAAGAGAGGCCCTTGGGTCAATTTTCAGATACTCCTCAAACTAATCCGGCTGCTCAATTAAAAGCCATTTCCACTCGTAGTGGTAGGGTTTTTGGTCCGGAGAGAGTTAGTAGAGTGGTTGAGAAATATGGGGAAGATGAGTTGATAGATAAGGAGATAGAGATGGAGGTGCCTCGGAGGGTGCAACCTAAAGTAGGTCCAACATGTTTCGCACCAACTAGTGAGCCTGTTCCACTGAACAGAGTGTGTTCTGCGGTAGTTCTTAATAGGTTACCAGAAAATTACCCGACCCCGACGTTTTCACCATTCCATGCCTTTTCGGAACGGACACGACGTGCTAAGCATTGGCAGATCTAGGAGCTAGCATAAACCTCATGTTGTATTCTTTATATAAAAAGCTAGTCCTAGGAGAGCTTACCCCTATTGGTATGATGTTGTCTTTAGACGATCGTTCCATTAAGTATCCTAGAGGGGTCGTGGAGAACTTGCTCGTTAAGGTCGATAATTTGGTTTTCCCTCCAGGTTTTGTTGTTTTAGATATGGAAGCCGACGAGAGAGTTCCTTTAGTTTTAGGTTATCCATTCTTACGTACTGGTAGGGCAATCATTGGCGTTTTTGAAGGAAAGATCACTCTTAGAGCCGACGATGATAGTTTCACATATATTGCTAAATCCATGAGACATCCAAGTGATCAAGACGGTCTCACTGATCCATGTCATCCAGTTTACTCTATAGAATCATTTATCTTGGGCATGGATCCACGTCTTGATGATTTCCATTCAGTTAGAGTTAGTGTGAAGAAGGAGCGAGAGGTTTCGCGTTCTCGGGTGATGATGAAGTGTGATAGAGAAAGTGTTGGTGGTAAGCGAAAGTTTGAGAAATTTTGTGGAGTTAGAAAGAAGAAGAGCAGGATTGATGAATGGTCGGATCATGATTCGGTATCTTTGAGGGCATTGGAGTTTTACTAAGGTGGAGGAAGCTCCACTTGGGCAGCTAAGTGATTCGCATAGCATGAGTTCTTGCGTGAAAACTCAAGTGCAGAGTTTGTATATTTTATCTTATTTTTATTTCTATTTTATTTTTCTTTGAGTCACTAACAATAGTTTTTTGTCTAGTTTTGTGTTACTCGTTGAGTCGTTTCAAGGAATCACTAACATCATGGAGAGAGGAATCTATGAGAAGTCGGAGTTTCAGGTAAGTTTTTTCACGTAAAAATGACATGAAATGGGTTTAGGAAGGCTTGGTAATTTTTAGAAAATTTTTCTAAGGCATTAGGCTTCCAAAACTAGAAACTTTCTAGAAAATATGCCTCGTCGGGCGGGGGACTTTGCCACGTAGCGCGGCCAAAGAACATCACCATCCTGACCACGATGCGTAGCGCGGTCAGATAATCACGCCTGGTTGCGCGGCGCGGCCATCCCCTATGGCCCATATATTATTTTATTATTTTAATTTTCGTGTGTTGTTCCTTGTGTTATCATTCAGGTGTGATTTTTTGTACTTAGTTTGGTATTTTAGTCATATTTTAAGGTTTTGTTGTTCGAGTTTTGTATAATTCATTGATTCATTAACGTAGGTTTTGTAGTTCTTATTTGTTTTATATGTTTTTAAGTTTTGCTAGGTTGAAGAAAGATTGAGTAATCTAGAGAGCGATCCCCAAGGAAGAGTTTAATGAAAAAACAAGTGCAGGGACGGAGCAGCAGCGTAACCGTATACTTTATGTTTATTATTTGTTGCTCATTATTCATGTTTTGTTTTATATATTGGTTGTGTTGGTGAAATACTTTGAATGCATAATATCTATCAATTTGATAAGATATATTTCTAGATATTGTATGTTGAATTTTTGCCTCTTACGTTCATGTATGAGAGAAGGAGGTACTTTATGCTGAGCACGTTCGTAGTTGGAGGGCATTTGTGGAAGAATACTTTGGCATCATATTTCATACGCATATTACTAGCTAAGTCTTTTCCAGTATCTAGTGATGTGTGGGTAAAAACACGTGTCTGTGATTGTGTATTCTCGTATGTTTTAAGTGTTTTTATATATCGAACACGAGTACTTTGAGCGTTTTTGAGTTTATAGGTGTGTGTAGCTTAACGGTGCTAATTTAGAGTGTTTAAGGATGGAGAAATCAAGATTATACGAAGATGGGTGATCGGGATCTTAACTAGACGATCGGAGTGGAAAAAAACACAAAACGACGTGTTGGAGCAACAGAAGCCATATGCTATGGGCTCCTGGCTGTAGCCTACGGCTAGGAGTGAGGTAGAGTGAAGTTCAAGAGACGTAGCCTACGGTGGCCTGGCTACGGCCAGGCATGACGGAGAATCAGGTTTTTGATAGTTTTCTTCCATATTTAAGAGGTAAAAACCCTAAAGTCGAATATCTTTCATTCTCTACCATATATGGGCGATTTGGAGGCCATCTTTCACCATCATAACACTTCTTAATCATCCTATTCACTCATGCAATCATCTTCCAACATCATAATCAAGAGATTCAAGATCGAGATGCAAGGCTAAAGACTTTATAACTATTTTTGGGCGTAGGGTCGAGTTGTATGTTGGATTTTTGGTATTCTAAACTTTAACTTTGGATTTGGATTTGGTTAATCATTCGGTTGATCAACTCTCTATATTCGCTTGTCTACTTAAACAGTTTTCTAGTATTTGATTGCTTAATCTTTAGTCAGTTAATCGATTTGTGGTCATCAACAATTATGATTGAGTTCTTTTCGTCATTGACCCGTTTATCATTAACCATAGTATTGATTTCTTGTATCAAAACCTAAAACTGATGATCAATTAGATTTTCATTAAGTTGTGTCAATCGTTTGGATTAACTTCTGAAATTTAGCATAGCCAAATATTAAGGGTCTGTTTGGTATGTGGTAATGGAATGGGCGATGGAATGGAATGAGCGAGGGAATGGATGAACGAGGTAATGGAATGGATAATACCATTTCATTGACATGTTTGGTTACCATGTGGGAATGACATGAATTAATAATTTTTTTTGGTATGCTGCAAAAAGCCGGAATAAAATAAAAATGATAGTGTGTGGCGGTGGGACGGTGGTGGTTGGCGGCGATGTGCAGAATCGATTGTTGGTGGTGGCATGTGGTGGTGATAGTAGGTAGTGGTGATGAGCGAAGCGATGGTTGGTGGTGGCGGTGGTGGACGACATTTGTAGGTGGTTGGTGGTGGTGGTGGCGGGTGCCGGCGGCGGAGGCGGTGATGGGTGGTGGCGCGCGGCAGAGGCGGCGGTGGTGGTGAGAGGGCAATGGATAGTAGTGGTGGGAAGGTGGTGGATGTGATATAGTGTGAAAAAGGGATGAAATGAAAAAAAAAACAAGGGCTGGACGAAATGAATATGGGGTATTTTAGAGGGAATGGAATGAACATGGTAATGGGTGATTCCATTTCATTGACTTACCAAACACATATTTTTTTCATTCCATCATACTGGTCTTATTCCATTCCGCCTCTCATTCATGTATACCAAACGATACCTAATTCTTTTGGTTTACATATAATAACAAGAATTTATCCAAATAAGTTTATCAATTGTCTAACTTGCTTTAAAACCCAAAACCTGGAGATTGGTTATTTTCATAATTATTGTTTAAATCACTTGACATCGTTTATCCACCTTAATATAATTAAGTAATCGTATTAAACTGAACGAGCATTTTCCACTGATTCCCTGTGGATTCAACACCTTACTTGCCCTGGCTAGTAGAGGCATTTTATAAATTTTTTGATTGACCTTTCGACAATGATCAAAATGGCGCTGTTGCCGTGGAATCAACGCTCAAAGTGCTAGTTTAGCTTAATTTTTTTAGTTTTAGTTTTTGTTAGTGCAGGTGACTCTACAGGTTAATGCAGACGAGATATTCCCGCGAGAAAGAGCCGCTACAGTTTGATCCTGAAACTAAGAAAACAACCAAGAGAAACAGAGAAGCTCGGAAACCCAAGTTAAACCGAAAACCAGAAGCCACAATACCAAAAACAGAAGACATAAGTACCCGAAACAACCAAGACCCAAACGACTAACTGTTAGATAAGATCACCAATATGAACCACAAAACCAAGAACAACCCATTCCTCAAACAACCCACCACCTAAGTGAAACCAAAATGCTAACCGTAATCGAATCCAAAACCAAGTAAACCGTGGAGGGGGTAACCATATCCAGAGAAAACAACTGAATTTTGATGACAACTTGTTTGTCAGATCCGCCCCACTAGACCGTTAAAGACCATTTGAATTCAGAGAGGAAATACCCGAGGTTAACCATGCTCATATACGGGTCGAAGACTGGCATATAGGGGATGATGCAGGGTTCGATTATGACGATGAGGAGGAGTTTTAGATGAATACATGGTCAGTATAAACACCAGAATCTTATGAATAACCAAGAACCGTGACAAAACCATCCAAAAAATCAATTATATCAAGCACCGAGATGTAAGAATAATCGCGGGACACAGGTTCCCTTTTATGAGTTTGATGATGGAGTACCTATAGCATATGTTCCACCACCAGTCAGGGGAGTTCAAAGTCACTTCATCCCACAAGTGGCCATGAACCCTTTACCGATCATAATTCTGGTTAGAAATGGAAGAACTTTTTCAGTGAGGCAGAGCAGTTTAACCCGGTTACCCACGTTTCATGGGAAAGCTACGGAAGAACCATTTATGCACTTTAATGATTTTAATTTTGTCTGTGCCACTATCTCAAGTCAGGGTTTTTACCGCAGATGAGGTGAAAATGGTTGTGTTCCAATTTAGTTTGAAGGATGCAGCGAAACTATGGTTTTTATCTTTTCCTTCAGCTAGTATTTATGCTAGGGGGATTTGCCGCAGAGAACCACCGAGGCTCGAAATGCCATTCGGAATTTTCAGCAGTGCATAGGTGAAACCTACCAAGAGACATTTCCGAGATTTAAACTGTTGTTGAGGACTTGCCCACATCACGAAATTGTCTCATGGGAATTGATAAAGACATATCACAATAGTCTCTTTAATGATGATGTTTGAGACCTCCAAGCCACAATTAATGGATATTTTCTTACAAACGATGAAAATATGGATTGGGGATATCTTGAAAGACATGCAACTAATTCGTAGAGAAAGGCGCAGTCGAACAGGATGGCCAAAAGAGCGGTAGTAAAGGTGGTTGATAGTCATGGTTCATATGACAGAATGGATAGGTTGGAAAAGAATATGAACATGTTTTTCGATGCATGTGTGCAAGGAACGGGTAAACCGGGAAAAACATATCCAGTGTGTGAAGTATGTGGTGAGTTAGGGCATGAAGTCGCAAGTTGTGGGGTGGCACAAGATGAAGAGACTGAGGAAGAGGAGGTCAACTATGTTCATGGTGAAAGGAAATACAGTAACATGAGTTCACATACTTATCATCCGAGCTTCAGAATTCATTCGAATTTCAGCTATGGAAACCTGAACACTCAGCAGAATCCGAATTTTCACGGCAGTTCTCAGAAGACAGGTTATCAGTCAAACTAGAAACAGTATGGGAACAGTTCAGACAATGGTCAGAGTGGGTACAATCAGAGAGATTATGGGGGTTACAATAAGGGTTATCAAAAGAGTTATCTAGCCTTAGTGTTTTACATTTCATTGGTGTATGGTTTTATTACCTTAAATCTTGTGTTGATGAGTTATTGAAGCAAATGGAGGCAGATCAAGAGACTCATAATAGAATTCAAGAGACTCAGAATAGAAACCAAGAGGATCAAAATAAGGCTTTGAATAAGAGGTTGGAGCTTTAAGAGAAGGCATGATGCGAGGGATAAACATGTGAGTCAACTGGTAGAAGAAATGGCAAGTATAAAAAGAAAGCCATCCAAAATACCGAGTGACGCTTTGAAGAATCCGAGCCACCAAAATAACAATTCTTCAAGTGGAAAAAGCACCCACATTAACCATAGGAGCGGTAAGGTTTTTGATAATGGGGTGAATCCACCATCAACCTTCGTTGAAGGAGTGGTGGAAGACTTGGGGAAAAATGTGAACACTGATGATGAGGTGAAAATTGAACAAATAAATTAACCAAAAAAATTAATTAATAAAAATTTAAACGAATTGGTAAATGGAAAAGAAGAACCAACCGCCAAAGAGACGAGTTCAACGGGTAAAATCGTTCCATTCCCTCGGGCATTGGTGAATCCCGCAACATCATCACTACTGGTTCATGATGAGTATCTTTTCAGATATGGCCGGGGAATCACTTGAAATTTTTATGGATGATTTTTCCATTTGTCGGCTTATCTTTACATTCATGTTTAAACGAACTAATAAAAGTTTTAAAAATATGTGTGGAAACGAATTTGGTCTTAAGTTGGGAAAAGAGCCATTTCATGGTTCAAGAGGGAACGATTTTGGGGCATGTCTAGGAGGATTGAGGTTGACCAGGCTAAGGTTAATGTTATATCTAATTTGCCACCGCCTACTAATGTTACAGGAATTCGGTCATTTTTGGGACATGCCGGATTTTACCGACAATTCATTAAAAACTTTAGTGTCATCACAAAAACGTTGTCTTATTTGCTATTAATAGACGTACCATTTGTTTCTGATGAAGATTGTTTAAATGCTTTTAATATTCTTAAAAACAAATTGGTTGAAGCCCAGATTTTGCTATCACCCGATTGGTCACTTCCATTTGAAAGTATGTGTGATGCGAGTGATATGCGGTCGGAGCTGTTTTGGGTCAACGGGTGGATAAGAAACCCTTTGCCATATACTATGTGAGAAAAACCTTTTCCGATGCTTAGATAAATTATACAACTACGGAAAAGGAGTTTCTTGCAGTAGTATATACAATGGATAAGTTCAGATCTTATATATGTGGGAGCAAGGTTGTTGTGTTTTCAGATCACAGCGCTGTTAAGTATTTTATGGAGAAGAAGGATGTGAAGTCGCGCCTGATCAGAGGGATTTTGTTGCTCAAAGAGTTTGATGTGGAGATTCGTTATAAGAAAGGAAGCGAGAATGTGGTTGCTGATCACCTATCCAGATTGACGGGTCAAAAGGAAGAAAACACGAGGGCCATAAATGTGTCATTTCCAGACAAGCAACTGTTTAATGTCTCTACTTTACCAAGGTACGCTGATATTATTAAATTTCTTGTTACAAGTACCCGACCTGATTTCTGGCCAAAGAAAAAGAAGCATAAATTTATGTCCAAGGTGAAGCAATATGTTTGGGAAAACCCATATTTGTTTAAGATTGGGCTGATCAGGTCTATCGGTGATGTATCTTAGATAAGGAGATTCGAAGTGTGTTGTCACATGCGCACTCACTTGCATGCGGTGGACATTTTAGCGGGAAGTGTCGGCTTTTCTAAGTGGACCAAAATCATATTGGTCATATAAGCTTCCCATGAGAATACTCACCCCCGCTCCAAGATCTAATAACGCCCTTGTCATTTTAAAATCATCAACTTGAATGGGTATTATTGGCGTTCCCGGATCTTGTAGCTTGGGTGGGAGTATTCCCGTCAAAACGGAACTCACATTAGCCGTTAAATCAACCTGTTTAGGCATTTTGTGAGTTCGTATTTTAGTACACAAGTCCTTTAACCCAACGTAACTCAAATCACTTGACACTTTAATTCATTATACACTTTGTCTCATCATTAATTGATTCATATTAATATTATTTAACTAGGAATCCTTGACGGTATATCCTGAAGGGATCATCTTTCTCATCATCATCATCATCATTATCATCATCACTTATATTTGGTTCATTCGATAAGGTGAGTAATCACTCCCCTATTTTACTTGTTTTCAAATATTTTGGGGACACTTGCGTACCATTTATCAAATTACTTATATTATTATTTCTCAAACGCAAACTGTGATCCTTGTGTTGTGTATCAATTGAATGATTGCTTGTTACTTGCTATTTGCTTACTTGCTTACTTGAATCGCATCCGGAGAGGTCCAGCATAATCTCATTATAGTATGATCATATGACCGTCGTAGTGGCCGGAGCCCGATCGCATTGGCAATGGTTTCCTCGACACTCATTACTTGCTTAGCACTTTCATTGTTTATACTCACAGATAACATTGTTGCTTATTTTTACTCTATTATTTATATCATTATATATTATCATTTTGTTTGTGTCAAAACTGGTGAATCTACTCACTCAACAAGTGTTGTTGACAAATATATATATTTTGTACGCATTTGCAGGTTATAGATTGGATTGCTTATTGAACTGAAGCTCACGTAGAGATGACCTTAGGATGTTAAACATAAACATCAATAGTTGGTTTTGTATTGTAAATTTCTCTATTTTTGTTGTACTTAATTGTTCGTTGACAATTAATAAATTAATTAGATATTGTCGCTTTACAATTGCATGATAGTACCTTGCAAGCTGTGGCAATCAGCTCAAGCCCCGACATTTCCGCCGTAGGTTGGGGTGTGACACAGTAAATGACCTGACAAAACCCTATCCCATTAAACAATCAACAAGGGCAATGTGAAACAATAAATTAAAGTAAGCAAAACCAAGCAATCATACGCATCAACTAAATAAAACTCAACCGTTTACTTAGAACATAATAACCATAATGAAACGAAAATCCAAATAAAATCAAACCGAACTAAGGTTCATCACGACCTAGGCGGTCTATGGAATTTAGCCTAGCATATTAAAATCTAAATCATACAAAACAAACAATAACGAAAACATGGTGAAAGTATAAGAAACGGGGAATCGAAGATGATAAAACCCGTAAACTTGAACGTGCACGTGTAACTCTTCACCGGATGTTCTCTCGCCTTCAAAATCACCAACAAACGCGTAAAATAGCTCCAAGAACTCTCTAAAATCGGCTGGTGGCTTTCAGGTTATGTCAGGTTTAAGTTAAAGGTGTTTAAATAGCGAAAACAGGGCCCGACATTAAGCAAAAACGAATTAAAAACCCATCAGCAGCCTCTAGGCACCGCGGTAAGGGAATTTGGCCTTCCCCCTTCGCGCGGCTTGACATGCTTCTCCATAGGGGCCGGTCAGACCGGCCGGTTCTCTGTTCTGGTTCTTCCTGACGCGTTCCGGATCTCCGTTTCGGCTCGTTTTAGTTCGTTTTTCGCCCATTTTAATCACGATCAAATCCCGGAACCTACGAAACATAGAAATGTTAGTAGTATACAAATCTCGACTAGAAACGAACAAAAACTATTAAAATATTAATTAAAATGAACAAGAGAAACATATATATATTTAGCATTATATCAAATATCCCCACACTTATTCTTTTTTCGTCCTTAAAAAAGTTTGATGCAGTTGGATCAGAATCGGAAAATTAAAGTCTAACAAACATATAGGTTAATTTTTAAAGCTCAGTAAAACGCAAAAACCGTGATCATCGATATTGTTGACCACTTAAACCCATGCCTTAATCTTTACCGGGACAAATATGATCCGACAATTTTTTTACTTAGTGGTTTACACAATTAAGACCCGCTTATTTTCAGCTTTTACCGGACCAGACCACCCCAACTTGACTTAAACCTCAAAATTAGCAGATTTAAAACTTTTGTTGCTCTATTTTTTCATGAATAGCTAAGACGATCAAGGGTATTGTTTATCCACCTAAGCTTAAGCATCAAAGTCTACCAAGCAGCAATTAGATACGATTAAGGTTCAATTAATTTACAGCTAGTGTTCCCCACAACATGACATACCCCCGTTATCAAGCAACACCCCAAATCCATCACCATAGGTGAGTATGCAAAATTTCATCTGTAGGGCTTACATGTAGCGTGTCCCTTGTGGTCCGTTTCTTAATGGTAATGAGACGCGAGCAAGGGGACCCCACATGGCTAACAGCGTGGATGATCAAATCTGTAGTGAATTTGTACTTTTGTGATCATGTTTATAGACTTATAAGGGTTTGCTCTTTTTGGCTTAATTTTAAATATTCACAACCCCATTTGGAATTGTGAATACCCAGATGAATAGTCGGCATACAGACCCATGGTCTCCGGACCCGAAGCATCCCATCAATACAGGATTTAAGGTTATAAAACCATACGCCAATGAGGTGTAAAATACTAAACTAGAAGTTTTAAGTTTATATCACATGCGACACGGCATACTCTAACGTTAAACCTACCCAAGCATCATATGATAACGTATTCAGATTTTTAAAATTTATGACATTTCAACTTTTTCATACCAATAATTGAGGCTTGAGTATGGCTGACCTTTCATTACTTATTTTCTACGGAAAAAACGCTTTACCTACAAGAGAAATCCGACCCATTTTATCAAATTGCCCTTTCATTTTTAAGGCTGAGCCTACCGACACATCCCAAGTTAAGTGCGTTTTCTTTTATTTATCTCATATTACTAGTAGTTTGAAAAACCAGTTTCCGATAAAATCATCATCTCCCACTTTAACACAACAAAAACTAGACTCAAGGGACATTTTTAAAACATTTTTTTTTATTTTTTATTTTTATTTTTTTTAAACCAAATACGAAAACGAAAACAAAACTAAAATTAGTTAAAACAATTGTGTCCCATCCCCACACTTAAATTTTGCATTGTCCTCAATGCGGTCATGGGAAAACATGACTCGAAAATTTAAAACAAAACTAAAAATATAAAAATAAAAAGAAAAAACCTAAAAATATAAAAACAAAGACATAAAAACATAAAAACAAAAAAACAAAGTACAATGGAAAAGACTTAGCTGGTAATATGCGAGACAATCAATGTGCCAGTCTATTTCCATGGGTGCTCTCCTCAACGACTGCTCAACATGAATTGGTAACTCATTCCCTCTTTCTGAACGGACACGGCCTCTCCTCTCGACCAACCTAAGTAGCATCAAACATAGAAACTAAAACATAAAAGTTACTTATAAAGTTCAAGCATCCACCAACTTCCAACCTGCCAAGCCAACCAATAAGTCTAAAATAATATCCGTACAGACCAAATAAAAACAAAAATATCATAAAAAATATAAAATAAAAACATCATAATACATAAATTCCCATGACAACTTGTCAACTCAATCCTCGTCTTCTTCCTCTTCCGACTCCGAGACCTGCTCAAGAATACGGTATGGCTCAGCATTATCAATTTCTGGGTAACCCGTCCAATAAAAAGGTACTCCATGACCAAATCCCGAACCACCCGGAGCGCTCGACCCGCTCGGTCCCGCATCGGCTGGCTGTCGAAGAGAAGCAGGCAAATCAATACGCAGTGCACTCATCATATGCCTCATGTGCTCATCCTGCCTCCGCTGGTTCGCCTCTATCATCTGTCTCAACTCGTCTCGACTCTCGGTCACATAACCCCTGATCTGATCAAAACCGGACTCCATCCGATCATATAATGAATCCAAAGTAATATCCTCGGGGCGAGGCTCTCTGACCGGGAACAGAACACCCGGTCTCTCTGACCTGTGAAATGGCCTCTGGTGACGTGTCGGTAAGCCGGCTCGCATAGCCGTAGCAGCCGCGGTCCTCGCCTGTGGATGAATCTGTGGGCCCGACTTGACATCCTCCCACTCTAATGGATCGGACCCCTTCAAAATTCCAGCATTCCTCAAATCCTTAACCTCCAAAAACTCTCTAACGGGTCCCTCTGTCAAAATATCCGGTTTAAACCTATCAAACACACCCAAATATCTAGCAATCTGTGTAACGTACGGGCCCATATCCAACCTTGACCTATGTTTTTTTCCCCACGTCTCTTCCGATGAAACGACCACGCCAAAAGACTCGCGTAGTTTATCAGAACCTTCTCAACCATCGCCATCAAACATAAAATATCCAACCAATTTACCTTATTGTCGCCCGAACCGCGAATAATCAAAATATTAACCAAAACCCGGTGGATAAATCGAAGCACGGGATCTCGAATATCCGACGCCACATTCGCTCCGGAAAACAAACTAATAGAAATTTTGTTCCAAAAAGTGGCCAACTCGTCCGAACCGATACTCATAGCATGCTTATTCAAAAACGCACCCCGTAGACCCGTCACAAACCCCGGTTCTCTCACCTCCGCATCCGTATAAAAACCACTTGCTATCGCAAACTGTGTGATAGTCATATTGTGCAATTGTCTTCCCAAAGAAAACGATACCGCATTCGATTGAGCAAAATTACCATCTTTATATTGAAATGTGCTCAAGAACTCAAGTGTCAGCTCGTGGTACTGTGGTTCGTTTAAATCTAGCATCTCCCTAAACTTTGGGTCCAATAACTCTTCAATGCGCTCTTTTCGACCAATTGAACCCACTAATTCCGAATTTATCGTTTTGAATTTGAGGAGATCCGAGTTAACTAACTTACATAATTGATCGTACTCAGGTGAATTAACATCAAACTTAATCAAGGAGCTTTTCTTAAGGCTGGAAACTTTTCTAAACACAATCTGTCCGAGTTGATAGATGAAAATAACCGGTTCGGGCTCGCCACGTGGTCGTGCAGTCGGACCTCGTTTGCTCTTTCTCGCCTCTTTATACATCTAAACACATTTAAACAAACAAACAAACATGGGAGTAAGTAAATAAACTAAAAAGAACAAAACAAAATATTTTTTTAATTTTCGGATTTTTTTTAATTTTTTTATATTTTTTTTATTTTATTTTTTTAAATATAAAAACTGAAAATAAAATAAACTTTGGAAGTTCGGCTTGCAAAATATTTTAAACTGACTCATTTAGATGAAAAACAAGTAGGTGCAAGTGGTTTAAATATTTGCTTAAAAGCTAACGGATAACCAACTTGTTAAGACTTTTACTAGTTTATAAATCCGAAAATAATCACACCGACTCAACAAACATCACCTCCTCCTGGCACTTTAATTGTCCCAATTAAACCCAAGTACCAAAAAACCCGAAAAATTTAGTCGAAAATGAGCGAAAAACCACACTTTTAGTAAAATATATATTGCTTAAAACTTGTTTTCCGGCTCGTTTTTAACTACTAAAACTCTAAATTTCAACATCTCAAACCAAAAATCCAACACTAAATAACCCGTTTAAACCCCAAACCGACAACCCGACTGCAACCGAAAACAAAGTTTCAACATATTCCAACCTAACAACCGCACCCAAAAATCACAACGAAACTGCCAGCCCTTCAACCCGCACCCAAAAATATAACTTAAACAACTAACTTGAACAAAACCTAACCACAAAGTTTGTAAAATCTAAGCTAAAACTATCAGTAATAAAGTACAAAGATTACAAAAATTACAAGAAACCATACCTTGAATAGTGAAAACCCGGATGAACTTGCAAAAATTGAAGAACTAAAGTGTGTGCAAGTGAGAGATTTAGTGAGTTTTTAGATGAAATTAGTGGTGGGTTATGATGTTAGGATGATATGTAAGAGATTAGGAGGTTTAATTTGATGGTTAATGGTGGAAAATATGATGATTTTGGTGAGGAAGAACGGTGGTTCGGCTAGGGTTGTGAAGGGGGAAAGAGTGGTGTTTGAAAAAGATGAAAAATATGCATATAATGGTTTAAAAGACCAAAAAAATTTGGATATTGCCGGTTGGGGGCGCCGCTCCGCGCGGAGGCCCGGGCTCCTTCCGGTCGCGCGGCGCCTAAGCATAGCTGGGCAAAATTTTTTTATTTTTATTTTTTTTCTTTCTTTCTACCTTCGCGTGCGCCAAGCCAAAAAAATATCCCCGTCGCGCGCGTGACGGGGTCTCTTGACAGAAAGTTTTGACAATTTTGAGGGCTATTTTGCCTTAGAAAAAATTTTAGAAAATTACCCACTCATTTTTATGCCCATTGTATGTTAATTTTACATGCAAAACTTACCTGGCAACCTTCAAATCCTCGTAAAACCTCTCGTTTAGTTGGTGATGATTCCTTGCAATGACTCGACGACGCAATTAAACTACAAAAACTAAAGTTAGTGACCTGACGAAACGAAAATAAAGTAAAGAAATTATACAAACTCTACACTTGAGTTTTCACTCAAGAACCCGATTTGATGATTCAGTTCGATGAATCGAGGAGAGCTTCCTCCACCTCGGTTGACTCCTCCGGCCCTCCAAGATAATGCTTTAAACGATGACCGTTCACTTTACGAAGTTCCGTTTTCCGGATTCTCTAACTCCACCCTCCATACGGAAATACTTCTTTCACCAGATATGGTCCCGTCCACTTGGATCTCAGCTTACCTGCAAATAACTTCAAACGAGAATTATAAAACAAAACTTTATCACCTTTATTGAAGTCTTTACCTCCCTTTAAACGTCGATCGTGCAACACTTTCGTCTTTTCCTTGATATCCAACGATTGAGAATATGCCGCATCACGAATCTCCTCTAACTCATGAATTTGAAAATACCCTTTCTAGCGGCTTCAGTAAGATCAACATTTACCGTCTTTAATGCCCAAAACGCTCGATGTTCCAACGGTGTAGTGCCCAACGGTGTCTTGTACGCGGTTCTAAATGCCCATAGCGCGTCATCCAATTTCTCCGACCAATCTTTCCGACTAATCCCAACCGTCTTCTCCAAAATTCTCTTCACCCCTCTATTAGCATTCTCGACTTGACCATTCGTTTGAGGATGGTAAGCAGTAGAGGTGCGATGAGTGACTCCATAACGAGCTAATGCTTTCTACATAACGGAATTACAAAAATGAGTTCCTCGATCACTAATAATCGCCCGTGGAGTTCCAAAATGAGTAAAAAACTTCTTTAAAAACATCACAACCACTCGAGCGTCATTAGTGGCCATTGCTTGCGCTTCGACCCACTTTGAAACATAATCTATTGCCACCAAAATATACCTGTGACCACCGGAAACGTGAAACGGTCCCATAAAGTCGATGCCCCAAACGTCAAATATTTCAAGAGTTTGTATGGGGTTTTGAGGCATCTCGTTTTTTGACGAAATATTTCCAATGCGTTGACAAGCGTCACAAGTCTAAACAAATTCCACCGCATCTTTTACAACCGATGACCAATAAAAACCACAATCAAATACCTTTTGGGTCGTGGCATGCGCTCCATGATGACCACCCGTTAAACCTTCATGAATATGCTTCAGAATGTTCAACCCTTCTTCTTTCGACACACATCTTCTAGGAATTCGGTCACCGCCAATCTTGAACAGATAAGGATCGTCCCAAACATACCGATTAACATCCCGGAAAAACTTCTTCTTTTATTGAGTAGTCATCCCCTTCAACACAAGGCCCGTAGATAAAAAATTAGCAAAATCGGTGAACCATGGCAAACCTTGCTTTTCGGCCGTAACAAAATCAATCGACTCATGCGGAAATCTATCACCAATTTATTCTTCACGAATATCTTCTCTCTTCGGATATTCTAAACGAGAAGTATGATCCGCCGCAACATTTTTCGCCCCTTCTGTCTTTAGTTTCTATATCAAACTCGGAAAGTAAAAGAATCCACCGTATGAGACGGGGCTTCGCGTCTTTCTTGTGAAAGAGAAAACGCAATGCTGCATGATCAGTAAAACGGTGGTCTTGGAAAGTACGAGATAAGACCGGAACTTGTCAAATGCAAACACAACGGCTAAAAGTTCCTTTTCGGGGGTGGTGTAGTTCTCTTGGGCATCATTTAAAGTCTTGCTTGCATAATAATAAATAGAGTGAAAATGTTTATCACGCCTTTGCCCTAAAACCGCTCCAACCGCATAATCGCTCGCATCACACATGAGCTCAAAAGGAAATTCCAATCCGGTGACACGAGAATAGGAACACTTACAAGTTGATCTTTCAGAAACTTGAACGCCTTTTAACAATCTTCATCAAACACAAACGGGACATCTTTCTCTAATAACCGGGTCATCGGGTGGGTAATCTTTGAAAAGTGTTTAATAAACTGCCGGTAAAAACCCGCATGACGGAGAAAACTTCTTATAGCTTTGACATTTGTTGGTGGAGGAAGCCTACTAATCGTATCAATCTTCGCCCGATCCACCTCTATACCATCTATTGAAATTTTATGATCCAAAACTATCCATTCCGTTACAATAAAGTGACACTTTTCCCAATTTAACATCAATTTCGTCTCGATACACCTCTTTAACATTTTCTCTAGATTAACTAAACAATTATCGAAAGAATTACCGTACACCGAAAAATCATCCATAAAAACCTCCATGGACGTCTCTATCATGTCTTGAAAAATTGCCACCATACAATGCTGAAAGGTAGCCGGAGCATTACACAACCCAAATAGCATGCGACGATACGCATATGTACCATACGTGCACGTAAAAGTCATCTTCTCTTGGTCTTCCGGTGCGATTGGAATCTGAAAATAACCTGAAAAACCATCAAGAAAACAATAAAACTGTTGACCCGCTAGACGCTCCAACATTTGATCAATAAACGGCAACGGATCGTCCCAACATTTGATCAATAAACGGCAACGGATCGTCCCAACATTTGATCAATAAACGGAAACGGACGCTCCAAAATTCCGCCGCATCTCTTACAACCGATGGCCAATAAAAACCACAATCAAATACCTTTTGGGCCGTGGCATACGCTCCATGATGACCGCCCGTTAAACCTTCATGAATATGCTTCAGAATATTCAACCCTTCTTCTTTTGACACACATCTTCTACGAATTCGGTCACCGCCAATCTTGAACAGATAAGGATTGTCCCAAACATACCGATTAACATCCCGGAAAAACTTCTTCTTTTGTTGAGTAGTCATCCCCTTCAACACAAAGCCCGTAGATAAAAAAATGAGCAAAATCGGTGAACCATGGCAAACCTTGCTTTTCGGCCGTAACAAAATCAATCGACTCATGCGGAGATCTATCACCAATTTATTCTTCGCGAATATCTTCTCTCTTCGGATATTCTAAACGAGAAAGATGATCCGCCGCAACATTTTTCGCCCCCTTCTTGTCTTTAATTTCTATATCAAACTCGGAAAGTAAAAGAATCCACCGTATGAGACGGGGCTTCGCGTCTTTCTTGTGAAATATAAAACGCAATGCCGCATGATCGGTAAAAACGGTGGTCTTGGAAAGTACGAGATAAGAACGGAACTTGTCAAATGCAAACACAACGGCTAAAAGTTCCTTTTCGGTGGTGGTGTAGTTCTCTTGGGCATCATTTAAAGTCTTGCTTGCATAATAATAAATAGAGTGAAAATGTTTATCACGCCTTTGCCCTAAAACCGCTCCAACCGCATAATCGCTCGCATCACACATGAGCTCAAAAGGTAAATTCCAATCCGGTGACACGAGAATAGAAGCACTTACAAATAGATATTTCAGAAACTTGAATGCCTTCAAACAATCTTCATCAAACACAAACGGGACATCTTTCTCTAATAACCGGGTCATCGGGCGGGTAATCTTTGAAAATCTTTAATAAACCGCCGGTAAAAACCCGCATGACGGAGAAAACTTCTTATATCTTTGACATTTGTTGGTGGAGGAAGCCTACTAATCGTATCAATCTTCGCCCGATCCACCTCTATACCGTCTCTTGAAATTTTATGACCCAAAACTATCCCTTCCGTCACCATAAAGTGACACTTTTCCCAATTTAACATCAATTCTCGATACACCTCTTCAACATTTTATCTAGATTAACTAAACAATTATCGATAGAATTACCGTACACCGAAAAATCATCCATAAAAACCTCCATGGACGTCTCTATCATGTCTTGAAAAATTGCCACCATACAACGCTGAAAGGTAGCCAGAGCATTACACAACCCAAATGGCATGCGAGGATACGCATATGTACCATACGGACACGTAAAAGTCGTCTTCTCTTGGTCTTCCGGTGCGATTGGAATCTGAAAATAACCTGAAAAACCGTCAAGAAAACAATAAAATTGTTGACCCGCTAGATGCTCCAACATTTGATCAATAAACGAAAACGGGAAGTAGTCTTTACGAGTTGCATCATTCAACCTCCGGTAGTCAATACAAACCCGCCAACCGGTAACCGTACGCGAAGGGATAAGTTCATTCTTCTCGTTCATGACAACCGTCATCCCCCCTTTCTTTGAAACAACTTGAGTCGGACTTACCCATGGAGAGTCCGAAATCGGATAGATCACCTAGGCATCCAACAACCTAAGAACCACTTTCTTGACAACTTCTTGCATATTTGAATTCAAACGCCTTTGGGGTTGAACCACCGGTTTATACTCATCTTCCATCAAAATCTGGTGGGTACAATAAGCAGGACTAATACCTTGAATATCCAAAAGTCTCCATGCAATCGCCCCTTTATTCATCTTTAATACTTTTATCAATTTTGACTTTTCTTCCTCACTCAACTTAGACGAAACAATAACGGGCAAATCCAAGCCCTCTTCAAGATACGCATACTCTAAATGTGACGGAAGAACCTTTAATTCCAACGGAGCGGGTTTTTCGACCTCTTTTTCACAAATAATTTCACTAACCTCCATAATCTCCGCCGAACAAGAAACATCATCTATCACGTCTTCCTCACCGTCCTCCAAAATTTCCGTCAACTCGTCATCCAACTCCATCCCAACCAAATCGGTTCCACAAATATAATCAAAACACTTATCAAAACCCGGAATAAAAGAGTTTAGAAAATATACCGAATGGCATGGACCACTAACATCGTCACTATCATCTCGGTGCTTCATCGACTTTGCAATATCATAAGTAACATTCTCGTCACCAACCCGAAGTGTAATTCGCCCCTCATACACATCAATAAGAGTCTTATCCGTTCTAAAAACGGCCGACCGAGAATAATGGGGACTTTCTCGTCGGCCTCCATGTCAAGTACCACAAAATCAACCGGAAATACAAACTTGTCAACTTTCACTAATAAATTTTCAATAATACCTCGCGGATACTTAACCGAACGATCCGCCAACGACAATGACATACGAGTCAGTGTAAGCTCACCCAACTCCAACTTCTCAAACAACGAATACGGCATAAGATTGATACTCGCACCCAAATCCACCAACGCTTGACTCATCATATTACTACCGAATGTACACGAGATTGTAAACACACCCGGATCCGACAACTTTTCCGGAACCCGGTTTAACACAACCGCCGAAAAATCCACGTTAAGTGGAATAGATGAAATCTCTCCCAAACTATCTTTTCTCTTGAGTAAATCTTTCAAATATTTCGCATACTTTGGCATGTGTTGGCGAGTTTCAACAAATGGAAGATTAATCTTTAATTGTCGGAACATATCTAGAAAGTGCCCGTATTCCCGTGTGTACTTTTGATTCTTGAGACGAGCGGGATAAGAAACATGGGCAATATTAATTTCGGGTGGTGGCCGAAATACGACCGGCTCTCTCTCAACTTGTGGCTCGATAATTGGTGTTCTAATTTGTGACTTACCCGGAGCCTCCAACTCGATCTCTTCATCCACCGCTTCCTCATCTTCAACTCCACCCATTTCTTTAACTACCTCGGGACCCAAAACCCTTCCGCTACGAGTAGTAATTGCTTTCAGTTGAGCGGCCGGATTCGTCTGAGTAGAACTCGAAAACTGTCCTTGAGGCCTTTCATCGAGACGACGAGCAATGTCACCAACGGTCCTTTGAAGGTCAAGCAAAGAAGATTGTTTATTCTTTAAGAGCATATCATGTTCGACAAACTTTTTCTGTGTAACTTGATCCCTCTCCAAGATTTGCTTCATCATATCCTCTAGACGTCCCATTCCTCCATTAGAATCCTGCATATTATTTTGAACATTATTACCATTGTTATTATTATTATTATACTGACATTGTCCTTGATTGTAAGAATTTTGGTAGCCGGGTGGTGCGCCTGTCGGACGCCAGTTGGAGTTATACTGATTCGGATTCTTGTAGGTGTTCCAGTTCTGATTGTTGTTGAAGTTGCTGTTGGGAAACCTATTCTGAGCACCAACATAATCGACTTGCTGATTCATCACCGGGAACTCCAAAGTGCCATGTCCACCTCTACAAAACTCACACTTGTCAACCTTAGTCTTGAGTTCCTTCACCTCTCGGGTTAGTGATTCCAAAGCAGAAGCCACAGTAATATCCAGATTAACCTGGTGTACACCTCGAGAAGATGAGGATGTACTGCTAACGGGCGTGGAATTCCCGCGTCGTGGCCCTTTGGCGAGGTCTGATTGAGCGAAGCTCTCAAACATCTCGTTATATTCGGCGACATTCTTCCTAGCCAGTAGACTTCCTCCTGCGGCCGTGTCAAACCGAAATTGGGTTTCGTAGTTCAACCCATTGTAGAATTTCTCCACGAGAGCCCATGGTGTGAGACCATTCTGTGAGCATCGAGACAACATGCTCTGAAAACGCTCGCAAACATGACAATATTGCTCATCCGGATCCATGTGAAACGAGTGAATCTAATAGCGAAGAACAACCGTTTTAGCCGGTGGGAAGTACCTCTTGATAAATGCGGAACGTAGTGCTTCCCAAGTGGTGAACGTGCCAGATGGCTACGTGTCAAGCCAAATAGCTGCTTTACCTGTAAGTGAAAAAGGAAAAAGATGTAAGAAAATTGCATCTTCAGTAGGACCTTGCAATTTAAAAGTTTTCAAAGCGCGGTAAAGTCGGTTAATATGAGCTGTTCATCGTTCCCATGAAACTGATTAGTTTGAACGATGTTTTTCATGACGTATGACGGAATCTGCCATGAATTGGGGTTGTCGATCACGGGGACATCGATGCATGACTGGTTTCCGGTTAAGCCATCGAAGGCTTGAGCAGCAATTGTCCTATCGTCGGCCATTTGAACGTTTGGTTGAATTCTCGGACTTCTGGGTGGTGAACTGTGTAGTGACGATTTTTGTGAAGAAGTAGCTTCTGACGGTGGTTTCTCTGCTGACGAGCTGGTCTCGGTATTGAATGGAGAAAAATCTAGATTTACCAGCGGTGGTCCTTGCGAACGAAGATGTGGCATAAATCTGAAATCGCAACAGACCAAGTAGACTAAAAAAATAAAATTAAAAGCTAAAAACGAAAGTAAACTAAAATTAACTTAGACTCCTACGACTCAAATGAAAATAAAACAAATAGCACGTATGTAGCAATTAAGTCCATATAAAGCAAATAACGCAATCGCTAGGAGTCCCCGGCAACGGCGCCAAACACTTGATGTGCTTGAAGTAGTCAAATAATTATTAACTAAAAATAAACTAATCTAGACACTAAGTAATACTCTAGACCTTTAAACTTACCTGAAACTACTAACCGGCAAGTGAACCGGTCGACTCTAGTACAGCTAAGTAAGTCTATATATCGAACCCACGAGACTCTTTAAATAACGAAACTAGCAAATTAGACTCAACTACAAGACACGACTATTTATTAATAATATTTGAGGGGGATTTTAAAACTAATTAATTAAAACTCTAATAATAATTAAATAATGATTACTTTAATTTAACTATTAATAAACTACTTAATATAATAATAAAACAAACCCTAATTATTATAATAAATAATAATAATAATAAAACATAATCATTACTTATTAATTAATTAATAAAACTTAAACCCAAATTAGTTTTAACTAATAAACATTTTAGACAACTTGGATTAATTCAGATGATTAAAATAACTACCCAGGCCGGAATCCCCAAAGTTACGGTTATTAATTTAAATGGAAAACGCAAGTTATGGAACCAGGATCATAAGATAGACCCTTGACAAACCCGAACAGGACCCTTGAACTTCAAGAAGACGCCTATGGATTTCTAACAAGTTTTAAGATTCACCAGTTTATATTAAACTTCCTAACGGTTATTTAATTGCTTATGTCTAAGTATCTTTTATGACGTAAACCTACCTTACAACGCGGAATTCAAAAGATAGTAAAGCAAACCCAATTAATTTAATAGACTAAGCTGACAATCAAATCTAGACGGACTCTTTACGAAGAACTAAATCTAGCTATCCCGACAAGCAAAGATCTATTAATAGCCTATCACTTTATAGTTTTTTAGACTAGCAGCTCACTTTTATTTGTTTAATTGATTTTATTGTTTCTATGATCTTAATCGATATCAATCAAAAACTAGTCAAGAACACACAGTAAATGACCTAACAAACCCTATCCCATGAAACAATCAACAAGGGCAATGTGAAACAATAAATTCAAGTAAGCAAAACCAAGCAATCATATGCATCAACTAAATAAAACTCAACCGTTTACTTAGAGCATAATATCCATACGAAACGAAAATCCAAATAAAATAAAACCGAACTAAGGTTCATCACGACCTAGGCAGTCTATGGAATTTAGCCTAGCATATTAAAATCTAAATCAAACAAAACAAATAATAACAAAAACATGGTGAAAGTATAAGAAACGGGGAATCGAAGATGATAAAACCCGTAAATTCGAACGTGAACGTGTAACTCTTCACCGGATATTCTCTCGCCTTCAAAATCACCAACAAACGCGTAAAATAGCTCCAAGAACTCTCTAAAATCAGCTGGTGGCTTTCAGGTTATGTCAGGTTTAAGTTAAAGGTGTTTAAATAGCGAAAACAGGGACCGACATTAAGCAAAAACGAATTAAAAACCCATCAGCAGCCCCTAGGCGCCGCGCTAAGGGCATTTTTCCTTCCCCCTTCGCGCGGTGCGACGTGCTTTTCCATGGGGCCCGGTCAGACCGGCCCGGTCTGACCGGTTCTCTGTTCTGGTTCTTCCTGACGCGTTCCGATCTCCGTTTCGGATCGTTTTAGCTCGTTTTTCGCCCTTTTTAATCACGATCAAATCCCGGAACCTACGAAACATAGAAATGTAAGTAGTATACAAATCTCAATTAGAAACGGAAAAAAAACTATTAAAATATTAATTAAAATGAACAAGGGAAACATATATATTTAGCATTATATCATTTCCTTTAAAAAATAATGATTTGGATCTGACTTTAGCCTACGGCTGACTAGCCGTAGCCTACGGACCATGCCGTAAGCTATATACTGAGGCTGCTGTTTTACGGCACCATCGAGGTCCAAGACTGCCGTAGGCCTGTAGCCTACGGCCGGAGTGCAGAAAAAATATATTTTATTTTTAGAAACAATATCAACCACATATTTAATCAACCTATTTACCCTACAACCACTTCTTCTTCTTCTCCACCAAACCCTCCTTCAAAAATCTCTAACTCCCCCAATTCTTAATCAGATCATTTGATTCCGGGCTCTAATCATACTATTTTTAAGAGGAATTCGCGTGTGGTGTCCGTTTTCATTAATTCCTTCTCTATTTTTCTTGGATTCATGGTGGAGAGTGAAGAACCATAATAACTGATTTTGGGGATTTTCAAATTTAATTGATTTTTCTTGTAATTGAAGCTTGTTGCAACTTCTTTCATCACTAAAGGTATGTCTTTTACTCGTTTTGATTGAAGATTCTTGAGGTATGTTGATAAAGTTTCAATTTTTACATTATGGATGATGAAAGAGGTTAGGTTTTTGCTATGAAAATATTTCTTCCATGCTTGTATGCTTGACTTTATTAGGGGTTTGGAATATGGGTAACATTGGTTATAATGGGTTGGTTATGATGACATGTTGAATTTTATAAGATGAAAGTTGATGATAATTTGTAGGGGTGTTGATAGAATTAATGTGAGCTAGTTGTGTTTAATTGAATATATCAAACCTTTGAGAGCTGAAGTTTGAAGTGGTAATTTCAAGCCTTAATGTGGTAAGTCATTTACCCATAACCAACAACAAGTGTGGGGAAGTTTTTGGGTGGATGTGTTATTTTAGATACCTCGGTTGATTTTCATTTTTTGTTTGTTTGTTTGTTTTTTATTGTCTAGGATGGGAAGGACTAATGACACGAGGAAGAACCCGCCAAGAAACAAAGTAAATGTAGCCTCATCGTCGGCAGACCCACCTCCCTTGCCTAAGCGAAGGTTGATTTTACGTGATGAAGAGGATAATGAGGAACCAATGCAAGATCAATACGAAGACGAGGGAATGGCACCTCCCCTTAAGCCAATGTGTAGGGGGGGGGGGGGGGCTCTATCAGGAATGATCCTTATCGGCAAGCGAAGTTATTTAATGATGAAATAGCCAAATTAAAATATAAGAGAGATGGGTTTGTTTGCGAGAAACAGGTGAAGAAGAGTCAAATGAGGCCGTTTAGTATTGTGATAATGTTCCAGAAATTGGGTTGGGAAGCGGCTCTGATTTGTTATGATAGAGAGACTAAGGAAATAATCCTTGCAGACAAATTTGGAATTTCTTGGAGCTTAGAATTGCAATATTTGGCGGGTTTGAAGGCAAGAAATCACCCGGTGAAGTGCTTACGTTCAAAATCGAAGACTATGGGTTCTATCGCATTTAATCTTTCGTTTCTATTATTTTCACCATGATTTCTTTTATTAGTATTTTGTTTAATTTTATGATGCTAGGCTAGACATTATAGACTGCCTAGGCTTATGATGAACCTTTGTTAATGTTTGATTTTGATTTAGATTATGCTTTTTGTTATGGTTTATTAATCAGTAAAGTGTTTAATTTTGTTTAACTGATGCATATATGTGATTGGTTTTGTTCGATGAATTTTGTTATTCAACATTATCCTTGGTGATTGTCTGTTATATGATAAGATTTTGTTGGGTCATTTACAGTGTGTTCTTGACTAGTTTGTGGTTGATTTGCAATAAAACCATAGGAATACTATTATTAGTCAAACAAATAAAAGTGTGCTGCTAACCTAAAAAGTTGTAAGGTGATAGGTTATTGTTAGATCTTTGTTGATTAAGATTGCTAGATTTAGTTCTTCGTAAGGAGTCCGTCTAGGTTTGATTAATTAACGTTGTCTAGCGAGTCAATTGAATTTGTTAAATTTCCTTTGAGTTCCGCGTTGTAAGGTAGGATTTCGTTATAAAGGTACTCGTTCATAATTAATTAAATAATCGTAAAGGAGTTTAATATATAAACTGGTGTTCCTTAAACCTTATTAGAAACCCATAGGTGTTTTCTTGAGAAGGGTCAGGTGTCATGTTCGGGTTTTCTTTTGAGTGTTTATTTTACGATCCTAGTTTTATAACAAGTATTTTCCAATGAATTTATAACTGCAACTTGGGGATTCTGGCCTAGGTGGCGTAGGTGGTTTTCTTCATTATCTGAATCAATCAAGTTAATTTGTCTTATGTTTTAGTACTTGTCTTTTCTAAATTAGTTTAATATTAGTAATTAAAAACCCCCGTTTAAACAAATATAAAAATATATAGTCGTGTCGGCCAGTTGAATCTAATTAGTTAATATACGTTATTTAAAGAGTCATGTGGGTACGATGTCCGGACTTACTTAGTTGTAATAGAGTTGATCGGTTCACTTGCCGGTTAGTAGTTTTAGTTAAGAGTCCAAAATTATTACTTAGTGTCTAGATTATCATAATTTTAGTTAATTATTTTATAACTAATTTTAGCACATCATGGTTGTGAGTACATGAGAGAAAAAATGTTATGTCGGAAGGTTAAATTTAGGTTTACACCATATAATGTTTAAATGATTTCTGAAAGTAGTGACTGAGGGAGAGAAATAAAGGTATAAGAGCATTCTCATCCAATCCTCTATTTTATGTAAGATGTGTTTTTATAATTTAAAGAGTGATTTAAACTTTTGTGAGTGAAGAGTTTTTATATTTTAGAAAATGCCGCGATTTTTCTAGTATATTTGAAAAGTTACTGTTCACATCCTATAATTTTTTAATATATTTTGAAAGTGGTTGTGAGTAAAGAAAGAGAAATGGTAATGATAAATTTATAAAAAAAATAATATTTAATTGAAATGAGAGAGAGAAAATATAATGATTTTTAGTGTAATTTTAGATTTGATAATAGAGGGTTAGATGTGAATGCCCTAACAAAGTATTATTTAATTGAAAGAAGAGAAAAAAAATGTATTGATTTTTTGTATAATTATATGAATATGGATTGAAAATGGGCTAGGAATGCTATAACTCAATAAGCAACCAAGCATATCTCAAAGAATAAAAAAAGGTTTAAGAACAAACTTCTTATAAATCCAAATTCAATAAAAAATTAACCATAAATATTCAAAACAAAGCTACTTAGAAAATAAAAAAGACCAAGGTGCGTAGCTGGCTTGTTAAAGCACAAAAAGGTATTCAGAAATCACAGTAACAACTATAGCTAGTATACATGCATTTTCCCGATTGCTTTAATTGCCGCGTTACCTTCTGGTTCCCACATGTCCTGTTCAAAAACAAAGGAACTCATATGGAAAGTTGATTTGCTAGATTAGAACGTTGACTATAAGAATAGGGGCATATGGAATCGATCCATGATCGCTAAACTAAAGAAAGGATAAATTTACCAACTAAGCTAAGCAATTTTACCCGCCACAATCAATATTAGCTCGAAAATGCCAACAACCGATACTTACTCTTTTCCCGGGACAACTAACATAAACTAATATGATCCTGATATGGGCTAAATTATATAAATATATTCTACACCTTTAGCTTTTATGATAGTTTTTATTTTATAGTTATATTAAATAATAAATAGTGTGCTTATGGATTTGTATTAAAATACTGTTTAATTACGTTAGGAGGTTTTAACGTTTACAATTAGAAATCCCTAAATTGGAATTAAATGACAAATTAAATGAGACACTAAGTGATTTTTTTATGTGAATGGTCAGCTGCATTGAAGAATTGAAGTTGGTTTTACAAAATAAAGATTTGAAGTTTTGAACTTTGAGCTATAATGATTAAATGCAATATAAAAAAAGTTCAGATGACTTGAATTATTTTCTTGATGTTGGCCATCATTGAAAAAATAAAACATGTCAAGATCATTTGATGGGCTGGATATTTGAATTGGTAAAAACGTGGACAAACCTTATTGGACTAGGTTTTTTTTTAAACAGGAAGGAAGGAACAAAATAAGATCGGTTCAACAAAAATGAAAGGAATTATAAAGAGAGGAACGTCAACTAATTAAAGGGAGTCAGACGGACGCAAGTCGCAGATGGACATCGATGATTATTATTATTATTATTATTATTATTATTGAAGGCCTCGTCTCTGCAAGGATGAAGCACATTGGTTTGTATTAGGGAGTGTCTAGGTTCAACGTCTTCTCAACCAAACATCATCATTATTCGGTTTGAGTCGTAGTTAGTTTTATTAAAAAAAAGAGAGTTTATTTTCAAAAAAAAAAAAAATTAATAAACAAATGTTTAAAATAAACATTTTGAAATGTCCTTTGAAATAAGTTTTTGTTGTATTTAAATGAAAGATGATGATAATTATCAGAAATTGTTTTTTCAAACTACTAATAATATGAGATAATATAAAAGAGAAAACACTTAACTTGTGATGTGTGGGGCTCAGCCTTGAGAATGAACAATTTGATAAATGGGCAACAAATAGATATGATTTTTAGTGGCAAACGCATTTAGTCCGTGGAAAATATGTAATGAAAGGTCGGGCCATACCCAAGCCTCAATTTTTTGTCTGAATGAGAAAATATCATGAAATTTATATTTGAATACATTATCATATGATACTTAAGTAGGTTTAACGTTAGCATTTGCCAAGTAGCCGGTGATATAAACTAAATCTTGCACTTCCAGCTTTAGTGATTAACACTTCATAGGCACATGATTTTATAACCTAAAATCTCGTATTGATGGGATGCCTCAGCTCTAAAGACCTTGGGTCTGTATGTGGCGCATCATCTGGGTATTCACATTTCCTAAGTAGATTGGTGAATATTAAAAAAGCTAAAAAAAGAGAGCAACCCGCAGTTTTTTCTACAAAACATAAGTTATTAAACTTGATCATCTCGTACTTAAAAATAAAAATAAACTACTAACTTAATCATCCGCTCTGTTAGCCATACGGGGCCCCTTGCTCGCGTCTCATTACTATTAAGAAATGGACCACAAGGGACACGTCATATGTAAACCCTACAGATGAATTCATGCATGCTCACATATAGTAATGGGCCTAAGGTGTTGCTTGATAAAGGGGGTATGTCATGTAGTGGGGAACACGTGCTAGTTAGTTGAAAACGTATACCTTAATCATATCTAATGGCTTCTTTGGTAGACTTTCATACTTAAATTTAGGTGGATAAACAATACCATTGATCATCTTAACCATTCATGCAAAAATTGAAACAAAATTTAAATCTGCTAATTTTGAGGTTTAGGTCAACTTGGGGTGACCTTTGTCCGATAAAAACTAAAAATAAGCAGGTCTTAACTGTGGGAACCACTAAATTGTACCAAAAATGAAATTGTTGGATCTTACTTATTCTACTAAAGATCAGGGCATGGGTTTAAACGGACAACAATATCGGTTATCGTGATTTTTGTGTTTTTCTGAGATGTAATATAACCTATATGTTTTTAAGTCCATGTTTTCCGATTTTGATTGCATCGCATTAAAATTTTTCAGGGATGAAAAAGGAGTAAGTGTAGGGATATTTGATATAACGATAAATATATATATTTCACTTGTATATTCTATATAATATTTTATTAGTTTTTGTTCGTTTTTAATTAGAATTTTTATACTACTAACATAATTATGTTATATAGGTTCCGGGAGTTGAACGTGGTTGAAAAGGGCGAAAAACGAGTTAAAATGAGCTAAAACGAGGAACCGGGACGAATCAGGATTGAACCGTAAGAACCAGGAGATTAGCCGGTCAGACCAGCTGTTGGCTGGCCCATTAAGTAAGTCGCGCTGCGCGGACAGGGCAGACATGCCCTGTCACGCGGCGCCTAGAGCCCATATTTCCTTAATGTTCCTCTGTTTTTGTCAGGTTTATTGCCTTGTTGCGCTATATAAACACTCTTAACCATAACCTTAAGAGGACCTTCGATTACCAGCCTATTTTGGAGTTTTTGGAGTTTAGGATTGCATATTGTGGCGGTTTTGAAGGTAAGAAATAATTCAGTGAAGTATTGTGAACCCCATTCAGGGGCTCTGTCCCTTTGACCCTACTATAGGTTGCTTCCCCTAGACCCCGCTGTCAGGGGCGCTTCTCCCGGACGCCCGTTTGTTGAGTTCTATATTAAACTAGAAATATGATGAGTAGTGATAGTTAATTAATACATGCAATTTTTTATACAGTTCGCTGCACCCAGTTAACGAAAAGGAGTTCTAGTAACTCTGAAAGGAACCGAGCTTAGGTGAGTTTCTAGCCCCATTTCCTTGTTATATTTTCAGGGCTGCATACTCGATGTGATTAATTAATACACTTACCTTAAGTGATAAGTATATAATATGTGATGGTTTTATTTATGATATATGAATGATGTATGAATGCTATAGGAAAGATTGAGAGTATGTATGAAAGTTTATACACATAAATATAAAGAAAGTAAAGGTATGGTCGTATGGAAAGAACGGAAGCAGACCCTAATAATATCCGAGGCAGAAGGGAACCGAACCTTAATAATACTTGAGGAAGAAGGGAACAAGACCATGATAATATCCTAGGAAGAAAGGGAACCGGACCCTAATAATACTCGAGGAAGTAGGGCGTAATGCTCTTTAAACCGTATATGTATATATGTATGTAAAGTAAGATAAAATATGAAAGTACGAAAGTATGACAGTAACAATGAAGGTATATACTTATATAGGTACGAATGAAAGTAGAGAAGGTCAAGTATATAGTATATGAAAGTATTGTATGATGCCTGATTAACTAAAACTCACTCAGCGTAGCAGACTTTTAGTATGCACACATGTGAATAGGCTATGGCAGCTGACTTGATCGAAGATACATGGCATTGGACTGGAGATACTGACATCTTGAGAGGAATGTTATGTTGTCATATTTAATTATGTTTCTATTTTGAAAGACAAATTTGAATGATGTTAAGAAAAGATTTGAAAAGTGATGTAATATACGGTTGACTTATTATATTCTGCGAAAAGTTTTAATTACATCTGATATTTGAACTGTGTTATGAGTAAATCCAACGCCAATGTATGGCACTAGGACCGGGGCCTTACATTCGGGTTTTCTTTTAAGTATCTATTTTATGATCTCAGTTACATAACAAGTATTTTCCAATAATTTAATAACTGCAGATTAGGGGTTTCTAGCCTAGGTTGTTTTTCATTGTCACACCCTGACCAAAGGCGGAACATGTCGGGGCGTAACGTATTTATTGGACAGTAGCTCAAAAGACACTAATTAAAGCGACAATAATTATTTTATTTCATTAACATTAAACAAGTACACAAATTCAATAATAAACCAAAATTACATCATGTTTTGTATTTTGAATACTATCCTAAGGTAAAACTAATTTCTTCGATCTTGAACAATGTAAATTACTTGTACCTGTAGCATGTATAAAAATAAAGTTTGTCAACACGAATGTTGGTGAGAGTACATAAGTTTTATTTGAGAAATATATATATATATATATAGATAAATCACAATTCATATGCAAATGATAAGTATTACAATTCTTATGAAAATGTAAACAACTAAATAGGTGTGGACCCGTTCTTATTGATACGAAATCAAAGTACTTGGGTAAATGTATGATCATACTAGATGAGGATAGATGAGGATGAGATACCAACCACCAAACATAAAAATAAACAATTAAGCACATAGAGCATTATCATAGAGCATGCAATAATCACACATAAACATATATTGAATTGTGTTTTTGAATAGATGTGGAAATAAAAATGAGTAATCTAAATAGGGTATACATGCCACCCCCAAAATATAAAAGATATGAAAAAGGGAGTATGTAAACTCACCTTTGAGATTAAAGCCAAACTTGAAATGACAACCAAAAGCGCGTTAAAGAAAATGAATGATCGAACCTCACGAACTATAAATAAACAAAATATAATAATTAAAGACTAACTAATGGGATTGGAAAGTTTAAAGAATACTAAATCAAATATATAAATAATAAGATAAAAACAAGGAAAAGATCAAAAAAGGAAGATGAAATACAAAATCAGTTTTTGGACAACAAAATGTTCTATTTTGATTAAGATATTTAAAATAACAAACAATTTTATTTTAAATCAATACTTTCCAGTCTACTAAATTAGAATGTTTTGAACAACTTTCATTTAAAAAGGTTTCGCAAATTCGTAACCTAAATAGGCCAGAACAGCCATGTAAATCAGAAGGTACGAATCTGCGCACTGTTTATAAAATATTGATTGCAAATTCATACGAATGAATTAAAATGCGTAAAAATGGTTTTTAGAACCGTATTTCAATGAAGTAAATTATAAAATTTGGTATTGCACTTTTTCAATTTATTATGAACAAGATATACCTCTTTCTTTTACAGCTATATCTAATGTCAAAACTGAAATATTGCTAAAAATAATCATTTAACGATTTTGAAAAGGATTTTGATGAAATAAAACTATGGACCTTTTTTGATATGATTATATAACATTTATGAGCATATATCATCAAAATTCCTTGGGTCCTTTGAATAAAATATAAAGATTCAAAACAGATAATTAAATATGTAAGAACGTTTCAAGTGTGACCTTCGTGTAATAGATCATATCCTTGTGTTGTTTGTCTCATCTACCCTATACACCATGGTGTATGGATTATGTGGATTCCTAGACATGATTGTGTTATGGTCATATGACCATTTGATTAACTAGTATGAACATGAATTTAAAATAAATAGAAATAAGATGAAGAAGACTTGAACAATTAAGACCCTACATTTGAAATGTAAGAGAAAATAATCTATTGAACCTGTCAAGAGTGGTGCAAGCATGAAAGGGATGAGAGTGTGTTTTTATTTATACTAAAATAAGGAGGTTATTCTTTGAAAGTTTTAATGATAAAATTGATTAGGAGAGTGATTTGGGGGAGGAGGTTTGACCAAAATTTGAATGGTGTAGGAAGATATTTTTCATCTTTTAAAAATAAATAACTTTAGCCAAAAATAAATGTAACAAAAATAAATGTGACATAACTAGATTAAAATGATGTACTTTGGTTATTCATCAACAATGTTATTTATGTGATATTTGAATAAAGAAAAAAAAATCATGAGTGTTATAACTTTTATTTATATATATATATATATATTAGTAATGATTAATATTATTAAATAACTTTATGAAAGAAAAACTATTACGTATGAAATACGTAACATATGGGTATATGTATAATTAACTGAATCACATCGAAACTTTTAAACGAGTCGGGTTTTCGGGTCCGAAAATTGACGAATGTTACAGTATTCACAACTTTTTGAAAATTTCGTCCCGAAATTATAGAAAAACCATAACATAAAGGAAGAAGTAAGAGTCTAGGAAAGATTTTTTTTTAAATATAACGCAGACATTCGAATGACCCGAATAACGCTACAAATGGAAAATTATGATAAGGACACTTATATATAGGATGTACCGTCGGCGTATCCGCCATACCCTTATCACAACGACATTTGTATCGTTACCCAAAATCACCCTCAGTTCTGAGTCATGACAAACAACCGTATTCAGTATGAGTTCCATGCGAGGATTTCGATAATTATGAGTGCACGCATAATTATCGAAATCCTCGCATGGAACTCATAATTATTTAGGTCGTCGCATGATGCACATGGTTCGTCCCGTTGTGCGGTTTGAAAACAAAGGTAAAAGAAAACTTTTTTTTAAATCGATATCATTTGATCAAGAGCAATGAACTAAAAATTGAATGAAACTTGATAAACATAATTAAATAGTAAAATAATAAAAAAAAAACGACGAAATTGTTGAAGTTAAGCATCGAGAGTAATAACAACAAAATGAAATAAATAGAGGAAAATTTTGAAATTATATAAGTAACTTACACATACGATGTAGAGAAAATACTTGAGATGGCGAGAAAATTCACGTAATAATAAATGGGTTCACACAACAAACAAATTATATGACTTATGAGTATAATAATTGATAATGTTTGAAACCAAGATTGTAAAATTGATGAGATGAGGTAAGAGTACCATGAGGATGAGGTGAGTTTGGAGGGTTTGGGTAGCCAGGTATTAAAATATCGAAATAAAATTTGTACATGTGACTCCTATTAGATAACTATGTACAACACATGTTCATAGTCCCAATTTCCAACACGTTTGTAGGAAATCGGTTATAGGTAGTTTATGATACAAATATGGTACTATTAGATAACTATGCACATCACCATGCACATAGTCCCGGTAAATAACCAGTCATAGACCACTTAAATCATGATAATAAATTGTGTAATAATAAATAGTGCACTTAAATGACAAGATATATATGAGAGATTGAAAACCATTATAAATAACCATAATTCTTCATTCAAAACAAACTGGAGATTTAATGAAGTTGATACATTAGATTCAAATGAAAAAAAAACTAAATAAAAGAAACGTCTTTTGCGTAGCATGTCTTCATAGAGGGTTAGGCTTAAACTTGGGAACCGTTGATGTAACACACTTGTCCTCGGTTGCTTGTCACTTGAGGTTTATTGGTTGATTGGGGTTTGGTTGACTTGAATTGGTTGAATGGGTTGGGCTTGAATTTCTTGGATGGGTTGAGCTTGGATTGGTTGAAGTTGATTTACTTGGGCTTGGTAAGCTTGATATCGAGCGGTTTGGGTTGGGTAGGATTGAATTTGGTTCATGTGTGCGGGTCTTGGGCATGCATTGCAAAAATGGTTAGGGTCTTCACAATTGTATCAAGCTCTAATAGTTGAGGGTGGTGGAGTAAACGGATGAGCATAGGGTAAAGTTTGGGGTTGGGTAAGAGGTGAGATAAGTGGTTGCATCAAAAGTTGGTTGCGTTCATGACATGTGGTAAAGAGGTGACCAAAACGATTGCAATGGGTGCATTGTCGACACTTGAGGTCAGGCGAATGGTGAAAGTTACACGTTTCACATAATGGGTGGGGTCCTGTGTAGGGCTTCTTGGTGGCTTCGGATGAAGGCTTATCATTGGGCTTCTTAGAATTTTGGGCTTCTTAGAATTTTTCCGCGTCAAGGTCCCGGCCTTAACGTGGTTCTCGGTGAGGGTACCGGCTAGGGTGATGGCATCATGGAGGGTTTGAGGGTCACGACTTAGAACGGAGTCTTGGATTTGCATAGGCAAACCCGAGATGTACTTATCGATTGCACGTTCAAGGGGAGTGACCATGTGAGGGATGAGAAGGCTTAGTTCATGGAAACGATCGTTGTAGATGCCGTCATTTTCATTTTCTTGTTTCAAATTCCAAAACTCCTCTTCCAACATCCGAAGCTCATGTTTCGGGCAAAACTTCTTGAACATGAGTTTCTTGAGGTCATCCCATGGTAAGGCCATGGCAACCTCAGCGCCAAGCGTGCCCTTCTCACCGTTCCACCAATTGAGGGCATTCTTCTTGAGCATGCTCGAGGCGTAAGTGGTTTTCTTGTCCTCAGGACACTCACAATGGAGTAATATGCTCTCCATTTCTTCGAACCATTGGAGGAGAAAGGTAGCACCGTCGATACCGAAGTATTCGGGCGGGTTGGCACTCTTGAATTGTTTGAGGGGGTAAGCAATTGGGTTCGGAGTTGTGGATGATGAAGAAGCATTCACGGTTTGCAATTGAGAGATGATTGTTGGGAGGGCTTCCATGATTCCCTTAGCGATGCGGGATGACATGCTACGGCCTGAGTTGCCGGTGCGACGGTTACGGTTAATAAGGCGGGAAGAAGACATGCTACAATGACGACACGTGAAAAGTTTATTATGTTTTAAAAAAATTTGTATAACTTGTGAAATTTTGACTTTTGTGAAAATTCATGAGAATACAAGATAATTTTTTTTATTAAACTTAAATTAGAGTATTGATGAAATTGATAATTTGAGAAAATATTCATTCTTAACAAAATGGAGAGAAAAAAAATTTGAACAAAAATCTCATCGTTGATTTAGGAGTGTGATCGTCACATGACGACGCTTGATACAATGAGGGTAGCAGATTCGGGTACGTTTGGTGTGATATGCTTTGGCCTAATAAGTTCCACACCCTTACCGAACACTCCAGGAAGACAACCAGGTCTCGCAGTTGATTGAGATTTATGCGCATTGCACATCCTTAGGCTCGCAAGCCTTGGTGTCAAGGGTTAGGTAAACAAGTGCGTCCCTCTTACAGTTACTACATATCCGTCCCACGAAAAATCCTCTAGGAGAGAGGAGTAAAAAGGTGGGATTTCTTAAGGAATTTCCCATTTTTTTTAAAATCGTCCTAAAGTTTTGAAATAATTTTGAGAGTGAGGCATAGCCTCGGATTAAGTGTGTGATTTTGTGTACAAGAATAATATTAAATCATCAAATAGTATTTAAGCTACTTCAATCAATAATATAATTCAGGGTGCAAACACGTAAAGGTATATCACGTATAGGGACCCTAAGCATGCTACTAGGTCGTTATATCTAACCACCTATCTTATAGCATTCGGCTTTGATACCAATCTGTCACACCCCGACCAAAGGCGGAACATGTCGGGGCGTAACGTATTTATTGGAAGTAGCTCAAAAGACACTAATTAAAGCGACAATAATTATTTAATTTCATTAACATTAAACAAGTACACAAATTCAATAATAAACAACAATTACATCATGTTTTGTATTTTGAATAATATCCTAAGGTAAAACTGATTTCTTCGATCTTGAACAATGTAAATTACTTGTACCTGTAGCATGTATAAAAATAAAGTTTGTCAACACGAATGTTGGTGAGAGTACATAAGTTTTATTTGAGAAATATATATATATATATAGATAAATCACAATTCATATGCAAATGATAAGTATTACAATTCTTATGAAAATGTAAACAACTAAATAGGTGTGGACCCGTTCTTATTGATACGAAATCAAAGTACTTGGGTAAATGTATGATCATACTAGATGAGGATAGATGAGGATGAGATACCAACCACCAAACATAAAAATAAACAATTAAGCACATAGAGCATTATCATAGAGCATGTAATAATCACACATAAACATATATTGAATTGTGTTTTTGAATAGATGTGGAAATAAAAATGAGTAATCTAAATAGGGTATACATGCCACCCCCAAAATATAAAAGATATGAAAAAGGGGGTATGTAAACTCACCTTTGAGATTAAAGCCAAACTTGAAATGACAACCGAAAGCGCGTTAAAGAAAATGAATGATCGAACCTCACGAACTATAAATAAAAAAAATATAATAATTAAAGACTAACTAATGGGATTGCAAAGTTTAAAGAATACTAAATCAAATATATAAATATTAAGATAAAAACAAGGAAAAGATCAAAAAAGGAAGATGAAATACAAAATCAGTTTTTGGACAACAAAATGTTCTGTTTTGATTAAGATATTTAAAATAACAAACAATTTTATTTTAATTCAATACTTTCCAGTCTACTAAATTAGAATGTTTTGAACAACTTTCATTTAAAAAGGTTTTGCAAATTCGTAACCTAAATAGGCCAAAACAGCCATGTAAATTAGAAGGTACGAATCTGCGCACTGTTTATAAAATATTGATTGAAAATTCATACGAATGAATTAAAATGCGTAAAAATGGTTTTTAGAACCGTATTTCAATGAAGTACATCATAGAATTTGGTATTTCACTTTTTCAGTATATTATGAACAAGATATGCCTCTTTCTTTTACAGCTATATCTAATGTCAAAACTAAAATATTGCTAAAAACAATCATTTAACGATTTTGAAAATGATTTTGATGAAATAAAATTATGGACCTTTTTTGATATGATTATATAACATTTATGAGCATATATCATTAAAAATCCTTGGGTCCTTTGAATAAAATATAAAGATTCAAAACAGATAATTAAATATATAAGAACGTTTCAAGTGTGACCTTCGTGTAATCGATCATCTCCTTGTGTTCTTTGTCTCATCCACCCTATACACCATGGTGTATGGATTATGTGGATTCCTAGACATGATTGTGTTATGGTCATATGACCATTTGATTAACTAGTATGAACATGAATTTAAAATAAATAGAAATAAGATGAAGAAGACTTGAATAATTAAGACCCTACATTTGAAATGTAAGAGAAAATAATCTCTTGAACTTGTCAAGAGTGGTGCAAGCATGAAAGGGATGAGAGTTTGTTTTTATTTATACTAAAATAAGGAATTTATTCTTTAGAAGTTTTAATGATAAAATTGATTAGGAGAGTGATTTGGAGGAGGAGGTTTGACCAAAATTTGAATGGTGTAGGAAGATATTTTTCATCTTTTAAAAATAAATAACTTTAGCCAAAAATAAATGTAACAAAAATAAATGTGACATAACTAGATTAAAATGATGTACTTTGGTTATTCATCAACAATGTTATTTATGTGATATTTGAATAAAGAAAAAAAAATCATGAGTGTTATAACTTTTATTTATATATATATATATTAGTAATGATTAATATTATTAAATAACTTTATGAAAGAAAAACTATTACGTATGAAATACGTAACATATGGGTATATGTATAATTAACTGAATCACATCGAAACTTTTAAACGTGTCGGGTTTTCGGGTCCGAAAATTGACGAATGTTACAGTATTCACAACTTTTTTAAAATTTCGTCCCGAAATTATAGAAAAACCATAACATAAAGGAAGAAAGTAAGAGTCTAGGAAAGATTTTTTTATAGAAAAACCATAACATAAACGAGTCGGGTTTTTGGGTCTGAAAATTGACGAATGTTACATTCATCATCTTCTGAGTCAGTCGAATTAAATTGCCTTTTGCTTTATTTACTTGTCTTTTATAAATTAGGTTAATTCATTAGTTTAAAATTAGTAATTTAAACCCCCTTTAAATAAATATAAAAATAAATAGTCGTGTCGGTTTATCGAGTCTAATTAGTTAATTTATGTAATTTAGAGTGTCTCATTGGATATCCGGACTATCTTAGCTTTACTAGAGTCGATCGGTTTATAATCTAAGATGGAAAACAGGGGATGAAAAAGTACTCATATGAAATAAATAACTTGAAAGGTTGTTTGTGATAAACCGGGATAGTAAGTTCAACGAGTGAGGTCTAGGTTAATAGAGTTTCGGTTTAGAAGATGGGCTCGAAAGACTTTAATGTAAAATAAAATGACAAGTTAAATAATTAATCAAAGTTTGAGGTTTAAAACGTAAATATTTAAGAACTTGAAATAACTGTTTTGAAAAATAAGTTTGCTTGAAATGGGGTCTCGGTATTCTACTTATTAGTTTTACTTAACCTTTGTTAAGTAAATATGTGGGGATTGGTTTAATGCAATGGTACACGACCCCTTGTTAGATACACCAAAACGGGATTTTAACGAGTGTTTGGATAATCAGTTCGGGTCTTGATAAATAGTCAAATCCGAAACTGACATTCCAAAGTGATACATGTCAAGAAATAACTCAATAAAACTAAAAGAACCTTAATCAAGTGTGTTGTTCTATTAGGAAGAACCTCAACGTCCGTTAAGCGAGTGTTTGGCTTTATAGGTCCAACCTTGTTATAAGATCAAGTTGGATCCGACATACCAAGTATTTTAAGAAAAAAATTAAAATTAGTTTATAATATAGTTTGAGAGAAAATGTGAGATTCGGTGGCTCATAACACACTAGTATGTCTTAAGTGAGTGAACTCGGTTTAGTTCGGTCTTGGTTCGGTCCTTGACTCGGTATAAGACTGAGGATGTTTGCCACATACCCAATACCATAGAACTTATTAAAATGAACTTAGAAATTATAATACACAAATCTTGCTTGTAACATATTAATAAATCATTTTAAATATAAAGCATTTAAACTAGAGTTCGGTTTTGGTTCGGTCCTTGACTCGGAATAAAACCGAGGATGGTTGCCACATATCCAATACCATAGAACTCATTAAGATAAACTTAAAAATAATAATACTCAAATCTTTCATAAAATATGTTAACAATAAAGTATTAAAAAAATATGGTTTTGGTTCGGCTCTTGACTCGGGATGAAACCGAAAATGGTGGCCACATACCCAATACCATGGAACTTACAAAAATGAGTTTACAAACTAAAATAAGTAGAAACTAAACAAGATTAGTAATCATTAAGCAAGTTAGAAAGTTAGTCAAGTATTGCAATAATCCTCCATGTAGCCTTGCCTTACAAGCATTTCACCTCAACCGACCATGTCCGTAGAAGTGAAAGCCGAAGGAAACAAGGGGTAAATATTATATATATATATATGTTGTAATAACAGTCTTTAATTATAAGGAGTTAGTTAGAATCAAAGAATGGTTCTTATGTGACTCTTAGAAGTCAAACAAGAAGGAACTTGAAGGTTGAAGCTTAGAACTTTGTTGAGAGAGCTTGATGTGAAAGAGTAGGTTGGAATGAGTAATGTGGCTTTTTTTTTTTTTTTTTTTTTTTTTTTTTTTTTAATGAAGGATAGGGTGTTAGGGTTATCCATAAGGTTGTTTTAGAGATTTCCGAACTTTCTCATTCGTTAACAAGGGTCAAACATGTGATTAATAACAACAAAAACGAGTTGGCGACTGCAGCTATGGCTAGGCACCGCGCAACCAGCCTGGCCTCCCTGGCCACGCAGCGTGGCGTGATAGGGGGCGGGGGGGGTGGGGGTCAGGTTTGGGTGTTTGGCAAATTTGGTCCCTATAGTTCGTTTCGAGTCGTTTTAAGCGTTTCAGAAGCGTTTTAAGAGTCGTAAAAGGTGTTTTCGCGAACTGACAAGCGTGAGATGATTATCAAACATAAAATCTATCATTTTAATAATATCGAAGGGTTCGGGATACGAATCGGGTCGGTTTACAATACGAAGGCAAAAACGAATCGAATCGGAAATTGAAGAATGTCATAGTCTTCCCTACTTTAGAAAATTTCGTCCCGAAGTTAAAATAAACATAAAAAAAAGAGGTAATTACCAACGAATGTCATTTTTAGTAAAGCAATTGTAAAAAAAATTAAGCAAAAGAATAACGTCAAATCCTTGCATGACTCGAAAAAACGCCACAAATGAGAAACATAATAAAGGCACTTATATATAGGATGTACCGGCGGCGTATCCAACATGCCTTTATCATCTTGCATTTATACCGTTTTTCTGCTATCATTCTCGGGTTCGAGTTATCGCACACAAGCGTACTTACTATGGCTTCCATACGAGGGTTTTGATAATTAAGTGTGCACGTCGTATAGTCCACATGGTTCGTTCCATTGTGTGATTTAAAAGACATATTTATTTTGAAATCTTAAATATTTGATAAGTACATAAAATCTGTTGAATTTTACTAATGTTGACGACCCAATACTAGCGGTTAAAAATTTTTAAGGTTGGCTTTTAAATAAGTAGGAAAAACGGGATATATAATTGAAACAACAAAAATCCTAAGATATAAACCAAGGTGAAAAAAATGATAATAATAATAATAATTCGGTTTACATAAGTAACGACGATCGAATAAATAAATAATAAAAATAATTTTAGGGTAAACAATATAAAATGAGATTTGAAGTCAAAAGTCATCAAGATAAATGTCTATGTCTATAAATCAAGGTGCTAAATAAATATCGATAAATGAAACCTAATAATGAGGACTCCAATAAGTGAAAGGGAGAAATCCAATAAGTGAAAATGAGAAAATCCAATAAGTGTAAAATGAAAAATCCGATAAGTGAGTACATGAGGTTGGGATAAACAACGATACCATTAAAAATAACATCGTACGATGAGTTTAATACGTGAAAAAACTTGAGGTTATATGTATTTGAGGATATGATTGCGTGAAAATACGATTAAATATAATGAGGATGAGGTGAGTTCTTTGAGGTGATGAATACAAGTATCAAACAAAAATTTGATTAACTTGACAAAACAATCGATGAAATGTGATAAATGTGAACACGGCTTCTATTGTGAAACCATTTGCATAATCATGAATATAGTAATGGTTTCCAATAGCGCCAAAACTTGCAGACAGCCACACATAGACCGTTGATTGAGTAAATGAAATCGTGTGAAAAAATGCATAAAATTGTGTTTTGCTTGGAAAGCATAATACTCAAACATGAACAACATAGTCATGAAAATATCGTTTAAAATGTAAACAAAATTTTTAGCGAAAATGAGGCTTTGGAAGTAGTACACAAATTGTTATTGAATAAATTGAATTTGGTCATGAATAATCAAAACACAAAATGTAATCTCATGTGCATAAAATTACCATCGAAACATCTCATCAATTGAAAAGAAAATCGTAATAACAGTGAGACTCGAAGTAATAACGAAATATGTAAATCGCGTATCATATACTCTTTTAAAAATATAAAAATAAAATCGAAAATGTTAGTGCACGGTTTTGCGTGTTAGTGCACGGTCCTGCGTCTCGAGTCTTTGTATTTATCGTTTGATTATTTTAATGTAAAAGCTATTTATATTATTTTCTAGTTTGTTATTTTATGTCTAGTTCATTAAGGATGTTTAACGAACTAGACAGTTAAGTTAAGTTCCTTCCTATTTCGTTAAGGATGTTTAATGAATTAGGAGAAAGTTCGTTAAGTTTATTATTATTTATTGTAATGTAACGAAGTGGATCTAGCTCGTTACGGAATGTGTAACGAACTAGAATCCATCTTCTATATATAAAGGTATTCATCCTCTGTTTATTTAAGTTTTGGATTAATGTATTGGACCTCTGTCCAATTGTTCTCTCGTTCAAAGCTTCAACCAATTAACGTATTACTATAATATATACACATATATACAACTAATATAACATATAGTTAAAGAGTAATCATGAACTAGATGCTCAAGAAATTAGATCTAAGTGTTAATCGTTATAGATCTATTGATTTAATTTGTTAACTAAAGGTTAAATCGTATAAGTTTTGTTATATGTTGGTTTCGGTTTGAATTCAATCAAATTCAATGTTGATTTGATTGTTTATGGATTGAGTTAAGGAGGATTGGTGTTTAGTAAGGTATACGGATTGTTTAGTTGGGGAATTGTGATTTGGATTGGTTTTGAGTTAATTTGGTTTGGATCTGAGTTTGGTCGAGAAAGGGGTGTTAGTTTGGTCGAATTAGATTAGTGACTGAGTGAATTGGTTTATGAGATTGTACCACTTGGATTCGCGATGGGTTGCCAAGTAATTTAAGATATTATATGTGTGATTTGGTGTAGTAACGAGTTTGTATTACGGATTTGGTAATTTACTTGGTGTTCTTAGTTTTTCAGAAATCTGGAAAAAGATGATGAAAATTTGAATATCTTCATCATCTGATGAAGATTCTTCTTCGTTAACTTGATTCGTCACAGTTATTTGTTGGTTTTAATCAAATCATCATTCAGTTCGTTACTCAGTTCGTCATCAATCTGATTCGTGTCATCTAATTCGTCAGACACGTGGTCTAATTCGTCAACTTTAAATCTAACAAACTTTTGCCACGTGGCAAAAGTTGTCAGAGTTTGTTATAACCGTTTTAACAAACTGATTCGTTATAGTTGATTCGTTATCAACTGTAGCAAGTTCGTTATCTTAATTCATTATCTTGAATCAGAGATTCGTTACTCTGATTCATTAAGTTGACGTTGTGATTCGTTAAGATTTCACTTAGTGATTCGTTAAGATTTCACTTAGTGATTCGTTACTTAATTTGTTAAGTGAACTCAGAGATTCTTTAACTTTGGTTTGTTATATTGAATACAAATTCGTTATTCTGATTTGTTAACCTATTTTGTCAAACTGATTCGTCAAATTGACCTAATTCTTTGCCTTAGTTCGTTATATAGTTCATGTGATACTGTTTCTGATTCGTTATTCAAATAACTTTCAATTCCTTATAATTGATTCGTTAGTTTAGTTCGTTAAAGACACTGTTCACAGTTCGTTAAACTTACTGGTTCAAGTTCGTTAATATGTTTTCAACTTTAGTCCTTGAAGATGGCTGGTTTGTACGCGTTAGCTTCCCAAAATGTACTTATGCAGAAAATGTTACAATTAAACACGGAAATTGGATCTCATTCCAAGTGTCCGCGTTTAATGAAATTTAGTGACTTTGCTAAGTGGGAAACTCGTTTCCGTGCTCATCTAGGATCGGTTCAACCTGATTGTTCCTTGTACGGCCCCGTTACCAGTAGCCCTACTTTGGTGTTGGATTTACTCATAAACACAGTTCTTAATATCAGAGTTAATTAAAACTTTACGCGGAATATAAAACTTCAACCATAACATTTTACATAACCTTAAAATCTTGTCTTATAAAACATTTGGAGTCATTTAAACATAAAACATGGTCTTTAAAACATCACAACATTTCTTCGGGATGCCAGTATCTTCGATTCCATGCCATGTGTCTTCAATCATGCGAGCTGCCACAACCTATTTGCCTGCGTGCATACTAAAAGTCAGCTACGCTAAGTGAGTTCTAATTAATCACACAACTTACTGTACATACACATTTACGTGCCCGAAGGTACGTATTACATACTTAACCTGTCCATCATTCATTCATATACATTCTTACGTTATAAAGAGAACTCGCCCTACATACCTCGGATATTATTAGGGTCAGGTCACCCTTCATCCTCGGATATTATTAGGGTCCGGTCAGCCTTCATCCTCGGATATTATTAGGTTCCGGTAAACTGCATCCTCGGATATTATTAGGGTCCGGTTACCCTCCATCCTCGGATATTATTAGGGTCCGGTCACCCTTTCTTCATACCTTCATACCATACCTTTCTATATACATAATTGTATGTTTCATACATACATACATCATTCATTCTTCATATATAATAATTTATCATCAAACCTTTACCTGGCAGTACATGCAATATCCGAAGCTCGTTCATGTACTATTTACAGACCATACATATATAACTCATACATCATACATACTTCATTCAACATCAATCATACACCATATATATCATTCATATCTTTAGCTATCGCCTGACGGTCCATGCCATATTTGAAGGTCGTTCATGCACCGTCAAGCAATCATCTTACATAATTCATATAAGGCATATACTTACCACTTAAGGTAAGTGTATTAACTATCACATCAAGTATGCACACAGCCCCAAAAACATAACAAGGAAGTGGGGCTAGAAACTCACCTGAAGTCGGTTATGTTCACCGTTAATTGCTATTCCTTTCTTCAGTTGGGCGTGGCTAACTGTATAATAATTACATGCATCAATTAACTATCACTACTCATCTCGCATTTCTAGTCTGATTATAACCCTCAACGAACGGGGTCCGGGGGCAGCGCCCCTGGAAGCGGGGTCTAGGGGCGGCAACCCCTAGCAGGGTCCAAGGGGCAGAGCCCCTGGCTGGGGTCGACCTGACCTGGAAAAATTTTGTTTCCATTCTTTTCTAAGTTCAAGGGCTTCTTTGTAATAAAATCATTCTTTTCTAAGTTCAAGGACCATTCTGTCATTTATCAAACTTCTGATTTGTTACCTGGTCCTTAATGAACTGGTTCTTATAACGAATTGAACCCTTTAATGAACTGGACACCTTAACGAATCTGTTCCATAGCGAACCAATCTATATAACGAATTAGTCCAACTAATTTCTTATCTCCCTTAACGAACTGGTCATAACGAATCAAGGGTAATTCGTTACCCTTTTCCCTTAACGAATCAGACATGAACTAGAGCTAGTTCGTTGTGCTCCCTTAAGCGAATCAACTAACGAATCACCTTCCAATTTGTTAAGTTCCCATAGCGAAATAGGGTTAGGTCAGGAATATCAGAACATTCCCTGACATTTTTTTCCTCGTATTAACTTTTTGGCGCCGCCGCCGGAAAGCCGCCCGAAAAACCGCGGATTCGCCGGAAAATTGAGTTTTAACTCGTTTTTCACCGTTTTTCGCCTCGTTCGATCCAGATCTGAGCTAGGGTGACCCCTAAGCTCATCATAGGTTCGGTTTATACACAATTCCACCCGGATCTGTTGGTACATGATGTCAGTAGTTCAGTATCTAGTGTCTGTAATCGAGTTAGTATGTTTTGTATTTGAAATTAAGCGAAGTTGTGTCTCAAATTCGCCTGATATGGGCGAACTTGTGAAACAAGCGAAGTTAGTGACAACTTCGCCTAAACATGTTAGGCGAAGTTGTCGTATGTTATAAATGTTTAGCTGCGGCTAGGTTTTGGAAGGAGTTGTTCAGTTTTGAGTAATCGGTGATTGATATCACGTGTTACTAGTTGCAATACAACGTGTCTTTTGAGTATTGTAACGTGTGTTTGCTTGTGTTTAACGTGTTTCGTCTTCTACGCTCGTATCGTCTTACGTAGGGATTCCTCACCTACGTAGAACGAGATATTCCGTGTAGATCCGGATGGGAACCTACTATTGGTATCAGAGCATTTGTTCGTGATTGTGTGGTTCGGGATTATCACACGAGTGTAGAAATCGTTCCGTTCGACTATTCGCGGGACGAGTTTACGTTAATATACAGAGTTTTTGTGTCTTACTCACCTCCCACCATCAAATACAACCCATTACACCTTCGCATACCTCACAAAACGTCAAAATCAAACCTGCAAAAACAATTGTTCATCAGGCGAAGTTGCCGCTACTGTTTGTAGGGTTTAGGCGAAGATATAAGGTTAAGCGAAGTTATTAACAACTTCGCCTACCTCACAAGTTCGCTTAACTTAAGCGAAGTTATCTACAACTTCGCCTAATCAGGCGAATTTAAAAAGGAGCGAAGTTAAGAATTCAAGCGAAGTTAAGACTTAAGCGAAGTTAAGTTTAACTTCGCCTACAGTACTGTTCAGAATAAAATTTTTATTTTTGGTTTCTTTGAGTGCTCGTTTGTATTTCTTCCAAAGATGACTTCTATAAATATTACGGAACTGGTGAAAATGGAGGTGGAATCAGGTTCAGCTACTAAGGCACCGAAAATGCTTAAGGGTACCGATTTCGTGGCTTGGAAAGATCGGTTTGAGCAGTATGTTAAATATCAAGATGCTAAGATGTGGGTATGCATTCAAGATGGATACATTCCACCAACGGCTTTGTATGAGGGTCGTGAACAAATTAAGAAATACAATAAGATGGAAGAGGAAGAAAAGAAGATGTATGAGGCTGAAAGCAAAGCTCATGCTGTGATAACAATGGCTCTTCCACAAGAGATTCTTCACACCTTCAGGAAATATAAAACTGCTAGAGAGCTATGGGAAGCGCTTGAAAACCGATTTGAAGGTAATGTGGGGATACGTGCATCCAAGATTAAGCTACTCAAAACCCAATTATCGGTGTTCAAGTACTTGAAGAATGAATCACTTGATGATATCATCACAAGATATTATCACCTGATGACCGAACTCAGCAATTATTCCATTGTTTACAAAGAAGAGGAGATCGTAGAAAAACTCCTTGATGCTCTCCCACCGAAATGGGAGATGTACACTGTCTTGATGAGAGAAGATAAAGAGTTTGCCAACATTGACTTGGAAACAACAGTCAACAAACTACGAACTTTTGAACTTAACATGGTTCGAAAAGAGACACCAACTGATCAGGTTCAGGATCCGGGAATGTATGGTGCGAAAGTTAATTCAAGTTCAAGTTCGAAGTCAGAATCGTCTGCTTACTACTCAAAGGGAGACTCGAGCTCTAACTCAACTCATGATGGTCATGTAACTCTCAACATGGATGGTGATGTGTGTTTCGTAGCTGGTGGATCAAACACTTCTAAACCTCAAACAACAAAGGGTAGTTTTTCTTCAAGCGTTCTGAACAACAACTACTCTCAGATGCCCATGAGTGTTAAATCTGTTGAACAGCAGTTTGCTCTCTATGCCTCTTTCATTGCTTCTTACGAAAATTACATTAAAGGTAAAATCGTTGATCCTGCAACTTTAGACGAAGACTATGATCAGATCGATGCTGATGATCTGGAGGAGATGGATCTGCAGTGGCAGATGGCAATGATAGTAAGAAGAGTTAAAAGGTTTATGAAGAAGACTGGTAGAAAATTCGTTGGTGAAAGACCAGGTTTTGATAAGTCAAAGGTTCGGTGTTATAACTGTCAACAGAATGGACACTTTGCTAAAGAATGCACAAATGAACGTGTAGAACGTAGTCAGAACAGGCCAACACAACCGAGTGGGGGAAGTAACGAGAATAGGGCAATGATATCCAGACAGAACGGGGAATACAATTGGAATCTGCAAGTTGAGGAAGTGTTCGAACAGGCCAACTTGGTTAACATCAAAACTGAAGGAAAAAACAGAGAGACATGAGAAGATCAAGCTTATATGGCAGAGGTGACAAATCAGCTCTCTGAGGTAAGTTCTAAACTCCCTTGTACAAAATGTGAAAATCTATCTGAACAGCTGAAAACAATAACTGATCAGTTTTTTAGTTTGGATGCTCAATTTAGAACATTAAAAGAAGATCATTATTACACTAAAACTAGGGAAAAAAATTACACGGTAAAAATAAAAGCTAGTGAGAAAGATATCAGAAGTCTTAAAGCCAGTCTAGCTGAAAAAATACAGGTAATTGATCTTAGCTATGAAGTGTTAGAAGAGAAAACCAAACTAATTGCTGAAAGGGATAAACAGATAGCTGATTACCAGGTGAAAGTGGTGGAACTAAACAGAAAGCTTGAGCAATTTAGAAATTCCTCCGCAATACTTGATCACCTCGTAAGTGATCAACGTTCCCCAGTTAAAGGGGGAGGAATTGGATATTATGAAGTTCCACCTCCTTATAATCATAACTATACTTATGATCCTAGTAATCAGAAATCTGTTGATGTTGAAATTGGTCAAACAGTTCCTGTTAAGGTTACGATTAAAGATCCAGAAGTTAGTAAAAGCGAAACAAGTAAGCCTGTTTCTAATGTTAAGATTTCTGTTCCTAGTCATGTCTCATTAAATTCGGACAAGACATCTGAGTCTAGTGAGACAAAAGAAGAGGCTGTGTTACTAAAACGTGGAGAGGAACATAAACCAACTGAAAAGAATTCTCCACTAAACCCGTATGTCCCACTATATGTTAGACAAACGGGCAGTAATGCAACCTCAACATCTAAAACAACTGTTGAGACGAAAGTTGAACACAGGAGCTGTTTCAGATGCAATCAAATAGGACACCTGATTGCTGATTGCCCTCTGAATCAGAGATTCAGAGGTATGAGGCCTTCGAAAACTGAGAGTAGAACTAACAGTAATTACTATAATGGTAAAAATGAAAACTCATCAAAGTTCAGATATTGGACTAATCCAGGTTTTCAAAGAAGTCGATCTCAGTTTTTCCCTGTTAACAACCAAATCATTAGTTATAATTCATTTAATTCACGAAGGTTTGGATGGCCTCATAGTCAATCTACTAGAAGGTATCCTTTTAGGACTTACAGAAATCATTCTAATACTAATTTTGGACAGCCAAAGTACGGGATGCCTTTTAACAGATTTAATCGACCCAAGACCAGTAGGTCTTGGGTCCCCAGATTTTAATCCTTTGCTTTAATCGTGCAGGAACAGTTGAACAGGGCTGCAAACAATCTATGGGTTGTGGATAGCGGCTGTTCCCGGCACATGACGGGTAACAAGAATTTGTTACACGAATGGAAACCTGTTCAGGGAGGTAGAGTAAGTTTTGCTGGAGAGAGTGGTGGAAGAATTACTGGAATTGGGACGGTGACTAATGGTAAAATGAAGTTAGAAAAAGTGAATTTCGTTGAAGAGCTGAAGCATAATCTGCTGAGTGTATCTCAGATCTGTGACAAAGATTACACTGTGCACTTTACCAAAAATGAAGCGATCGTACTGTATCCTGGTTTCAAGATACCAGAGGAATGGATAGTAATGAAGGCTCCAAGGGAAAAGAATACATATGTTATGGACATGAGGTCGATTGAGATGGCAACAGAAGAATCATGTCTTCTGTCAAAAGCAACTGAATCAGAGTCCGAGTTATGGCATCGAAGAATGGGGCATATTCATCTTCGAAAAATGAACTACATTGTCAAGAATGGGCTGGTGCTGGGTGTTCCCTTGAAAAATTTCAACTTTGAAGACCAATGCTTATCGTGCAAAAAGGGAAAGCAACACAAGAAATCTAATCACACCAAGAAGGTTAATTCAATAGTCAGTACCCTAGACCTACTTCACATGGATCTCTTCGGTTCCGTGAATGTAAAAAGCCTAGGTGGAACATCATATTGCTTGGTGATAACTGATGATTTCTCTCGATATTCTTGGGTATATTTCCTGAAGACAAAAGATGAAACGGTTCAGTTGGTAATGAATTTGATTACCAAGGTTGAGAATATTATGGGGAAGAAGGTTAAATACATCAGGACTGACAATAGGACAGAGTTCAAAAACTATCAGATGGAGATATTCTGCTTACAGAAAGGGATAGACCACCAGTACAGCGCTCCGTATACTCCGCAACAAAATGGGGTGGCTGAGAGGAAGAACAGAACGCTAATTGAAGGAGCCAGAACCATGCTGGCTGATTCTAAACTTCCTGTGGTGTTCTGGGCTGAAGCTGTTGCTACAGCCTGTTATATCCTTAATAGAGTTTTAACTGTTAAAAGATTGAATAAAACATGTTATGAACTTATGCATGGTAGAAAGCCTAACTTGAGTGGTCTCGAACCTTTCGGGTTCCCGTGTTCGATATTCAAGACGAACTCAAAATTTGGTGAGATAGCCGACGAAGGTATTTTAGTCGGATATGTTGTTGGGACCCCCAACAGACGAGTCTTTAATCTATCGACCAACAAGGTTGAGGTGGTGTGTAACACTGACATCACAAGTTACAAATCACCAAAACCAAGCACGGGACCCGCTGGGGCTTTCGACTATGATAGGCTTTTTAAATCTTTTAATTTGCCTTACTTGGATTGTGCAGAAGTTGATGAGAGAATTGCTACGAAGATGCTTTATGATGAGGAAGAAAATTTTGTGCAACGACCGCAGTACGATGAATGTCAACCTTCCTCGTCAAATGCTGTCGATACCCCTGCTGCCTCTACAGAAGAGGAATTCTTCAATCCGTTTCATTCTCAACAACAATCACCCATTGATGAGCTACCTTCGAACCTGGAAGACAATCTGCAAGTCAGTTCGGTTCCGACTACGAGTGTTCACAAAAATCACCCTTTGGAGAACGTGATAGGTGATCTGTCCGACGGTGTACAAACAAGACGAAACTTGAATGAGCACACTTGTGTTTACACAAGCATTAAAGATACAGGCATCATTAACGAATGCTTGTACACCTGCTTCATCAGACAGATTGAACCAAAGAACTATCAAATGGCTCTCAAGGACAGCTCGTGGGTCGAAGCCATGCAAGAAGAGTTAGCCCAGTTCAAGAAGATGGAGGTATGGAATTTGGTTGCAAAACCGAAGAATGTACATGCGATTGGCACCAAATTTTCAAATGTAAGAGAGATGAGAAAGGAATAATCATAAGGAACAAGGCAAGGCTGGTTGTAAAAGGTTTTAATCAGCAAGAAGGGATCGACTACAATGAAGTGTTTGCTCCTGTAGCGAGATTGGAAGCGATTCGATTGTTTTTCGCATTTGCTGCACACAAGGAGATGAAGGTGTTCCAGTTAGACGTGAAAAGTGCGTTTCTTAACGGTAAAGTCGATGAGGTTGTGTACGTTGAGCAACCTCCGGGTTTTCCTGACACAGACTTTCCTGATCACGTGTACAAGCTAAGTAAAGCGCTATATGGGCTACATCAGGCCCCTCGTGCCTGGTATGCAACTCTATCCGATTACTTGCTTGACAATGAATTTGAAAGGGGAAAGATCGATAGCACACTGTTCGTTAAGAGAAAAGGAAGAGACTTTCTTCTGGTGCAAGTCTACGTGGACGACATCATCTTTGCTGCATCAAAAGTCGCCATGTGTCAGGAATTTGAAGCCGTCATGAAAAAGAGGTTTGAAATGAGTGCTATGGGTGAACTAACTTTCTTTTTAGGACTGCAGGTTGATCAGAAGAAAGATGGGATGTTCATTCATCAGACTAAATATGTCCAAGACGTTCTCAAACGCTTCAAGATGGAGGACAGCACTCCATTTGATACTCCAGTTTGCGTCAACCATAAATTGGGTGCTGATTCAGACAGTGATGCAGACGTGGACCACATACACGGTTACTCGTATGTGGTCGGTCCAGCTGATCCATTGGATCTTCAGGATAGCCGTTTACCTGAAGACTTCGACTTGATCGGGGCGATAGAAGTTAAAATTTTTTTTATTGGGAGATGAAATAATTTTTCAAGTCTACTACTTCGTAAGAAGTTTCTTTACTATGTTTAAAAGAAAATTGATCCAACCTTGGAAAGTGATAGACAAACTGATTCTGTGTGCTTAACTAGTGAAGTTATTAGGCCTAAAAGACTTTAGAACAGTCATTGTATGTCATGGTAGCTTTTTATGGTGCGTAAAAGTAGAAGTGATACTAACTAAATCTCCTCGATCTTAAGTGGAAACTCAGTAAGAGTTGTGTATGTCTCCGCATATATCTTTCCGAATGATAGGCAGAAAAGCGATTACCCAGTCATACACGAGCCCGTGAGTGTTCTGATTCCCCTGAAGATAGCGTATCAAGAAACTGCAGTGATCAAGATTCGGGACTTGCAGTTGTTTACTACTCTGAAACTGTGTAAATATTTATTAAAAAAAAAAAAAATTATGTGTTATTGAGACATTCTAGAGCTTATAATGTTAATACTTCTCAATCAAGATGCAAGATAGAGAACGGGAAGAAGACTCTATTGATCGTCGTGTACTTACTATTTAATCAGACACTACGGGTCGAGGTCAACTCGGGGTGACTTGGGGAAAGCCAAATACGCTTTGAGAATAGATAGGAGACATCATAAACTCTGAGGTGTTGCCCATTTATATTTTGAGCTTAATTGAACCTAACCCGTATCACAGAAGCGATGAAAACCATTCTAAGTTATTTACCTGCTTACAACCTGTTTCTTTATGTCATAATACAGCTGAACATGGATCAATGTGACAGTCACTTAATTAGTATGATTCCTGTTCGGATCTTTTCTAAAATGTGGTAGTCCCTGTCGAGACTGAAATTTGATCCCGTGTACTTTATTTCTAAGTTTTATTCTACTTATGTCGTTTTATGTCTTTATATCTGGTTACTTGGTCTTTGATCGTAACATTCTACTTTTTAAAGGAAGGTTTAAAAGTTAAAAGCATAATGTTCAAATTAGAGGGTCTGTTTTGTAACATGGTTATCAAGCGAAGTTAATATAACAGGCGAACTTAAGGGGTAAGCGAAGTTAGCCCCAACTTCGCCTGTTCATCTTTGACCCTATATAAAGACATTATTGGTCAGACTCATCATTATTTTCAAACCCAGCGAACTTATCTTCCAGTAACCTCGGCGAAGTTATTTTTCGATTCAATCTTTGTTATCTTTGACAAATACCAATCCGATTTATAGGTGTGTAGTGTCGTCATATCTTATAATCTATGTCATGACGTTAATCAGAGATCGTTTCGACCCGATTCACGACCCCGTTCTTTCAAACATCTAACACCCGCTTTTCAAACTTGTTTTAACGTAGTCACATTCAACTTGATCGTGTTGATCTCCGTCAAAACATGTTTGGTTGAGTCCGCAATCTCCAAATTGACCAAAATCACTTCATTTGAACGTCTAAACTGTTGCCGATTCATATTCAGGCGAAGTTACAGTTTAGGCGAAGTTATCCTTAACTTCGCCTAAGGTTTAACTTCGCCTGATATTTAATTATTTAACAGTATATGAGGCGAAGTTGTGGTTAGGCGAAGTTATCATTAACTTCGCCTGGCCCTTTTTATTTAACATTTATCAGGCGAAGTTCAAGTTAAGGCGAAGTTATTACCAACTTCGCCCCACCCCTAACTTCGCCTATACAGAATAAATCATAACTTCGCTCCGGGTAACAGGCGAAGTTGTGATTTGACTCGACGATTCTCTAACTTAGACTGTTTTTGTTGCAGAAATGGCAGCTGTAGCTGGAGCAGGTGGTGCAGGTGGTGACGAAGGAGGAGATAACAATCGGCAGTTTTTCCCGGGGCATAACATGTACATAACTTTGGACCCGGATGCGAGCGGTGTTGATGATTTCCGCGAGATCATCACGTTTCTTATCCGCTCGCGTATCTTTCACGCTATTACCACAACACTGCCTATATCTTTGCCAAACATAGAAGATTTCTGGCAGACAGTGGAGTATGATTGTCGAGTCGAGCCCCCGGTTATGCGTGCAACGGTTAACAATCAGATAGTGCAGTTCTCGTCTGAACAGATCAAGGTGGCTTTGCAGTTTGGGGATGAAACGAGAGACGATCCTATAGATTTCGTGGCTCCATTCAGAGATTGTGCTTTTCTGAGAATGGGATATTCTGGTCCATTGGGAGATACTCAAAGACGAAAGGGATTCTTGTTAGACCAATGGCGATTTCTTATGCACGTAATGATCGTGTGTATGTCAGGGAGAAAGGCTGGTACAGATGGAATGAGTGCGACCATGCAGTCGGCAATGACATCACTGACTTACAATAAGCGTTATAGCTTTAGTCAGATGGTGTTCTACGAGATAGACCGTCAAAGACGAGCGGTGGCGCGTGAGAGATTTCTGATGTATCCAAGATTCCTTCAAATGATCTTGAATCATGTTGCTCCCACGTTACCTCAGCGCCACCCGATTAGATATGTGGAGAGTGTAAGCAAGAGGATCTTCGCTCAGTGTAGATCATCAAGTGCAAGAAGTAAACCTGAGCTCCGTCCTCGACATACTCCATTATTTGGGTACTTGATTAACCCAGAGTATGTCCCAGCTCGTGGGGACGAGTTTCGGGATCCGGCACCACAACAGGCTGGAGCACCTCAACCACCACCTGAGGTACAACAAGCTTTACCTGCTGCTCATGTTGTGGCACCGGAGGAAATTGTAGACCTTGAAGCTGCTTTTGGCGGTCAAGGTTTCTTCGATATGGAACGTGTTGATCCTAAGGAAGAGGTGCAAGTCTCGGTTGCACGGGTTACTAGTGTGGATGTTGCTATGGCAGCTACGACGGAGGCTGATTCTGATTCCTCAGATGATGATGTGGCTGAAGCTAGACGGATTTTAGTTACACAAGAAAGGATTCATGGGAAGAGGAAGAGAGAAAACGATGACAGTGATTCGGACTTTGAGGAAGATTTACATCAGTTGGTCCATAGATCGAGAAGAGAAAGGGCAGGTGCAGGTTCGGGAGCTGGTGAGAGCTCAAGGGTGGTTCGTTTCACTCCACCCGCACTGTCTGGTATGACTATAGTCTCTACACCATTGCCAGTTACAGGGCCAATCGCCACGGATGTTCCCGTGGTGACTACCTCATCTTCCTTCGGCATCCCACCCACTACATTCCAGCTCTCGGCTCCGGAGATTGTGTCCTTGCCACCTCCAACTCTTACTCCAACGGAGGTCGTAGCAAGGTTTGTTGAGTCGACAGTTGTTGCTACTGCAGAGTTGTCGGTTATGATACCACCTGCGGTTACGTTTCCACCTGTTTCTGAGGTGCCGGTTACATTGGGAATCCCTCATCCGTACGCTCAAGACATTTCGATGCAACCTTATCCGATTCGGAAAGAATAGCAGCGCTTGAAAGGGTCGTGGCAGAACAATCAAGAGTAAATCTTATCCAGACTCATGTTATTCAGCACCTCGTTGCGAAGAATCAAATTCAGTCGTCCCTCCTGATCGAGCATGGTAAAATAATTGATGCCTTGAAACAGTTCTTGGCATCTCAGGGGGAGATGAGCTGTAAGGGTGACGAGCTGAGGACAAAAAAGCGTAACGATCGAGACGATGATCCCAATGCATCGAAAGGTGCAGGTGGAGAGTTGCCAAGAACTGAACAAGCTCTTGGGACTTCCACATCTCAGGGGGAGTCAACGAGTGCAGCTGGTGGTTCAGGGGGTGATGATGTGGTGGTTGTGGATGCTGAGGAGGTGTTAGATGATGTTATAGGTGATGAGGATGTGTTACCGTTGGAGGAGATAGAGAAGATAGGGGCTGAGATCGTGATTGATAGTGAAGTCGAAGAGGGAGAGATTGTGGAGGAGAATGTTGAGCATGAAATTCCAGAGGTTGAAAAGTCAGATTTGGGTCAAGATACGGGATGTGATGAGACAGAATGGGAGGAGCAGCCAAGATGGAAAGAAGGCTACACTCAGTGGTTTGTAAAGACTAAGAAACCGGCGGTCCCTACTATGTTCAAGAAAAGTTACAACATCAGGGGTTATGCTGAATCGAAAAAGGGGATTATATGCTGGTTATATGATGAGCAGTTGAGGCTTTTTGTGATTAAACGGTATGATGGGGTTCAGTATTTCAAGAGGCTGTTGAGATCGTTGAATACGTTGCCTGAATGTGAAGTGAAGGACTTAGCCAGGTTGGGGTTGATAAACAGGAGTGATGATAACATGGCTAGGATCATTGGGAAGATAGTCTGGAAGGAGAGCATAAAGGAGAAAAAGTTCGAGCTGTTGAAACCACAGAAAGGAAAGCTCGTTGAAGACAAAGACAGAGGAATGAGAGCAGATGGCAAGCCTTGGATGATAATGAAGTATAAGCCGATCCGGTGTCTAAAAGAAGTGCCGATGAAACAAATGCCCAAGGATGTGCTCAAAGATCTAAAATGGTGGTACGTTGATTGTGAAACAGCTGAAGCAGTAATGGAGGATGAAGATGAACAAGAGCTGATGAGAGTATATGATCCTATGCATTTAGTGAATTTGTCTCAAGCTGATCTGCAGGTGCTGAACGAGAAAAAGATATTTTACATTCCTGCTTGGAAAGAAGAAGCAAAGAAATATCAAAGAGTAGTTTCATTTTGAGTACGAGAAGGCATTCATGCTTGAAGATGGAAGATACAAGATTTTTGGGAATACGAGACACGTGTTTGAAGATAGAGATATGAAGCTACTGCCAAGGGGGAGTCTGTTGGTACATGATGTCAGTAGTTCAGTATCTAGTGTCTGTAATCGAGTTAGTATGTTTTGTATTTGAAATTAAGCGAAGTTGTGTCTCAAGTTCGCCTGATATGGGCGAACTTGTGAAACAAGCGAAGTTAGTGACAACTTCACCTAAACATGTTAGGCGAAGTTGTCGTATGTTATAAATGTTTAGCTGCGGCTAGGTTTTGGAAGGAGTTGTTCAGTTTTGTGTAATCGGTGATTGATATCATGTGTTACTAGTTGCAATACAACGTGTCTTTTGAGTATTGTAACGTGTGTTTGCTTGTGTTTAACGTGTTTCGTCTTCTACGCTCGTATCGTCTTACGTAGGGATTCCGCACCTACGTAGAACGAGATATTCCGTGTAGATCCGGCTGGGAACCTACAGGATCTTGTGACTTAAACGGTTTAACGGTGTTGGCTCGCCGTTTCGCAACTAGATCTAACGGGTTTAACATCATACAAAATCATACTATCATTACCTTCGTTCGGGATCGGTTTCCTTCTTGATTTTGGCTAAGAGAGAGAGACTAGAGAAAGAGAGGGCTTAAGTGTGTGTGTGTTTTGAATGGTGTATGAGTATGTGTAATTGAGGAATTAAGTGGTGTTTATGATTTATATATTTATGGATCATGGGCTTAGCCCATGGTCTTTCCTCTTTTCCTCTAACCCAAGTCCATAACCCAATTTCATTTAATCCAACACTTGCCCGACTCGTAATAACTCATACTTTTGTTTATTAACCGAAACTAGAAAACGGGATGTTACAAGTCTTCCCTCCTTAAAGAGGTTTCGTCCCCGAAACCTAACTATTACATAAACAAATCTGGATAAAACTTGCGCTTCTCTTTTTCAACTTCCCATGTAGCGTCCGATCCCTTGCGATGCTTCCATATCACTTTCACTAGGGGTATAATCTTGTGTCGGAGTTGCTTTTCCTTGCGATCAACTATCTTGATTGGTTGCTCAATGTAATTCAACTGTTCATCAACCTCAATGTCCATTAATGGCACGTGCGACGTGTCATCAGCCATACATTTTCTCATATGAGAAACATGGGTGGTTGAGTGAATTCCTTCTAGCTCTTCAGGCAATTCCAGCTCATAAGCCACTTCACCTACAGGATCAGTAATCTTAAACGGTCCAATGTACCGCGGACTCAACTTTCCTCTCTTCCTAAAACGAATAATTCCTTTCCAAGGTGAGACCTTGAGCATCACATTGTCACCAACGTTAAACTCAATCGGTCGTCGCCGCTTATCGGCATACGACTTATGTCTGTCTTGGGCAGCTTTCATTCTCGCTTTAATTTGATCAAATTTTGAAGAGGTTTCTTGAACAACTTCCAGACTTCCCATCTCCTTTTGGCCAATCTCTCCCCAACATACCGGAGTTCTACAGCGTCTTCCGTATAACATCTCGAATGGTGGCATACCAATACTTGAATGGTAACTTTTGTTGTAGGAGAATTCTGCTAGATGCAGATGATCATCCCAACTTCCACCAAAGTCTAAAACACAAGCACGTAGCATATCCTCAAGGGTTTGGATCGTCCTTTAAGACTGCCCATCTGTTTGAGGATGGTACACCGTACTAATGTTCAATCTTGTTCCCATGGCTTCATGGAACTTCTTCCAGAACCTCGAAGTAAAACGAGTATCTCTATCAAACACAATCGATAATGGCACTCCGTGCTTAGATACAACCTCTTTAATGAACAAGCTTGCTAATGTCTCTAACGAGATAGCCTCTCGTATAGGCAGAAAGTGAGCACTCTTGGTCAAACGTTCCACTATCACCCAGATGGTATCATGATGCTTAGCTATACGAGGTAGCTTAGTTATGAAATCCATGGTGATGTGTTCCCATTTCCATTTTGGTATCTCCAAAGGTTGCATCTTCCCAAAAGGCTTCTGATGCTCTGCCTTGATTTGTAAACAAGTTAAGCACTTACTGACATAATCTACTACATCATTCTTCATTCCCGGCCACCAATAATCCCTTTTCAAATCTTGGTACATCTTAGTAGCTCCTGGGTGAATCGAATATCTTGACTTATGAGCTTCATCTAAGATTCGACCTCTGAGATCTCCATGGCGTGGAATCCACATACGGTCAAACCTAGTCTTAACACCATGCGTGTTTTCCATCAACTCGTATTGCTGACCAAAAATCCTTTCTTTCTTCAATAGTCCTTCATCTACCAGGACTTCTGACTGCAGTTTGATGATTTCTTCAAAAAGACTTGAATTCATAATCAGCTGATATGACTTTACTGTTGCAATGACATCCTCATTCTTACGGCTTATCGCATCAACAACCACGTTAGCTTCACCAGGGTAGTACTTAATATCGCAGTCGTAATTCTTTATCAACTCCAACCATCTTCTCTGTCTCATGTTCAATTCTTTCTGCTTGAAGAAGTACTTTAAACTCTTATGATCTGTGTAAACGGTACACTTAGTACCATACCGATAATGTCTCCATATCTTGAGAGCATGCACTACTGCTGCTAGCTCTAAATAATGCGTCAGATAAGTACTCTCATGGACTTTCAACTGTGTAAACGCGTAAGCTGTCACCTTTCCACGTTGCATCAATACGCAACCTAATCCACTATGCAAAGCATCAGTGCAAACAACCAAATCCTCGTCACCATCGGGCAAAGCAAGGATTGGAGCTTGCGTGAGTCTCTTCTTTAACTCCTGAAAAACATCTTCTTGAAACTTACCCCAATTGAATACTATCGACTTTCAGGTCATACCGGTCAACGGTGCGGCTATCTTGGAGAAACCTTCGATGAATCTCCTATAGTAGCCAGCTAACCCTAGGGAGCTTCGTATGTCAGTCGGATTCTGAGGAGTTTGCCAATTAGTTATCACTTCAATCTTAGCTGGGTCCACGGTAATCCCTTCAGGATTAATCATGTGACCTAGAAATTGCACTTCTCGCAACCAAAATGCGCACTTCAAAAACTTAGCATACAACTTCTCTTTCTTCAGAGTCTCCAATACTTCTCTCAGATTCTTGGCATAATCTGATTCGCTCTTTGAATAGATTAGTATATCATCGATGAAGACGATAATTGACTTATCCAACATCGGCCGTCACACCCTATTCATCATATCCATAAATGCTGCGGGAGCATTTGTTAGACCGAATGACATCACGAAAACTCGTAGTGTCCGTACCACGTTCGGAACGTTGTCTTAGGGATGTCTGCCTCTTTCACCTTCAGCTGATGATAGCCTGATTTGAGATCTATTCGTGAGAACCAACTTGAACCTTGCAGTTGGTCAAACAGATCATCAATCCTGGGCAAAGGATTTCTATTCTTTATCGTAAGCTTATTCAACTCGCGATAGTCTATGCACTTTCTCATACTTACATCCTTCTTCTTCACGAACAACACTGGCGCCCCCCAAGGGGAAACACTTGGCCTTATGAAACCTTTATCGAGGAGTTCTTGCAGTTGGGACATCAATTCTTTCATCTCAGACGGCGCTAGTCAGTAAGGTGCTTTCGCGACGGGCTGGGCTCCTGGTACTAAGTCTATCTGGAATTCTATCTCTCGCTCTGGTGGCAACCCCGGAAGATCCTCAGGGAATACTTCTGGGTAGTCGCACACGATAGGAACATCTTTCATTTCTTTCGTCTCGGCCGTAGCGTTGACAGCATACGCTAGGTAGGCACCGCACCCTCGCCTTAACAAACCTTCAGATTTCATCATTGAAATGACGCTAAACCCTGAACTTTCTTTATCACCATAAACCGTCACCGCACTACCATCTAAAGACTTTAGCTTTATTATTCGACTGTTACATACTATCTGAGCTTCGTATTCAGATAACCAATCCAGTCCCAAGACTACATCGAACCCTCCTGAGGTCATAACATACAAAGTAACATGGAACTCATGTCCCTCTAACTCTACCTTACAATTCTTAACCATTTTCATTATTCTCACCGAGGTGTCACTAGCGGTTTCTACTATGAAGGTTTCAGACACTCGGCAACATTTCATTTTAGCTAGTTTACTAAACGTCGTAGCTACAAAACTTCTATTCTCACCCGAATCAAATAACACTGAAGCAGAAATACCGTTTACTAAGAACGTACCGGTCACATCATCCAGAATCTGTTTAGCTTGTTCCTGGGTCAGTATGTAGGCTCTAGTCCTCGGCCTTGCTTGATCAGCATCTCTCTTCCCACTACCTCCAGCTTCCCCCTCCGTGCATTCCCTTGCAAAATGACCCGTCTTACCGCACTTATAGCATGTGGGTTTTGCATTGCATTCATTAGCATAATGCCCCATCTTCCCACACTTATAGCAGGCATTTGTCCCCATTCTGCACTCTCCACCATGAGCCTTTCCACATTTGTGGCACACGTCCGAACCAGTACCCCACTTGCACTCACCACCGTGTACCTTTCCACATGTCTTGCATGTCTTTCTCCCCCACACCTTCTGCTTCTTGTCCCTAGGGTTCCATAGCTGAGTACCTGGGTGCTTGACATGAGCGACCCATTTCTTATCCTTCTTCTCTTCCACCATCACATCATCTGTCGACAAGTCGTCATAAACCATTTATGCGAGTCCTACTGTAGAATTAAAAGTACCCGGTCTACCAGCCTTGACCAAGACGCGAACCTTCTGCGGTAGTCCCCTCAGGTAACACTTGATCCGCTTGGCTTTAGTTTTCACCATGTCAGGCACCAACCTAGACAGGCGGTTGAATTCAGTGGTGTATTCGCGGTGTGTCATCTCACCTGCCTTTAGGCTCAAGAACTTCATTTCAACCCTCTCCACCTCTGCATCTGCACAAAACCTCTTCATTACCAACTCATTCAGATCATCCCACCGCATAGCTTTAATCTTCTTCCGCGTCTTCCACTGTTCAACAGTTTCCCACCAGTACATGGCTTCATCAAGAAATGATTGGGTGGCAAAACCCATAGCTTGGTTGGGACGGCATTCGCTAATTCGGATAACCTTGTCCATCGTGGTTATCCATTGGAGAGTAGCGATAGCATCTCCCAAGCCAGTTAGCTTCGGCGAGTCGCAACCTTTAAATGACTTGTAGTTGCACCCTCCTCGGCCTCTCTTCCTATCATTAACCTTTACTGACTTAACCACACCTGATTCCTCCTTCTCCTCCTCATCATCCTTCTTACCTTTTCCCCCGACTTCTCAGCAGACTTTTCAGGATTCCAGTTCTTCGCAGTAGCTGCGACCGCTTGAACAATGGTAGCTTAGACAACAGGGTCAAGTTGATACCCTTCGTTGTTACTCGGATCTCCACCTGCTGCACTTCCTTCTCCCTTAACATTAGTAGCTTGTTCTACTGACGGTTCTCGGACAGTGCGTGGCCTACCACGACGTCCTGCACGCCCTCCTTTTCCAGCAGCTTTCTTAGCTCCAGCCATTCGTATTCTATAAGGAAACACAAACATCATCACTTAAGGAACCATTTAGTACAAAGATAGTAAGGCTAATAGGTAATAACAGTGGCCAGCTGTGATTAGCTGCTCACGTTACTTTCTGTGTCCTATACACTTCCTCTTATGAGTCTATTTATGCTAATTCTACTTTTAACAGTTAAACAATCAAACAAATCATATCATCACATACTTCTATCCCTAGCAATTAAGCTAGCATTCATACATTATTCTACTTTACATATGAATTTAATCACATACTTTACCTTCACTTAGTTTGCTTGAGTGACACATGGCATTCTCTTACTGCCATCTTCTTTTTTTCTTACTTTAATCCCATTATCTGTTCGAGTCTAAGCATGTAGGATGCCTAAATCTCTCAAACTTTCCCCGTTACCGGTAGCCGTACTTTGGTGTTGGATTTACTCATAAACACAGTTCTTAATATCAGAGTTAATTAAAACTTTACGTGGAATATAAAACTTCAACCATAACATTTTACATAACCTTCAAATCTTGTCTTATAAAACATTCCGAGTCATTTAAACATAAAACATGGTCTTTAAAACATCACAACATTTTTTGAGATGCTAGTATCTTCGATTCCATGCCATGTGTCTTCAATCATGCGAGCTGCCTCAACCTATTTGCCTGCGTGCATACAAAAAGTCAGCTACGCTGAGTGAGTTCTAATTAATCACATAACTTACATTACATACACATCTACGTTCCCGAAGGTACTCATTACATACTTATCCTATCCATCATTCATTCATATACATTCATAGCTAATCTTACGTTATAAAGAGCATCCTCCCTGCATACCTATGATATTATTAGGGTCCGGCCACCCTTCATCCTCGGATATTATTAGGGTCCAGTCACCCTTCATCCTCAGATATTATTAGGGTCCGGTACCCTGCATCCTCGGATAGGGTCCGGTTACCCTCTATCCTCGGATATTATTAGGGTCCGGTCACCCTTTCTTCATACCTTTATTCCATACCTTTCTATATACATAATTGTATGTTTCATACATACATACATCATTCATTCTTCATATATAATAATTTATCATCAAACCTTTACCTGGCAGTACATGCAATATCCGAAGATCGTTCATGTACTATTTACATACCAGACATACATAACTCATACATCATACATAACTCATACATCATACATACTTCAATCAACATCAATCATACACCATATATATCATTCATATCTTTAGCTACCGCCTGACGGTCCATGCCATATCCGAAGATCGTTCATGCACCGTCAAGCAATCACCTTACATAATTCATATAAGGAATACACTTACCACTTAAGGTAAGTGTATTAACTATCACATCAAGTATGCACACAGCCCCGAAAACATAACAAGGAAGTGGGGCTAGAAACTCACTTGAAGTCGGTTACGTTCACCGTTAATTGTTATTCCTTTGTTCAGTTGGGTGCGGCTAACTGTATAATAATTACATGCATCAATTAACTATCACTACTCATCTTGGGTTTCTAGTCCGATTATAACCCTAAACGATCGGGGGTCCGGGGCAGCGCCCCTGGCAGCGGGGTCTAAGGGTGGCAGCCCCTAGCAGGGTCCAAGGGGCAGAGCCCCTGGCTGGGGTCGAGCTGACCTGGAAAAATTTTATTTCCATTAACTGTCTTTACACATTTTCCATTAGAATTTTGAATAGTTAATTCATTTGCTACTTAAAAGTTCAAGGGCTTCTTTGTAATAAAATCATTCTTTTCTAAGTTCAAGGACCATTCTGTCATTTATCAAACTTCTGATTCGTTACCTGGTTTTTAACGAACTGGCTTATCTTAGCGAACTGGTTCTTATAACGAATTGAACCCTTTAACGAACTGGACACCTTAACGAATCAGTTCTATAGCGAACCAGTCCATATAACGAATTAGTCCAACTAATTCCTTATTTCCCTTAACGAACTGGTCATAACGAATCAAGGGTAATTCTTTACCCTTTTCCCTTAATGAATCAGACACGAACTAGAGCTAGTTCGTTGTGCTCCCTTAAGCGAATAAACTAACGAATCACCTTCCAATTCGTTAAGTTCCCATAGCAAACTAGGGTTAGGTCAGGAATGTCAGAACATTCCCTGACATTCTTTTCCTCGTATTAACTTTTCGGCGCCGCCGCCGGAAAACCGCGGATTCGCCAGAAAAACGAGTTTTAACTCGTTTTTCACCGTTTTTCGTCTCGTTCGATCTAGATTTGAGCTAGGGTGACCCTTAAGCTCATCATAGGTTCGGTTTATACCCGATTCCACCCGGATCTCGTGACTTAAATGGTTTAACGGTGTTGGCTCGTCGTTTCGCAACTAGATCTAACGGGTTTAACATCATACAATATCATACTATCATTACCTTGGTTTGGGATCGGTTTCCTTCTTGATTTCGGCTAAGAGAGAGAGAGACTAGAGAGAGAGGGCTTAAGTGTCTGTGTGTTTTGAATGGTGTATGGAGTATGTGTAAATGAGGAATTAAGTGGTGTTTATGGTTTATATATTTATGGATCAAGGTCTTAGTACATGGTCTTTCCTCTTTTCCTCTAACCCAAGTCCATTTAATCCAACACTAGCCCGACTCGTAATAACTCATACTTTCGTTTATTAACCAAAACTAGAAAACGAGATGTTACATTCCTGTTCATTGGATGAAGTGTATACCGTTCCGATGATTGGAGATGAGACTATTGGATTTACACCTAAAGCCATCTCACAATACTCTCAAGAAGAAAATAAAGCGTTAGAGATTGAAACGAAAGCATACTCTACTCTTACAATGGCGTTACATGGAAAAATTTTTCATCAAGTCGGTATCATCAAGATTTGTGCATCGTTGTTTCAACACATTCATATGAGGAGTATCGGTAACATTGCAGAAAGCAAGAAAGTGATGTTACAGTTTCAATTTAGAAACTTTAACTTATTTAAAGGTGAGACTGTCGAAGAGATGACAACACGGTTTAATCATCTGATAGCCGAAATGGACAAGGTAAAAATGGAACCTTCTGAATCAGATAAGATAGACACAATTAAAGGTGCTTTACCGAGTTCTTGTTCAACAATCTCTCCAATCACCGCACTTCTTACACAAAATGCAAGTGATAATGCTACAACTATCTATAGTGATCCACGAGCATGTTTCTACACTACTGGAAGTTCTGGGTCACCTGGTGCGTCTGTTTCTTCTGTTGGATCTGGAAATTCATCCACTACAAATCACTTCTCATCTTCACCGAATGTAAAAATGAAGGAGGTTGAACAAAACTTTACCTTCTTGTCTGCCTTCATGACCACATATGAGAATCTGGTGAGTAGTAAGATTGCAACGAGTGATTTGACTAATGAAGACTATGATCAAATTGATCCTGCTGAGTTAGAGCTCATGGATTTGAAATGGAAAATTGCGATGATTGTTCGAAAGGTTAAAAGGTTTATGCGAAGAACTGGCAAAGATCTTCTTGCTTTAAACAAGAAGGTTGGGTTCGATAAACTGAAGGTTAAATGTTATAACTGCCAAGAGTTTGGACATTTTGCAAAAGAGTGTGATAAACCAAAGAAGGAGTATACTGGTCCTCGTAATCAAGATCAAAGTTCTTCAGCAAGATGCTAATAAAAAACCATCTACTTCTGGGTCACAAGCTATGCTAGCTGATGGAACTGACCGGTCACAATGAATGTTGTGAAACGATAATCAAGCTAATCTGGTTATGTTCAAGTCAAATGAAAATTTCCAAGATGCAAGTGGGAGTGATCTGTCTTCTAACAATGATACTGAATCGGATTCTGATGATTCATGTGACAAGCTTCCAACCACTTTTGCTTGCATGACTAAAATTAATGAGGTTAGTTCTTGTGCTCCTATCTCTGTTAATGTGTCTGCTAATGTGTCCTGTGTTGAATGTGAGAAAAACACGCCTAAGTTAGAGTCTTTGAAAAATCACAATGATTGTTTAGTGAGAGAAATCGCTTCACTTAAGGATACTTATCGACAATCTTTAGAATCTCAAATGAGATCTAGGGAGAAAATAGAAGCATTATCGACAAGTAATCATGATCTCAAAGCTGAGTTGTCTGTCAAAATGATAATCACCGATCAAAAATTTTAAGAAATCTTGAAACATCGTTCTAAGATAACTAAGCTTGAGAATGAAGTTCTTGAGTTGAAAAATAAGTTGGGCAAGTTTAGAAACTCATCCTTTTTGCTAAATGAAATAATCGAAGTTTCTGGTAAGCAAAAAGACTCTAAAAAAGGTATAGGTTTTGTTGAAATACCACCACCTTTTCAAAATAATTATAGGGAAAATCATTTTGCTAGAAAAGAAGAAGATTTGCTTGTGAAAGAACCTGTTGTTTCTGAAAAAAATCTAAACCAGTAAAATCTGAAAATTTTAAAGCCTAACCACCAACTCAAAAACATCATGTCGAAAGCAATAAAGTATTTGTAAAAAATGTTGAGAAGGTGATCATTGAGGATGTGTTTAAACCTGAGCTGATACACAAAAACCAGAACATTCCACGGTCTAATCATATTTTATGTGAACCTCATGAATTTGAGAAGGCCGTGTATGGTTCACACACAACTCAAGTGAAAAAGGAAGAACAAGTCAAGGTTAAACCAGTGAAGGCTAAGAAATCAGAAAAACCTACTATTTCCGATAAGGATTTGATGTGTTTTATCAATCCTACTGCTTTCAAGCCATCAACTGGTTGTGTGTTTAAGTTGAAAGGAATAGACACAATGTTCACTGAGAAAGACATTCCGATTAGCATTATCAAACCAGAATTGATCGAAAGTGTCTTTCACAATGAAACTTCCAAGATACAAGATCTTGAACATCAATATGCTTGTGCCAAAACATCAAACACATAAGACCCATTGATTAAAGCCAGGCAACTGCTAAAAACTGATAAAAAGGTTCATTTTGTGAAATAAACTGAAACTGACACATTGCAAAGTTTTTCCAACTGTTCTAATCTCGATTTCTATATGAAAAAGAAATCTGTTTCGTCTGATGGGTTGGCCAAGAATTTTACTAGAACTGTGAGTCATCAACCTTCTGTGTCATCTGCTTTTGCCAATTCTCAACATGATCGTGTGGACAGGCGAAGTTGCTTTTTTTGTGGTCAACAAAGTCATGTTGTGAGAACCTGTGGACAGAAGAAATCACAGAACCTTCATCCGTTAGTCAAGGACCAATCAAAACCGATCTTGTGATAAAAGAGATTCTGAAACGACCTTTGTTGTGTGATGATGATACTCACATCATGTTTTCAAATGTGAATCCACGTAAGGTAATTCATGTGAATGAAATATATGGTCAAGTAAAACCCAAGTTTGTTCCAACGGAAACAATCTGTAAGAACGTGAACTCAAATGTCGTTCAAGCTACCTATTTAAGACGAAAGTCTAAGAGGTCTGTTACTTATTCTCAAGTTGCTGAGCAACAATTTAATTCTGTTAAATTTGATTCTTCTCATGAAACTCAAAAGGTGCCCAAGACTGAGGTCTGGGCTGCCTTTTTGAACTAATCACTTTCATTTGTGTGTAGGGTACATCAAGATCATGTCTGGTGAAAACTGGATAATGGACATTGGATGTTCTCGTGATATTACTTGAAATCTCAACCTCTTAACAAATGTTAGAAATATTCAAGGAGGGTATGTGGATTTTGTTGGGAATTCTGGGGGTATGATTACACAAGAGGGTGAAGTTTCAAATAGGCATATTACGTTTGAGAAAGTCAATTACTGTGATAAAGTTGATCATAACTAATTAAGTGTGTCGCAAATCTGTGACAAGAAGTACACGACAATATTTATTTATACAGAATGTCTGATTTTGAAACCGGGATACGTCATTCCCGAGGACATGGTTGTCATGAGTTCCCATCGATCAACTGATATTTATGTCTTGAACATGTCTTCTAAGGCATCAAATTCTGTGGAATGTGTTTCGTTTCTAAAGCAACTGAAAAAGACTCTATTCTATGGCATCGTAGGATGGGTCATATTCATGTGAGGAAGATGAATTATTTAATGGCGAATGACTTGGTTGAAGGTGTTTCCTTGAAACATTTTAAATTATCTGACCACTGTGTTGTTTGCAAGAAAGGAAAACAGAAGAAAAAGTCACATCCGCCCAAGTTATTGAATTCCATTGATACTCCTCTTGAACGACTTCATATGGATCTTTTTGGTCCTGTGAATTGTGCTAGTATCGCTGGAGATTGGTACTGTCTTGTAGTTACCGATGACTATTCAAGATATTCATGGGTCTTATTTATGAGTTCAAAAGATCAAACACCTGTTCTTGTTCAAAATTTAATCACTAAGATCGAATCACTATACAAGCAAAAAGTAAGGAGAATTTCAAATGATAATGGTACTGAATTTAAAAACACTGTATCGGATTTCTTTTGCATTCAAAAAGGAATTCACCGAGAATATAGTGCCCCTTATGTACCACAACAGAACGGTGTTGCTGAAAGGAAAAACAGAACTTTGATTGAAGCAGCTAGAACTCTGTTAGCCGATTCTAAGCTTCCTATCCAATTTTGGAATGTGGCTGTGAATACTGCTTATTATACGCTTAATCAGGTTCTGATATTTAAGAGACTCCAAAAGAAGAGTTATGAGCTTTTGAACAAACGAAAACCTAATTTAAAGTACTTGGAACCATTTGTGTGTCCCTGTACGATGTTGAAAAGTGATGAGGGTAAATTTGAAGAAAAAGCCAATGAGGGTTATTTCTTGGGTTACGCTTCTCCGAAGAAAAGGGTATTTAACTTTACTTCTGGTTGTGTAGAGGAATGTACCATGTGGATTGTTAAAAGTACACCTTTACTCCTCAAGGAAAAGGTCCCGACTGGATGTTTGATTATGATGGTTTATTTAACTCGTTTACTCTATCAACTGAGCAACCAGATAAAGAATTGGTTCGTGCATATTTTGAAGATCAATTGGTAATTCCGAGGTTTTCAAGTCCTAATTATGTTGAAGCTCCAACTATAGATCCAACTAAAGATCCACGTGATGATCCTCCAGCTTCTTCTGATAATATTTCTACTTCTTCTGATGATACTCAAGTTGTTGATCAAGTTATTGAACCTGATGTTGCTTATACATCTGAAAGTGATGATTCGTATCAGCTGGGAGAACATTACACTAATTTATTCAAAAATGTTGTTGTTCTTGAGAATCCCACTCTTCGGATTCATAACTATCATCCAAAGAAAACCATCATTGGAGAACTCGATGAGGGTGTACAAACGCGTCATCAAGTTGCTTCTTCGAGTGAAAATAATGTATTGTGTGCTTATGCGGATTTACACTCATCTGTAATCGTAAATCTTGCCAAATACACTTGCTTTCTATCTCAAGTAGAGCCAACTTCGACTTGTAAGGCACTTGAAGATCCTTCTTGGGTAGAGGCAATGCAAGAGGAATTGCAACAGTTTAACCGACTGTGTGTATGAGATCTTATTGATAGACCTGCTAGAGTTAAGAAGCCTATTCCGGCTAAGTGGGTATTTAAATGTAAAAAGGACGATCGTGGTGTTATCGTGAGAAAGAAAGCACGGCTAGTGGTGCAAGGTTTCCATCAACAAGAGGGTATTGACTACACTGAGGTATATGCTCCTGTTGCAAGATTGGAAGCTATACGAATTTTTCTGTCTTATGCGGCTTACAAGAATATTAAAGTCTATCAAATGGATGTGAAAAGTGCTTTTCCCAATGGTAAACTACACGAGGAAGTGTTTGTTTTACAGCCTCCTAGCTTTGAAGATCCTGATTATCCAGACCGAGTTTACCGCTTAAACAAGGCACTGTATGGTCTACATCAAGCCCCGAGAGCTTGGTATGGCACGCTTGCCGACCATCTGACTGATAACGGCTTCAAGCGAGGGACTGTCGACTGCACTCTGTTTTATAAGCATATTGGTGATGATCTTCTCCTCTTTCAGATTTATGTCGACGATATTATCTTTGGGTCAACAAACGACACATTATGTAAGGAATTCGAGAAGTTAATGTAAACAAAGTTTGAGATGAGCTCGATGGGAGAGATGAACTTCTTTTTAGGGTTGCAAGTTCACTAGTCTGCAAAAGGAATCTTTATTCACTAGACTAATTATGCGAACGATGTCTTGAGCCGATTTAAGATATCTGCCGGAAAAATCCCTTCAACTCCTCTCCCCGTGGGTCACAATTTATCACCGGATGAATTGGAGGACACCATCGATCCTACCCTTTATCATGCTATGATTGGATCTTTAATGTATCTTACGGCTTCTCGCCTTGATATAAAGTTTGCTGTTTGTCTTTGTGCTAGGTACCAAGCTAGTCCCCGAGTGACTCACCTGGTAGCGGTCAAGCTTATTCTTGAATATCTGAGGGGCAATCCAGACATCGGGTTATGGTACCCCAAGGACGATAACTTTGAACTTACCGCCTTTTTAGACTCAGACTACGGAGGGTGCAATATTAATTTCAGATCGACTACAACAGGGTGTCAATTTTTAGGAAGCCGGCATGTTTCCTGGCAGTGTAAGAAGCAGACGATGGTCTCCACTTCAACCGCTGAGGAAGAATATGTTGCAGCATCAAGTTGTTGTTCCCAGGTTTTGTGGATCCAACAACATCTGTGCGACTACGGTTTGAAGTTTCTTAATACTGTAATTTTAATTGATAACTCTACTGCCATTAGCATCACTAAAAATCTCGTACAACACTCTAAAACGAAACATATCGAAATTCGATATCATTTCATACGGGATTGTTTTGAAAAGAAATTAATCGATCTTGAGAAAGTACATACCGATTTTCAAAAAGCTGATCTTTATACCAAAGCCTTTGACAAAACTTGATTTAAATTTTTGCTTTTTTAAATGGATTGAAGACCCTTGCTGATATCCTGAAACATGTATAACTATCTTTCTTTTTGGTTTCTTTTTCTTTTATTTTATTTTGGTTTTAGATTTTAGAGGGTGAAATAGAAAAAGACAAAAATATTGTGCTTTCAGTTTGTATAGATAAAACCCAAAAACATTGAAAAATTTGAAAAATAAAAAATATTGTGTTTTCTTGTTTTTAATGTCCTTAATATATTTTGAAAATCCAAAAACATTTTAAAATCATGAAAAACCAAAAATATTGTGTTATCAGTCTGTAAAGAAAAATCCGAAAAACTAAAAAGATTGTGAAGTATTTTTTTATTCTGTTTATAAGAAAATTGAAAAACACAAAAAGATTGTGTTTAAGTATATAAAGAGAAAATCCAAAAAGATTTTTACGTATTTTCGCTGAAAATTATTTCATTTACCTACTTTTGAAGGACATATACATGTATATGTTTGGTCCTGATGTTTACTTGTAAACGTTCGAGATAGCCATTTACCTGACATTGAAAAGTAATCGGGGCGACCATTATGTGTTTTATTTTTTTTTCTCACTGAAAAATATGTCGGTTGTTTAAGTTTATGGAGCATGCTTGTATGTCTTGGTCCTATTATTCACTTGTGAATTGATAGGATAGCCATTAATCTATAGACTGAACGTAAATGGGGCGATTAAATTCATTTTGTTTTATGCTTCTCAAAATTTTGAGTTTTTGAAGCAAAAAGAGAAAATGATAGTATATTGATCATTTAACCCCATATCTAGCAAGAAATAAGCTTAAAAGACTGAGTGCTTAACTGCATTGGTGCATTGATAGGTCTTATACAAGCTGTTAGAGTAAAGTATGTGATATAAACTTAAAGAAACGCCAAATTGAAAGAGGTGTTAGTCTCTAACCAAAATCTCGTGAGGATGGCAGAAATGTAATAACCTGTCATACTCAAGCCTTATATTTGATTGCTCACCAATACTAAAATAAAGCAAATAACAAGCGTTGAGGTTCTGGCCACTATGAGTCTTTATGCGGCTTAATCATCTGGGTATTCATATGCATGAATATTTCATTCGCTTTTAGAGCAAATCCAAAGTCATTATGATCACTGTTGTACATCGTACAAATTTAAACTACCGACTTGATCAAAATCCGTTGTTAGTCATACATTTGTTCCTCCCTTGCGCGTGTCTCAATACCAGTAAGAAACGGATCCCAGGGGATACAGTGTATGTAAGCCAACAGATGGACTCGTGCATACTCACTCATAGTAAAACAAAATCAATGCATTGCTCACAAATTTATATAAAATTCAAATTTTGATCAACATTATAATGGTTTAAGTAAAGTTGGGGTGATATGGCAAAAATCAAATTAAGCTTGAACCGAGATTAGAGGCTGATAGTTTCTAATATTCTGTGCTCTAATTGAACATTTAATCATATCACTGAAACGCTTGAAAGTATGTTATAAAATTTAAGTGAACAACAATATCAATGACCGACTTAAGGCCAGTTACAATATCGCTGAAATATAAAACTGTGATAGAAAGGCAATTTGGTCAATATGATTCTCTGATCAAACTCACCAAAAATCCAAAAATATGTACAGCTTTTGAAAACTCATACAAAAACACAAAAAATATTTTTCTATTTTATGTTTTAGTTTCAGATAATTTTCTTGTAAATATCTTTCTTCAAAAATTCCAAAATGCCAAACCTATTTTACGTTTACTTTTAAATATTATTTAATTCTCTTTAAGTTAAGTGTTTCTAAGTGTATAACACGCTAAGGTACTTAATCATGGAGATACGAGATTTCGTTGATTTATTTATTTAACAATTGGTATAAATAAATAATTATTAATTTAATTATTCTTTTATTTAATTGATTTAATTATTTAGTTATTTAAATTTAAAATTACATAAAAGTAATTCGTTAGTAATGTATAACGAATCAAAGTCCTTCATAACGAATTGTATTCCAATTCGTGAACTTATTTCGCTTCCGCCACTCTGTAACGAATGACTCCTAATTCGTTAAACATAACTTAACGAATCAAGTATGGATTATAGCTAATTCGTTATTCTATAGTCTTAAACTTTAACTAATTAACTTTAATTCGTTATGACACGTGTGCATTACTGATAACGAATCACCTGATTTGTTATTTCAAATTTAAACGAATCTGATGACTCAGCACTTTGGAGATTGTTCCGCGTCAGAGAATTTAGGGATTCGTGAAGATGGTTCGTCTTCACTATTCACCTTTCTTCTTCCTTTAGTAACGATACTCTGCCGAATTTTTCTCTGAATTTCGATCATCATTATATTCATTTATAATACGTGCTTATGATTCATAAGGTATAGGCGATCAAGGCGTAATGATTTTCATTATATCTAATGCATATTTGGAGGGTTAATTTGTTGGTTAAGTTATTGGGTTTTCAGGTTATTGATAAACCTTATTTTACCCTAACTATACCACGATTTGGTACAAAAGAGCAATACAATCACATTCGCAATGTGTTTCCGAGATCTCTAACATCATTTGTTCGACTATAAATCATTGATTATGGTCGAATTGCTTCAGTTTGCAATCTTTGACTGTTAATGTTCTTAGTAATTTTGACCTTGACTTAATTAGTCAAAGATTAAGCTTAAAGGGCCATTCGTTATATTGTAACGAATTGGAACTGTTTCGTGTCCAATTCGTTACACAAATCGCCCGAATCAGAATCTAACTTATTTATAACGAATCAAATTTTAATTCGTTATTTATAACGAATCAAACTATAATTCGTTATACTTTGAATCCTGATTCGTAAGATTTAATTCGCATTATTTACTTGATAGCGAAGTAGCTAATTCGTTATCTTGAACTACCAGTTCGTTATAACGAATCAAAATATTTAACGAATGACATTCTTAATTTATGTTAAAATTAAATGTTTATAAATTAGTTTAATCTTTAAATTACTCATTATCACTAATTCTCGATTTTTATTTATATAGTGTAATGGCTGATAATATGGAGCAAGATCCTCCCGCCGCTGCGCCACAACAACAACAGGCACAAGATCTTCCTTTACTTTCATATGACAAGAGACATAACGTTTGTGCCTTCTTCGGTACAAATTTTGCTGACTAAAATGTGTTTAGAGAGATGTTGGCGTTCATACGTCGCACAAGTATTCATTATGCTGTCACTTAAAATCCAGACGTCCGTTTCAGCATCGTTCGTCAATTTTGGAATACTGCTAGATATGTGAAGACTGAGAACCACATTGCTGCTGAAGTGAATGCAAGATCAGTTGTGATATCAACTGAGACTGTTCGAAGGGTGCTGAGGTTCGATGATACTATTGATGACCCAAGTGAGTTCCACAAAGAGCTGATCAAAGGGTTGTTTGGACGATTATTTTATTCTGGTGAGTTTGATGAGTCCATGTATAACAAGGCATACTTGTGTCCCACATTCAAGTATTTACTGCACGTTCTTATACACTGCCTTGGTGGACGGAAAGGGGGTTTTGACGAATGTCGTATCATGCTTCAATCAGCGTTTGTTGCGTTAATACTGAACAAACCGTTCAATTTCTCGAGGATGATCTTCGATCATCTCAAAGAGAATTGTATTGTTGTGAAACGACGCACAAAGTTTTTAATGTATCCTCGATTTATTCAATTATTTGTTCAAGATGCAATCCGCGATTTAGTGCTTGATCCAAAACGACTCGATGATAAATTAAAGTTGGAGAATATGACAGCAGATACTAAACGGAGGATGAAGTCGTATCGTCAACTCCTCCTCCACATTTCAAGCGTTTGATTGGTCATGTATCCAATCCAGATTATGTATGTCCTCACAATGATCGCTAGATCCACAATGACTCGAGTTCTGAGCGTGAGGAAGGACCAGGTGGGAACGATGGTGATGATGGTGATGATAATGATGGTGATCCAACTCAACAACAACGTGTTGAGGCTGAGGCAGCTGTTGTTGAAGCTGCTGAATGCAAAAGAAAGGGGAAAGCGGTGGAAGGTGAAGGGTCCTCGAAACTTCAAGTGACTGCTGGAGCTGGGATTTCATTTGGAGTCCAGCCTCCAAGATCGTCTATTATTCAACGCCCAGCAGTGCCGATTACTACTAGCACTCCGGAATTCACGTTGATGACCACTCTTACTTCTGATCCTAGGCTTGACATGATTCCACAGTCAATTCTATCCACATTGCCAATACCTACAACTGCTACCTCGGTGGTTTCACCAACACCGATGATGATGCCTCCACCGCCGATGGATATTTCATTTATGAGGCTCAATCGTCTTTAGGGTCCTGTTCAACCAGTTCCTCCCTCATTTCATGCCATGACACAGGATCAACAGACGAATATGCTCTTGAGCTTACTTCATCTGTATGAAAATCAGATGGCTGCTGATCGTCTTAATCAAGAACGTTTGATGGAGAATCAAAAAAAGTTGCTGAATTATGTCTCCTTTTTGCCAAAAAGAGACCAAAGCCCTTCCTGAGATTGTTACGTCTCAGGGAGTGAAGTTAAAACAACAGGAGGATATAATTTTGCAGCTTACATGCAAAGACGATGCGCTCAAGAAGCTGAGAAACGAAGAGGAAGATCCTGACGAGTCAGGTGTTTGAGGTGAGACGAAAAAAACTCATGACTCATCATCTGGTGCAGGTACTAGTGCTGATGCTGGTGATTTGAGTAAGCAGGTGGTTGTTTATCATGATTCGACGAATGTCAAGCCGATTGATTCAATAAAGGCTGACACTGTTATATTTGTTAATGATAAGGGGGTGATCAAAATCATTGTAAATGCTGATGAGATAGAGGTTGGGCAGTTCGTGGAACGGTCCCTAACACAAGAGCAGATTTCGATACTGCTTGGTCTAAATGATGATGAACTAACCGTGTTAGAGGATGAGGAGGATGTGGAGGTTATGAATGATTACGAGCTCTTTGAAGGTCAGAATACTCAGATGAACACGTCTTTCATTTATGAAGCCGAGCAAGTTGAAGTTGAAGATATAATGGTTAAGGAGTATCCTGACTTATTTCAACACTCTAACGTTGATCAGGGTGCTCAGGTATTTACTGAAGAAACTGTCAAAGCAGCTGAGGATCAGTTGGAGAAGGAATCAAAGAGCAAAACTGTTGATACAAGATTTGATTTGAAGACTGATCCATCAATTGAAGATATCCAAGGCTGGTTTGCTTACAGAGACATGAGAGCTCGTAAGATTATCGATGCATACAGATACGTTGATCAAGAGTTGAAAGTGGATGCCGTTGCACGTGCCAAAGCCAATCAGATGACTTCTTTCAAGGTCGTGTCAAAAGTTCGAGGTGATATTATTTCATGGCTTTTCGATTCTGATTTGAAAGTATGTATCATCAAATGGGAGAATGGCGTGCAGTATTATGAAAAGATTGCCGACGTTCTCTCATTACCAAGATGGGATGTACGGACTCTTGTGTACCGTCCTTTTATTAACCGTGGCGGGAATCACCAAGCAAGTTGGTTTCACCAACATTTGCTGTTTGAGGTGAACCACGGATTTAAATTCTTTAAGCCGCAGATTCCAATTCGAAATCGTATTGATGAGATCGATCCAAGAACGGGTTGGAGGAAGCCGGTACTTAAAGTAAAGCCGCCAAGGATGATGAAGCGTGTGCAAGTTAAGACGCTGAATCGACACATGTATTTATCTTTCAACCGCTGGTATTATGACAATCGAACTGGCGAGGCCATTATTGTTTTGGGTAAGGGCTTAATATTTCAACGATATTATGACTGGCTTTAAGTCGGTCATTGATATTGTTTTCCACTTAAATCTTATAACAAACTTTCAAGCATTTTTGTGATATGATTTATTGGTTCAATTAAAAGCAAAGAATATCAGAGACTATCAGTCTCTAATATCGGTTCAAGCTTAATTTGATTTTTACTGTATCACCCCAACTTGACTTAAAGCATTATCCTGTCGATCAAAATTTTTGATTCTATAGATTTTGTTTGATGCACTAAGATTCTTTTACTGTGAGTGAGTATGCACGAGTCCATCTGTAGTCTTACATACAATGTATCCCCGGGGTCCGTTTCTTATTGGTATTGTGATGCACACTAGGGAGGAACAATGTATGACTAACAGCAGATTTTGATCAAGTCAGTAAATCAAATTGTACAGTGTACAGTAGTGATCAAGTTTAATGACTTTGGGTTTGCTCTAAAAGTGGTTGAAATATTCATCCTTATGAATACCCAGATTTTTAATCTGCATAAAGACTCATAGTGTCCAGAATCCTAAATCTTTTTAATCAAAATTATTTTGTTTTTGGAGATCAAACAGACATAAGGATTGAGTATGACAAGCTATTACATTTCTGCCATCGTTACCGAGATTTTTGGTAGAGACTATCACCTCTTTCAATTTGGCGTTTCTTTATATTTATATCACATACTTTACTCTAATGGCTTGTTTAAGGCCTATCAATGCACCAATGCAATTAAGCACTCAATCTTTTAAGCTTATTTCTTTTTCGATATGGGACCGATGATCAATGTACTATCATTATCTCTTATTGCTAAACTCAAGATTTTTTGAGGAGCATAAAAAATAAATGCAATAGCCCCAGTTACTTTTTGTCTATAGATTAATGACTATCATATAAATCCACAAGTAGATAACAGGACTAAAACATGAAAGCATGTTCCACAAACTTAAATAACCGACATGATTTTCCATGAGAGAATTAATTAAAAACACATAACAGTCGCCCGAGTCACTTTCAATTATCAAGTTAATGGCTATCCCAAAACATTTACAAGTAAATCTCAGGATCAAACACATACACGTATATGTCCTTCAAATATGAGTAAATGGCATAATTTTAAGCAAATGTATGCAAAAATCTTTTTGGTTTTTCTTTGTACACACTTTAAAAACACAATATTTTTGTCCTTTCAGATTTTTCTTTACAAACTGAAAAACACAATATTTTTGATTTTTCTAATTTTCAATGTTTTTGTATTTTCCAAAATATTTTAAACACAAATCACATTATTTTTGTATTATTCAAAATCTTTTAAACACAAATCACAGTATTTTTTAGTTTTCAAATTTTTAACTCTTTTGGATTTTCTATATGCAAAAGATAAGCACAATATTTTTGCATTTTCATTATCACCGCCAAAACCCAAAACATAAAAATTAAATGAAAGAAAAATAAACAGAAAATAAAAATAGTTATTCTAGTTTCAGGATATCAGCAAGAGATTTTAATCCATTTAAACCAAGCAGGAAGTTAAAACATGTTTTATCAAATGCCTTGGTAAACAGATCAGCATTTTGTAAATCAGTGTGCACTTCCTCAATATCAATTAATTTCTTTTCAAAGCAATCCTGTATAAAATGATATTGAATTTCAATATGTATAGTTTTTGAGTGTTGCACGGGATTCTTGGTGATACTTATAGCTGCAGAGTTATCAACATAGATGGGAGTAGCAAGAAACTTTAAACCATAATCCCGCAAGTGTTGCTGGATCTATAAAACCTGTGAACAACAACTCGAGGCTGCCATGTATCCTGCTTATGCGGTTGAAGTGAAGACCGTTGTCTGCTTCTTACACTGCCAAGAAACAATCCAACTTTCTAGGAATTGACAACCTGTTTTGGTCGACTTAAAGTTGATTTTGCATCCTCCATAATCCAAATCGGAAAACACAATGAAATCGAAGAAACCGTCCTTGGGATACCATTACCAGGTGTCAGGATTACCCCTCAGATAGTGAAGTGTACACTTAACCACTGCTAGGTGAGTCACTCGGGGACTTGATTCACAAACAAACTGCAAACATTATGTCAGGTCGAGAAGCAGTTAGATACATTAAAGAACCTATCATTGCTCGGTAAAGGGTAGGATCGACTGTATCCTCCAATTCATCCGGTGATAAATTGTGACCCATGGGAAGAGACGTTGAAGGGATTTTTCTGACAGTTATCTTGAATCGGCTCAAGACATCGTTCACGTACTTTTTCTGATGAATGAAGATTCCCTTGTCAGACTGATGAACCTGCAACCCTAAAAAGAAGTTCATCTCTCCCATCAAGCTCATTTCGAACTTTGTTTGCATTGACTTCTCGAAATCCTTACATAAGTTGTCATTTGTTGAGCCAAATATAATGTCATCGACATATATCTGGACGAGGAGCAGATCATCACCAACATTCATATATAATAATGTGCAGTCTACAGTTCCTCGCTTGAAGCCGTTATCAGTAAGATGGTCAGCAAGCGTGCCATACCAAGCTCCCGGGGCTTGATGTAGACCATACAGGGCCTTGTTTTATCGGTAAACTCGGTCTAGATAATCAGGATCTTCAAAGCTAGGAGGCTGCAAAACAAACACTTCCTCATGTAGTTCTCCATTGAGAAAAGCGCTTTTCACATCTATTAGATAAACTTTAATATTCTTGTAAGCCGCATAAGCCAAAAATATGCGTATAGCTTCCAATCTTGCAACTGGAGCATATACTTCAGTGTAATCTATGCCCTCTTGCTAATGAAAGCCTTGTACTACTAACCTTCCTTTGTTTCTCACGATCTCCCCACGATCATCCTTTTTACATTTAAAAAGCCACTTCGTAGGAATCGGTTTCTTAACTCTAGTTGGTTTATCAATGAGATCCCATACACCCAGTCGATTAAACTGTTGCAATTCCTCTTGCATCACTTCTACCTAAGATGGATATTCAAGTTCCATACGAGTATTCTTTGGCTCCACTTGAGATAGAAAGATAGGGTATTTGGCGAGATTCATGATTCCTTAAGAATGCAAATCCGCATAAGCACACAATATGTTAGACTCACTTGAAGTAGCAACTTGATAATGTTTGCACACCTACATCAAGTTCACCAATGATGTTGTCCTGATGATGATAATTATGAATCCGAAGAATAGGATTCTCAGGCATAACAACATTTTCCGTTAAATTAGTGAGATTTTCCTAAGCATCATGAGATGATTCACTGGTTTCATGTGTTTCAAGAAATGGAGCTGAGGAAGAAACAACAAAATGACTATCGTTCGAAGAGATAGAAATCACATAGGATGCATCAGCGAGATCATCTTGTGGAGTTTCTTCATAATTAGAAACAGAAGATCTCGGAGGGAAGTATTGGTCTTCCAAATACGCACGCACCAAGTCTTTATCTGGTTGGTCAACTATTTGAGTGAATGAATTAAATAAACTCCCGTAGTCGAACATCCAATCAGGTCCTTTTCCTTGGGTAGGTGTGGTATACCTTTGACAATCAACATGGTACCACTCCTCTACACAGCCCGAGGTAAATTTAAATACACGTTTCTTAGGTGATGCGTAACCTAAGAAGTAACCTTCAATTGCTTTTTCTTCAAATTTTCCCGCATCTTTTTTCAACATAGCACACGGACACCCAAATGGTTCCAAGTACTTTAAATTAGGCTTACGCTTATTCAAAAGTTCATAACTCGTTTTCGTAAGCTTCTTCACAGTCAAAACACGATTGAGCATGTAGCAAGCAGTATTCACAGTCTTGTTCCAGAATTGAACAAGAAGCTTAGAATCAGCAAGCATTGTTCTTGCTGCCTCAATCAATGTTTTGTTTTTCCTTTCAGCCACCCCATTCTGTTATGGTTCGAAAGGAGCACTGTATTCTCGATGAATTCCTTTTTTGAACACAAAAGAAGTCCAATACTTTATTTTTAAACTCCGTACCATTATCACTTCGAATACGTCTTACTCTCAATTTGTATAGTGATTCGATCTTTGTGATTAAATTTTGTACCAGAATGGCTGTTTGATCTTTTGAACTTATAAATAATACCCATGAATATCTTGAATAATCATCAGTGACAAATAAACAATACCAGTCACCATCAATACTCGTACGATTCACAGGACCTAACAAATCCATATGAAGGCGTTCAAGTGGAGTATCAATGGTATTGATTAAGTTAGATGGGTGTGACTTATTCTTCCGTTTTCCCTTTTTACAAGCAACACAATGGTCAGATAACTTAAAATGTTTCAAAGAAACACCAGCGACCAGGTCATTTGCCATTAAATAATTCATTTTCCTGACATGAATATGACCCATTCTTCTGTGCGAAAGAATCGTGTCCTTTTCAGTTGCCTTAAAAGTGTCATTTTCCGTTGCCTTAAAAACAAAACACGTTTCCACAGAAGTTGATACTTTAGAAGACATGTTCAACACATAGGTTTCATTCGATCGAGGATATCGCATGACTACAATGTCCTCGGGAATGACGTATCCCAGTTTCAGTATTAGACACTCCTTATCATTAAATACGGTAGTGTATTTTTTATCACAAATTTGTGAAACACTCAACAGGTTGTGATCAACTTTATCACAATAATTAACTCTTTCAAACATGATGCAACCATTTGGCACATCACCATCTTTAGTGATTATACCTCCTGAATTACCAGCAAACGCAACATACCCTCCTTGTATGTTTTTGACATTTGTTAAGAGATTGATGTCACCGGTAATGTGATGAGAGCTTCAACTATCCATTATCTACTTTTCACCAGAAATAGTCTTGGATGAACCCTACACATGAAAAGAAAATGATCAGTTTAAAAAGGCAGCACATGCCTCAGTCTTGGGCACCTCTTGAGTTTCTCTTGAAGTCTTAACATTTAATGAATCCAAATTCGTGTAGCTGCTTGTGAATAAGTCACATGACGTTTTGACTTTCATCGCAAGTATGCAGCTTGAACAATATTTGTATTCACATTTTTGAAAATAGGTTCCGTACGAACAAATTTGTGTTTTACAGTACTTACATTTTCATTAACATGAATCACCTTGCGAGGATTCACATTAGTAAACATAATGTGAGTTTCATCATCGAAAGACATTGGTCTTCTCAAAATCTCTTTGATCACAGGAACAGGTTTGAATTATTCCTTGATAAAAGGATGAAGATTTTGGGATTTTTTCAGACCACAGTTTCCAACTACATGGCCATGTTCACCACAGAGAAAACACGTTCTCATGTCAACACGTTCATATGTTGATTTAGCAGAAACATGTGCAACCGAAGGTTGATGATAAACTCCAGCAATGGGAACTTTATCCAAGTCTTCAAATGTTACAGATTTCCTTTTCATGTAGAAATCCATATTTGAGCAATTTGAAAAGCTTTGTAAAGTGTCAGTTCCACTTGATTTCACAAACTGAACATTTTTAGCAGACTTTATCAAATTTTTAGCTTTTATCAAAGGATCTACTACTTTTGAAGTCTTGGATTTCACAAACTTGTTTTCAAGGTCTTGTAACTTAGAAGTTTCATTGTGAAAGACACTTCCTATCAATTCAGGTTTGATCAAGTTAAGTGGAATTTCTTTCTCAGTGAACATTTTGTTTATTCCTTTATGCTTAAACACACGACATTTGATGGCTTAGATGCAATAAATCGCATTAAATCCTCATCAGAAACTTTAGGCTTTTCTGATTTCTTAGCCTTCACTGGTTTAACAAATTTCTCCTTGTCACTTGAGTTATGGTTGAACCATATATCACCTCCTCAAATTCATGAGGTTCGCATAGAATGAGATTCGAACTTGGAATGTTCTGGTTTTTGTGTATCACTTCATGTTCAAACACATCCTCAATGATAACTTTCTCAACATTCTCAACAAAAACTTTGTTACTTTAAACATGATGATTTTAAGTTGACGATTGGGCTTTAACATTATCAGTTTTTACTGGTTTAGATTTTTCTTGAATAACAGGTTCATTGACAACCACTTCTTCTTTTCCAGCAAAAGGATTTGTAGTATAATCACAATGAAAAGGTGGTGGTATTTCAACAAAACCTACACCCTTTTTAGAATCTTTTTGCTTACCAGTTACTTCAATTTTCTCATTTAGCAAAAATGATGAGTTTCTAAATTGGCCAACTTATTCTTCAACTCAAGAACTTCATTACATGATCCCTCTACAAATATAATAATGTGGATACATAAAAATTTTCCCAAATTATCTCATCACATGCTACCTCTATAAATATAACAATGTGGATACATATAAGTGTATATATAAGCATTACATGATCCATGAATTTATCATCACATTATCAATTATGTACATGTGTGACTACGTGAATGACGGTTGGTTAATTTGTATATGTTTTAGTTCGTTTATTCGTTAGTTTTAATCATTTATTGTAGGAACTTCGATACTTCATACATGTTTATATGTTGCAGGACTTTGAATGTTAAATATGCTAAATTGGGACTTGTATGAGCATGGGATGAAGTCTTGGGATGTTCGGAGAGTAAACAGAAGCTAATCTAAGTGAAGAATGGAATTTTAAAACTTACTCTGGTAAGTTTTGGATCAGAAACAATACGAAAATATGGAATTTTAGCTCTCAGCATAACTTACTCTGGTCCTGGCGTAACTTACTCCAGGAACTGACCCAAAGGGCGTAAGCAACTTATAAAACAGTGGTTTTGGCATAGGAAAACAAGACCCGGTGTAACTTACGCCGGGTAGGGAGTATCTTACACCGGGTACTGATAAGTGACGCGAACTTATGAGTTTTTTAGGGTATAAAAAGGAAAAAAAACCCTAACTCGGGGAGAACTTCTCTTGGCCGTTTTTGAACATCTTGGGACGATTTTGGGTGCTAAGAAACATCAACAAACATCATTCGATTGATGCCTAACGAATTCCAATCATCAATCGAAGATCTAATGCTTACCATGAGAGGCTAATCTTCTTCGAACCATATCCGAGATGTAAAGTTTGTATTGCTTTCAGTTTACTCATGTGACTAAAAACGTTTATGTATAATTGTTTATGGTTAATCTATGATTATTGATGTTTGGTATTTCTGTGTGTTCAATCGGTTTAGGTTTACGTTGATCTGAACGATTAGTTACCAGTAGCTATAATAATTGATCATAGGGTTGTTTTACTAGGTTGAATACAACAAAGCATATAATTTCCCTTAACTGAGTCACACTGGCAGGGACTGTTTGATAACCAGTGCCGTGTGTAAAGCGATTATTGTTGCCTAAGGTTTTGTCTAGTTGATCAGTCTGTAGTTAATCGTTAATGATTAATCTGTTAGGTTGCATGAGATTACCGTTAGTTACATACTCGAAGTCCCAGGTGTGATTTGCTTTTGTTAACTGATTGAAACTAGTTCATTTGCTAATTGCTTAATTCTAAACTAAACTATTTGCTTGTGTGATCAGCACTAAAACTTGCTACTTCATAATATCATAATCTTATTTACACGATTCACATTGACCACATACTCCTGGTGGATACGATACCTTACTTTTCCTAGCTACTTAGGTTAATTAGGTTTTTGCATGACTCAAACGACGGTCATCAAAATGGCGCCGTTGCCGGGGAGTTAGTGCGCTTAATGTTTTTCGTGTTATTTGATTTCTTTGTTTATTTTAGTTTTGTTTAGTAACTTTTAATTTTATTTTTGGGTTTTATTTTATTTTTCCATTTTACGCGGGGTGTTTTGTTTGTGCAGGTAACAGGTTGTTACACACTCGCCACTCGGACAAACAGTCACCGCTTATGGGTCAAAACCAAAACCCATCCCGGAACCCGAGCACACAACTGTCACTACGAGCAATTATGGTGATTTTTGCTATTGTGAAGGCCCGTATCACTATCTGGATTGTCCAGTAGTTGCACAAATCGGCAAGAGCGTTGCCCTATTATTCACACTTTAAAAAACACACATCACCAAATTATGATGAAGATTATCAATCAGACATGGATGACCAATATGATCAAGAGCCGTATTATTCCAACTGCGAACCGGAGATGCCCTATTCCTCAAGTTCCCAAGACACGGTGGAATCCAAACTTGACAAATTGATAAATATTATGGTTGAGCGTAACAAGGAATCAGAACAACAAAGGAAATCTGTCGAGGCTAAGTGGACCAATCAAATTAATGAAGAGATTATACACACTGAACCAGACTGGGATGAGGATGATTATGAATATTCTCATGAAGAAGATGAGTGTGAATATCCTCAGTCGTTTGAGGAAGAGCAACAAAATATTATGCATTCTAAGCTCGATGCCACCATGAACGTGTTAATGGAACAAAAGAAACAGATGATGGAAGAAGAAAAGGAATATGAGCTAAGACATGAAAGAATTTTGGCTTCGCTCAATCCGAATATTGAGGACAAAACTGAAATCAAACGAGACCAAGAGGAGTTGGCTAGTGGTACTATGTCTGATGGTGATGAAGAGATTGAGGTAGTGATCTTCCAAAGCAAGAAAGTGAAACTGTGATTCAAGCAGAAGATGCAACTCATTCAGAGTATGAAGAGCCCAAGGTAGCCATTGTGAATACTATGCCTACTCCAGTACTTATTATTCCAAACAACAAGTGTGGGGATGAAGGCTTGGTAAACAGTGAAAAGAATGTAAGCATGCAAGATATTGGCCAAATAATTAAGAAGCGGCCTCACAATAATCATTCAAGTAGCATGCCATTCACTGTAAAGCAGTTATGGACTTGGCATGTAAGCTACCGAGCACATATTGGAAACTCGGTGGGTAAGTGCGCACTTCGACCACCGTGAGGAATTCAGGTATTGTCGAGCTGTAGACATCAATTCAGCACTAACCGGGAGGCAACCCGGGGTTTGTAAGTATCTTTCCAATTTGTTTTTATTTGAGTTATTATCAGCTGTATTTTAATTTATTGTATATTATGTTGTATTTGGAACTTTGTGGGTGTAGTTCACTATAAACCCTCACGAGACCTCACGCGTCCACCCGGGCTACCCGGTGGTTTAAAGGGCTTGTTGCATACGGTAAATACAATCGTGATTCCTACGAAAGTGAGTTAGGTCTTTTAACGTTTTTAACTTGTTTAATAACATTTATTATGAAACGACTTAATTCGGCTCTGCAATTGTTTTAATAAAACTAACAGAAATTCATATTCATAACTCTTAAAAGACCTATGTCTTACACTTGTGAGAAGCTTGCTTCTACACATCTCGAGATTTTGCAGTTTCGGTTATCAGTTTTGGTAATTGGTTGAGACGAGTGTGTACGAGTGTTTACAAGAGTTCGCGAGCCGATTGTTCCATTCTATTTTCGATGATATCAGGTGATTTCAGCTTCATAATCTATTTTGTTTTAATTAGTTTAAATGTTAAAAGTGTAATTGTATATTTTCTAGGAGAACCGTCACATTGGAGCCCGAATTTTTAAAATTGCTTAACAGTCAAAAAGTCAATTTCAACCCCGTCCCTCAAATTTTCATTAATTGTTTTAATATTTTAACATTGAGGACAATGTAAACCCCAAGTGTGGGGATGGGGGAAATTTGAAAATTTTAGCCCGATGGTACCTCGAAGAGTGTTTGGAAACCAAAGTTGTTAACTGTTAATTATTGCCATTAATGCCAAGTTATAGGTTTCTGGTCATGGTTGGTTTTTTAGCTTCTCGATAGTCTTACTCACAAATGTTTTCAAAAAGAGAAGTTGAAAATGGGGTCGTTTAGGCGGGGATAATGAGTCAAGGGGACGGGTATACATGTTTCATATCGGCAGCCCATTATTCCAGACATAATGTGAGATGCCCCCTATACTTAATACACATACTATATAATAGATATAAAAAATGTCTTACACCATTGTTTGAGGGAAACCAGTATGTTTTACAGAGTTAGAACTTGCTTGTCACATGCTTATCGAGATCTTAATACCACCACCTGTATGGAGATTAGGACTTTAGAAAACCCTTTCATACACTATTCCCACTATTCCCCCACTAAATAAATTTCCTTACCCGACATTATTCCCCTAGGAGCCCATTTAGACCATATTCCTTTTCATTTATTAATTGAACATTACACACCATTTCAGCCTTGGCCTTCACTTTATTTTAACCCTGTGTGATGAAATCCAGTTCGTTATTGAGTTGTATATAGTCAGTTGTTAAGAATAGTACACAATGTACTTATGTCACGGTTGAGTTGTAAATATGTGTTTATCAGAGTTGTATATTTATTTGCTTCAGTATATTGTCTATCAGTTGCAAAAAAAAAAAAAAAAAAAAAAAAAAAAAAAAAAAAACAGCAAAAAGCCAAAAAGAAAGTCAGTTCTTATTCAGTTATGTAATTACCAGTCTGTTTGTTTTAGATTAGTTGTCCGTGTATTTGTTTAACTGGGTTCATCCACCTTAGTCACTAAATATGCCTATTCCGCACCCAACCTAAGCCTCAGCAAAACCCTAGTTCGAGTCTTTATGCAACCGGTGGGTAATGGGTGGAGATAAGACTGGCCTGCAAGCTTATTAAGTTGTGACTCATATTTGGTTTTTGAGGGCAGAGACATATATTGGCACATCTTTTGCTAGTCCAGATATTAAACCGAGAGGAGTGTTGATAGTGTAAGGGGTATGAACATGAATGCCTTAACCGGAAACAAAGTACACTTGACTGGGCAGCTCTATTGTTTTTATTATAGCACTTAACCTTATTTGTAGGATGTCAATCTATAAAAAAGTGTCAGTCCGGGAAACTGGGTATGACCTTAAACCTTACTAGTATTAATGACGATAATCTACATACCTATGATGGAGGTTGATGTTTGCTTCAGAGTTTGCTTGAGGGCAAACAAAAGATAAGTGTGGGGATATGATGGTTGGTTAATTTTTATATGTTTTAGTTCGTTTATTCATTAGTTTTAATCATTTATTGTAGGAACTTCGATACTTCATACATGTTTATATGTTGCAGGTCTTTGAATGTTAAATATGCTAAATTGGGACTTGTATGAGCATGGGATGAAGTCTTGGGATGATCGGAGTGTAAATGGAAGCTAATCAATGTGAAGAATTGAGCCTAAGCATGTTATACAAGTGTTGGATCAGAAACAAGACGAAAATATTTAATTTTAGGTCAGATTAACTTACTCTGGTCCTGGCGTAACTTACTCCAGGACCTGACACAAAGGGCGTAAGCAACTTATAAAACAGTGGTATTTGGCGTAGGAAAACAAGACCCGACGTAACTTACACCGGGTAGGGAGTAACTTACGCCGGGTACTGATAAGTGACGCGAACTTATGAGTTTTTTAGGGTATAAAAAGAAAAAAAAACCGTAACTCGGGGAAAACTTCTCTTGGCCGTTTTGGAACATCTTAGGACGATTTTGGGTGCTAAGAAACATCAACAAACATCATTCGATTGATGCCTAACGAACTCCAATCATCAGTTGAAGATCTAATGGCTACCATGAGAGGCTAATCCTCTTCGAATAATATCCGGGATGTAAAGTTTGTATTGCTTTCAATTTTCTCATGTGACTAAGAACTTTTATGTATAATTGTTTATGGTTAATCTATGATTATTGATGTTTGGTATTTCTGTGTGTTCAGTCGGTTTAGGTTTACGTTGATCTGAACGATTAGTTACCAGTTCCTATAATAATTGATCATAGGGTTATTTGACTAGGTTGAATACGACAAAGCATATAATTGCCCTTAACTGAGTCACACTGGCAGGGACTGTTTGATAACCAGTGTCGTGTGTAACGCGATTATTGTTGCCTAAGGTTTTGTCTAGTTGATCAGTCTGTAGTTAACCGTTAATGATTAATCTGTTAGGTTGCATGAGATTACCGTTAGTTACATACTTGAAGTCCTGGGTGTGATTTGCTTTTGTTAACTTATTGAAACTTGTTCATTTGCTAATTGCTTAATTCTAAACTAAACTATTTGCTTGTGTGATCAGCACTAAAACTTTCTACTTCATAATATCATAATCTTATTTACACGATTCACATTGACCACATACTCCTGGTGGATACGATACATTACTTATCCTAGCTACTTAGGCTAATTAGGTTTTTGCATGACTCAAACGACGGTCATCAGCGAACATACGCATAATACTTATAACTTAGAAAACAATCTGTATACACACTAATACATACGTAATTTGCAAGACACTTTATATAATTCTATTTTCCTGTGTTAAATTGTTTTAGAAAACCATTAATACTTTCAATATAATGATTTGAAATCCATAAAATGGGTAATTCTTAAACCTTTCGAACTTTTGTGTTCTTCCTTGACCATTTCCTACATCCACACACTTAACAAGTATATATATAATCCAACGTCTATATATATAAAGTTTCACGTGTATAAACATATAATTATGTTTACAAATAATTATAATAATAATAATAATAATAATAATAATAATCATAATACCATATGCCTTGAGTACTATAGAACAAAATGCAAGTTTTAAATAAATATCGGACCATATGTGCACATTAATATGCACCATTTGATAAATATGCACATCAGATAACTTTATGCATACAAAATTATCTAAATTTTTAAAAAGAAAAATATCTATCTAATCCTAACACTAGTCGACCATAAACCCCCATTATGTATGTATTATTTATTTCTTTTTCTTAATTAAATTAAACCTGCAAAATCAAATAAAATCTTCTAGGATCTCCTAAGATCTCTTAACTTGTCAATCCACCAATATCCTTTAGAAATCCAAGCATATCTTGGGAAATCTTCTAGTCCCGATGATTGATATTAAATATCACATGGCAGAACCCTTGGCCATTCACAGGGCTTGCAGAGACTTTGCATATCCAAAAGAATTTCTACATAAGAAGAATCTGATCATTCTAATCTCAAATATTCCCTCTTAAAACTTCCTGATTTCCTTTATATTCCAACCATTGAAATCTCTAAAAATCAATCTCAGAAGCCCTTAATATGTCCTAGGAAGAACCACAGGGTGTTCATCAATCGTACGCATGGTAGCAACCAAGAATGATCCCTATTCGTGTAAGATACATCCCTGTTAGCTTTGATTTCAATTCTCAAAATAAAATGCCTTTATTTCCAGCCTTGAATCCGATCCAGGAATCCTCTGATCCCCACTCGTTTGTTGTTGTGTCCAACCAAGAAGAAGACCCCAATCACCATTAAACCAGTTACCACACCTACACATCAATCCCATAAGTTTCATGCTCCAACCTGCACGTTAGATTTCTTGTCATCCCTTACTTTTTATCACAGAATTTCACAGGCCCTGAACCATTCACACGTAACCCACAACAGCCTTAAGCAATTTCTAAGAGACCTCATATAACAGCCCCTGGAACATTCTTAACAAGGTAACTCAAAAACCCAACTTCAACCTTCCAAATTCAAAAGCTAATATTATATTTTCATCCAGCTATCTTCCCCATTTCCACAGCTCTCTATACATTCTTGAAGCCATCAAATCATGGCAGTAATCAGCTCTAACTCAAGGTACACGAATCCTAACCGAACATTCTTTATATACGTCTATTATTGAGCTTTACACATCATATAGGCATGGATGATATCCATAACAACCAAAACGTTATAAACATTAAATATCCAGTAAGCTAACAATCCTAGTCTGTTCATAATGGTCCTTTGCATGAAAACCCTTTAACACGAAATTAAAACCGTAAAACCGACAACCGTTATGGTGCTAACGAAACTAACTAAACAAAGTGATCCATTATTTGTGTTGGAATACCGTATGCCCGAGACACATAATTAGGTTAATGTGGCTAGTTGTGTTTGATCCAAGTCGGGTCATACCCAATAACGAGTTAGACACACACCAATTATGTATTTGTTAAGATAAGATCTATGAGACAAATACAGAACACGATACATTCAGAAAATCGGGTTTCTGAATACTTACTTGAAAGTGTTAAATAAATTAATTGGTTAATTTATTTATTCAAATAATTATTATTGGAATGATTATTTAACTATGTGTTCTTTTATAAAATGGTTTATAAAAGATGGGGTGTTTATATATTTTATAAAGTATAAAATAAATAAAAAAAAAAATAAATAAATATATATATTTTTGGGGCCGGTTTTGGGTGGGCCCCACACCCCAAAGTTTTTGTCAATATTTTGTCATGGATGTAGTGGAGGTTGAGTAATCTTCACTTGACCAAAATAAAACCTAACACATGACATGAAAAGATTTGATTGTTTTTGAATGAGATTATATATATTCAAACAAGTAACAATTAAGTCTTTCAAGTAAGCAAACCAACTCTTTCTTTCTTTCTTGGTTTTGGTTTTCGGCCAAGATCATAAGGAAGAGGCTCGGGTCTCGATTATTCGTGTTCAAGCTCCCTAACAAAGTTCGGTGTGTGTTGGAGGCTCGGGGTATCTTCCGTTTGAGGATTTTCCCTTTGAAAGTCTAGCATCAATATCATCATCTTCTTCAACATCAACTACACTCTTAAAAGGTTAAGAATGTAAGTGTTTATAGCTTTGATAGTTTAGTTTTCCCGTATCATTTGATCCTTGCTTCGGGTTTCTAATAAATAGATTATTGGTAATCTTATAACATGAATAAATTAGGTTGTTCATGTACACATTTCCTATAAACTTGTAATATATACATATATAAACACATGGATACATATGTTTAGTTTGTTTATATCACGCTTCCGCCTTAATTGTGACTAGTTAAATGGTTAACTAAGTTTAAAATATCCATAGAAACCCAACAAATGGCATCAAGAGCCTGGATACGGGAAACTAAGCTTCGGGTTTTCGGTTTTATATTTTCCCCTTGAAAGATTTTATACAAAAAATTAACATGCATAATTTTTTGTATTTAATCTTGTTATATTTTTTGGCTTTGTTCAAAAAAAAAAAATAAAATAAATATAAAACCGAGTAAATGGGCCGAAGCCCAATTCGGATGATATTGGGCCGAAGCCCACTTGTTTTGGTTATTGGGCTAACCGAAAAAAAAAAGGGGAGAAAGTGAAATGGGCCGAAGCCCATTTTGGTTGAATGGGCCGAAGCCCATGAGACCTTTCATTGGGCCGAAGCCCATGTGTTTTGGACATGTGGGCCGAAGCTCATAATCAAGTTATTGGGTCAAGCCCAAAATGGGTTGGGCTAGGCTCGATAAAGTCAAGGGGTTTTGGAACGGGTTCCTAAGACATAACGGGTTATGTTTGTTAAAACTAGACCGAGCCGTAGACCAAATGGATGTTTGTTGTGATTGTGATTAATTATTCAAAGTTTCGGTTTGTAATAATTAATTAGGGGCAATTTTGTAATTATTTATTCATATGGGTATGTAATAAATAGATTATTTGCAATATCTTTATTTTATAGAAAAATGTATTAGGACATTTGTTTTGTAAAATTAAAGAAGGTTGCAAAATTGGAAGCTAAGGTCCAAATTACAAGCTCATTGGATCACAAAAGGGGTTGAAGAAGATGCTCGACGTTTTTGGATGCGGGATCGAGTGGGAGCTACAACATCCATGTGTCATGTGTCCCTTAGGATCGGACCTAAGACACACACTTGTTTCGGCTAACAAGTGTGGTCTAACTTAGTGGCTCGTGTCTAGTATAATTGTGTATGCTTGTTAATTGATTGTTTGATTATGTGGTTGCTAGATATTAGGATATCAACTTCGTCACATAGAATTAATTAACAAAGCATAAAACGGGTTCTAATAATTATCGGTAATTACGTGACACATAGTTTAATAAAATGGATTTATTAACTAGCCGTCTCACGCCCATAATAAAATGGTTTTATTATAAATTAGAATTTTGAAAATGGTTTCAAAATATCATGTTACTAAATGCATGTTAGAACATGATTTAAAGTTTTACAACTAGAATTATTAAAACTAAAAATCCCTTTTAAAATTAAGGATAATAAGTCAAACACCATCCTTTTGTATAACGCTTAACATATTAGTAAGCTCTTAGTGGGAAAAAGGTCACCTAACCGCGTAGAGTAAATTAATATGTTGAGGTAATATTGGCATATAAATGGGAAAAAGGTCACCTAACAGTTTGTATGTTGATATTACAAGTTGATACAAGTAGGACGACTTAAATTAGAACCATGTGAAGAGGGTCACCCAAGCATGGGGTCTAATAGGTGTTGATGGGATAAACATGCCGACACGAAATATGATTTCGAACCGGTCCCATAAACTCTAGAAGTTGCAAAAGGGTTTGCAATTGTTATGAATAACTACCTTGATAAACCGACAATGGGAAAAAGGTCACCTAACCGGAGTCGGGTTCATCGTTGGATTCTAGATTTTAATTATTAATTATATTTGGTATATATATAAAAGGGTATTAATAATTAAAATAAGTAAAACACTAAAATGAACTTAATTAAAATTCTGCAGATGGCCGCACACGTCGACGACAACATAATCCCTAACGTCCAAAATGTATCTCTCCGATCTATTCTCGCTAAAGACCGTCTTAACCACAATAACTTTTCGGATTGGTTCCGAAATTTAAGGATTGTTCTAAAACAAGAAAAATTATATCATGTTTTGGAAACACCTATCCCCAACGAACCGGAAGAGGGAAGTGAGGTCGAATATATGAATTGGGTCCAACACACGGAAGATTCCATTCAAGTGTCATGCCTCATGTTAGCGACTATGGTTCCCGAAATCCAAAAGGATTTCGAAAACCATAATGCGTACGACATGATTACTCAACTTAAGGAAATGTTCCTTAAGCAATCAAGAGTTGAAAGGTTCGAAACGGTTCGAGCCTTGCATGCATGTAGAATGGATGATAATCAACCAGTTTCAACTTATGTACTTAAGATGAAAAGTTACATTGATCGCCTCGCCAAGCTCAATTGTCCCATCTCAAAAGAGTTAGCAACGGATTTGATCCTTAACTCCCTGTCGAAAAGGTTCGACACTTTCGTGTTAAATTATAACATGAATGGGTGGGACAAAAACATTGGAGAACTTCACTCAATGCTTAAAACAGCCGAGGCGAGCATGGGTAAAAGGGTTTTACCCGTGTTTGCGATCAATGAAGGTAAATCCAAGAATCGATCTCAACCCAATTCTAAGGCTAAGGTAGCAAAAAGAAAGGGTCCTCCTGTGCATCTTAAGGGTAAGGGCAAATCACCGGTTATGGCAAAGAAACAAAAGGTTGTGGAACCGAGGGGTCATAAGGATGATCCTTGTTTTGGTTGTGGGGAGACCGGACATTGGAAACGCAATTGCCCGGTCTACCTAAAAGAGCTAAGAGACAAGAGGAATGCGGGGCATGCCTCGGGTAATGTCTTTATGATTAATATTGAGCTAAATCTTATTTCTTCTAACACATGGGTATTGGATACCGGATGTGGAACTCATATTTGCAATTGGTTGCAGGGGTTCAAAAGGAATGAAGACTTAAAGAAGGGCGAAGTGAGTCTTTTCATGGGCAACGGTGCAAGGGTGCACGTGGTCGCTAGAGGAGACTTCACTTTATCGCTTCCAAGTGGTTTGGAAGTTGTTTTGAGAAATGTTTTGTATGCTCCTAGTTTGACTAGGAACATTATTTCCGTGCACCTTCTTAGACAATGTAACTTTGACTTTAAATTTGTAAAATCAGAAATGCATGTATCATCTAATGGTATCTTTTATTTTAAAGCTGTACCAAACAACGGTATTTATGAATTGGTTCATGATAATACCTCAAATAGCTCATTATATCAAACTTCCACTAAAAGACTCAAAAAGGATTTGAGTGATTCCTACTTTTGGCATTGTCGTCTTGGACACATAAACAAGAATCGTGTAAATACTCTCCAAAAGAATGGTCTTTTGAAAACAAATGAGTTAGGTTCGTTTGATGAGTGTGAATCTTGTATTCAAGGCAAGATGACCAAAGAACCTTTTAAAGGTACAAATGAAAGGGCTAAGGACTTGTTAGGTATCATACATACGGATGTATGCGGACCTCTCAAGCCCACTAGTAGGAATAGTGAAAGGTACTTCATTACCTTTACCGACGATTTTAGTCGATATGGGTATGTGTATCTAATGAAACACAAACATGAAGCCTTTGAAATGTTCAAGGAATTTCAAAATGAAGTACAAAATCAGCTCGACCGAACAATCAAGGTACTCCGCTCCGATAGAGGAGGCGAATACCTAAGTGATGCTTTTCAATGTCATCTTAGAGATTGTGGAATTATTTCACAGTTCACTCCTCCTGGAACTCCTCAACATAACGGAGTATCCGAGAGGAGGAATAGAACACTGTTGGACATGGTTCGATCAATGATGGCAAGAAGCTCACTACCGCCATCATTTTGGGGATATGCGCTACTTACAGCGGCTCGTATTTTGAATATGGCCCCGACCAAAAAGGTGGATCGAATACCCTATGAAGTGTGGCATGGAAAGGTTCCATCCTTTTCATATTTAAGGGTATGGGGATGCATAGTTTATGTTAAACGTGACACCCCAAATAAGCTTGAGGCTCGATCCATCAGGTGTATCTTCATAGGATACCCAAAGGATGATATAGGATATATATTCTATGATCCTAGTGAACAAAAGGTGTTTGTTTCACGCAAAGGATACTTCTTAGAAACTAAGTTCCTTATGGAAGGACCTAGTGAAAAGAGAGTGGAACTTGAAGAGGTTCAAGAATCACTGGATGATACACAGTTGGTCGATACTAGTTTTCAACACGAGGATGTTGAAGGTGATCAAATGGTTGATCATACACACGTTGCTCGCAGATCTAGTAGGATTAGTCGACCTCCCAAGAAATATGGATTTCTTGTGGATGATTGCTACTTGGTCGATTCGGATGAACCGATCTCCTACAAAGATGCTATGTCACAACCTGATTGTGACAAGTGGCTTGAAGCCATGAGCGCCGAGATGCAATCCATGCACGATAACCAAGTTTGGGAATTGGTTGATCGTCCACTTAACTCCAAAATGGTTGGATGTAAGTGGGTCTTCAAGAAGAAGACCGATATGCATGGAAATTTAGATACTTACAAAGCACGACTTGTAGCAAAAGGTTTCACGCAAACTCAAGGGATTGATTATGATGAAACCTTCTCGCCGGTCGCGATGCTTAAGTCGATCAGGATATTATTTGACATTGCAGCTCATTTTGATTATGAGATATGGCAAATGGATGTCAAGACCGCTTTTCTTAATGGATATCTTGAGGAAGATGTCCATATGGTTCAACCTGAAGGTTTTGTCGATCCATCTAATCCTGATAAAGTATGTAAGTTAAGGAAATCAATCTACGGGTTGAAACAAGCATCACAGATGTGGAATCATCGTTTTAATGAAGAAATCAAAGCGTTTGGTTTCGTCCAAAACGGTGATGAGGCGTGTGTGTATAAATGGGCTAGTGGGAGTATAATCATGTTCCTTATTTTGTATGTCGATGATATACTTTTATTTGGAAATGATATACCAAGTATGGAGAGCGTTAAAGCGTGGTTGAGTAGTCGTTTCTCAATTAAGGATCTTGGAGAAGCGACATATATCTTGGGAATAAAGGTCTATAGGGATAGACAAAGGAAATTGATCGGACTCAATCAAAGTGCGTACATTGATAAAATCCTGAAAAGGTTCAGGATGGAAAACTCTAAGAAAGGTTTGGTACCTATTCCTAGAGGAACCGTGTTAAGCTCATCCCAAAGTCCTAGCTCTAAGGAAGAGCAGGATAGGATGAAGCATGTTCCTTATGCTTCGGCAATAGGATCTATTATGTATGCAATGATGTGCACTAGACCGGACGTCTCGTATGCTTTAAGCATAACGAGTAGATACAAGCACAACCCAGGTGACAGTCATTGGATGGCTGTCAAGAATATATTAAAATACCTTAGAAGGACTAAGGATATGTTTTTAATATATGGGTCTGGTGAGGAGGAACTCGTCGTAAAGGGTTACGTGGATGCGAGTTTCCAAACTAACCGAGATGATTCTCGGTCACAGTCGGGATATGTCTTCATTTTGAATGGAGGCGCTGTCTCTTGGAAGAGTTCGAAGCAGGATGTTGTCGCGTTATCCACTACAGAATCTGAGTACATCGCCGCTTCAATGGCAGCCCAAGAGGCTGCATGGATGAAAAATTTCATCATGGATCTAGGGATTATCTCTACCATTCAGGAGCCCCTAGAGATATTCTATGACAATGAGGGTGCTATTGCACAGATCAAGGAGCCTCGTGCTCATCAGAAAACGAGGCACATTGAGCGCAGATTCAACTACATAAGGGATGAAGTTGAAAAGGGAAAGATATGTATTCATAAAGTTCATACCGATCAAAATATTGCGGACCCACTCACGAAGCTCCTCGATAGGCCAAAGCATGAGGGTCATGTTTGTGCATTAGGACTTCGGTATTCTAGTGAGTGGATTTAATCTGTGTTTAGTGTTTGTATAAGAACGAATGTAATGGGTATCTCATGAAAATTAATTATGTTTTAATTATTCAATGAGTTATGTTCTATATTTGCATGTTTAATCCATGAATGACTTATGTTGTTCTAAACGTCCGTAGTCGATCATACTTGTGGGAACAAATATGAAGGTAAGACTATTATGAACCCGGATTAGTTGATATTCATGTGATGAATATAGGGCATAGGTTTGCCACCAAAGTTCATAGATATTTGAGGGATACAAATATTGGACTGACCCGCTCTCAAGAATCACTGCATGGAGTTAGTGTAACTGATCATAAGTAATCCTTGAGTAAAGGCGAGTATCATTGTGTCCTTTGACCTGAGATGCATATTGGATCCTGTTTTTCATCAAGTCTGATAACTTGACTCTCTTCTTTGTTATTTCGGTAACACGATGATGTGTAAGAAAGAGCTCAGATATCATATGAGATGTCAACGAGGATGTATGCAGTCAAGATGGAATTTGTTCCTCTTATGTGTTGAGAGTTTAGATGTCTAAGGCCTGTTAAGTTAAATCATTGAGAGAATGATCACTCTGTGTCTCTTCGATTTGACAGGACATCTAGTAATAAAGGGATGTAATGATAAGACTTACCTATATCATATCAAGTATGGACTTGAAGGGGATGATGTTATTGAATGGCACTTAGTCAAGAACACTAAGGGTGGTGACCTGTTGTTAGGCGGTATTCACCATTAGCATTAACTTCTTATGAGTCACGTGCAAGTGGGAGATTGTTGGAATACCGTATGCCCGAGACACATAATTAGGTTAATGTGGCTTGTTGTGTTTGATCCAAGTCGGGTCATACCCAATAACGAGTTAGACACACACCAATTATGTATTTGTTAAGATAAGATCTATGAGACAAATACAGAACACGATACATTCAGAAAATCGGGTTTCTGAATACTTACTTGAAAGTGTTAAATAAATTAATTGGTTAATTTATTTATTCAAATAATTATTATTGGAATGATTATTTAACTATGTGTTCTTTTATAAAATGGTTTATAAAAGATGGGGTGTTTATATATTTTATAAAGTATAAAATAAATATATATATTTTTGGGGCCGGTTTTGGGTGGGCCCCACACCCCAAAGTTTTTGTCAATATTTTGTCATGGATGTAGTGGAGGTTGAGTAATCTTCACTTGACCAAAATAAAACCTAACACATGACATGAAAAGATTTGATTGTTTTTGAATGAGATTATATATATTCAAACAAGTAACAATTAAGTCTTTCAAGTAAGCAAACCAACTCTTTCTTTCTTTCTTGGTTTTGGTTTTCGGCCAAGATCATAAGGAAGAGGCTCGGGTCTCGATTATTCGTGTTCAAGCTCCCTAACAAAGTTCGGTGTGTGTTGGAGGCTCGGGGTATCTTCCGTTTGAGGATTTTCCCTTTGAAAGTCTAGCATCAATATCATCATCTTCTTCAACATCAACTACACTCTTAAAAGGTTAAGAATGTAAGTGTTTATAGCTTTGATAGTTTAGTTTTCCCGTATCATTTGATCCTTGCTTCGGGTTTCTAATAAATAGATTATTGGTAATCTTATAACATGAATAAATTAGGTTGTTCATGTACACATTTCCTATAAACTTGTAATATATACATATATAAACACATGGATACATATGTTTAGTTTGTTTATATCACGCTTCCGCCTTAATTGTGACTAGTTAAATGGTTAACTAAGTTTAAAATATCCATAGAAACCCAACAATTTGAACTTAAACTAACTGATTAATTATGAGCTTAATAGTTATTATAACTATAACTAAACCTTAAATACTATTTTAAATAAATATGCTAACTATACCAAGTAGAAAACCCGAACCATTCTGATTTTAGAAACTTTAACTCGATAAGACAATATGTATTTAGCTTTTTAATAGTATTTTTACATGACTAATAATATCATAAAACATCAAAAATTATAACTTTCTAATAAAGGAAACTTTTCTACGCTTAAGGTCACAATATGCAACAAGAACATCAAGGAACCAAAGTAAACATAACCTTAACTTACTTAGGTCACATGCACGTTTTCTATAACACATATTACCTTATATGACACGTTATATGGATTTAGGATGTCTATCATTTGGAGTTGTTTCGAAACAGCGTACATGATTTGTTAGTATTTGTGTCTTCACGCATAGTGTCATACCCTGACTAGGGGGCTGGACGTGACGATTGAATACCAACCAAAGCACAACGGAAATAAGGTAACAAATTTATATTAAGATACTAGGTCAAAGTTACAATCAAATGTCTAATACAACTACAAAGCTAGAAATTCAACAACCATCTAATTAGGTGAAAATGTATGGCTTCTTCAGGTTAAGCTCTACGGTTCGACATAATTCTTCTAAAAGGATCTTCTATCTCCAAGCGAACTCTTGTCTAAGACTCTAAATCTCCATATCTGAATAAAAGTACCTGAACACATGCTAAAAATAATTGGGTCAACTAAAAAGTTGGTGAGTTCATGAGTTAAGTTATGAAAACATATATATAAAAATGATCTAAATAGTATGGTGCACATTAAGCAAGTTCAAAATCAAACCCGTGTCCACGACCCGTGAACATCTAAAATAAATACCCCTTACACATACCCCTTATAGTTATGGGTCAAATTACACTTATGTCTTCCCAACATAAGTTACAAATGGCGCGGATATATGTCACAAGATATACCTTTTATCATTCAGCGGGTGGTCGTCCCATGATGTAGGCCCAGTGTGTGAGGGGTCTCCCAGATAGTACTACCCATATATCACGTGGCTCCTTTCGGAGTTAATGATTGTGCTACAAAGTCAGGGATTGTTTAAGGCAACTAAATCAGTCTTGATTAATAATACACCAATAAGTTTAAAAACATATAGAAGCATGTATCCACCCAAAAATTTATGAAAAAGGGTAGTGCATGAACTCAACTGGGTCTATGAGTGAAGACAAACTTACTAAAGAAATCTTGTATGCTATGCCGGAAACGGCTCCAACGGATAATATCCCTAAATTCATGTAGCATGTCACTAAAAGTAATATGTGTCACAGAAAATAGAAAATGTGTATGTGACCTAAGAAGATTAAAGTTATGCATATACTTATGTTTATTTGAGGTTATGGTTGTATATTGTGACACGAGTCGTGACAAAGTTTCCTCAATTAGAAACTTATAATATTAGTGTTTTAGACTTGTGTTATAATACAATATGATATTATTAGTTGAATGTTAATTTATGTCTCACCGTTAGGTTAGATATTGGTTTTTCCACCTTTTCTTTTGAAAATCGTTTTTGTATGAGAAGAAACATAATTTGCAAATTTTTAGGGTCTTGGTTCTGGGTTTACTTATTTTACCCATTTAATGTGTTTTAAGAGATATCCAATTGTTAACCATTATAACAATTTACTTATACTAAACAAAATCACTTGTCACTTTATTACTATGATATAATTTGTTAATCAATTTTGATCAATTTAAACTCGGTTCAGAGTCGGCTAAGGCTTTTAACACGTTCTAGTTCTTACCGTGTGGCTAAGACATATATCAAATTAATGTGAATCTTGTTCCAAAAGTCGTCAGTTTACTTATGCTTATAGTAAAAATAGTATTTTAAATATTTTTCATGATTAATGCATAATATATGGATTTGTGGTTTTGTTGACTTATGTTAAGCATAAGTTATCGGTTTTGAGAAATGTAACACGCGCGACTGCGTATTTAAGATTACTTCTGATATATTAGTATATATATTACTGATTCTATTGTTCATATATTATGGAAAATAAGTATTCTTTTAATTTATATTTTGTGTATAAGATATCATTGGTGCCTAAACAGAGTGTAAAATCCTATTTTAGCTAAATAAATGAAAGCAACGGTTTGAAACGCCATACCTTCGACGATGCTGACACATCTGGATCAATGTGTCCAATATGGTCCAAGTAATCTGTGAATTTTATGGATATATAGTTGGACGTGGAGTTTAGCGAAATTGTTTGAGACAAACAATTATGTAACGAAAAATAGATGGATTCGATAATATTTTTCGGGTTACCTTGGTTGAGATGGACACATTTCTGATTTGGGACTGATGTAGACCAAGAATAGGATCACTAGGGCTGTTAGCTTATAATTTTAAAGAAGCTTCTGGAACTTCTTCCTGATTATTTCCAGCAGCAAATAGAGACAAATCTGGTTCGAGATTGGGGCTTGAATGATACTTGGAGAACACTTGGATTTCACATAGGCCGATTAGGAACTGTTGTAGGTCGAGAATGGGTCTCCAAGGGCTGTTTTAACCGGAGAATAGGAGCTGACAGGGACTACAACTGATCAATGATGGCTTCATGTATCCTCCTTGGGTTCGATCATAAACAAAACATCATGTTAAGGAGGTCATAGGACGATTTCAAGGTTGATTAGTGTAATTATATATTTGAGAATTAAAATTACGGCTAACATTGACGAAAGATACACAAACAGGAAGCTTTCTTGTTGCTACAATGTGTGGGATAGATGGATACAGTGTGGTTCTTCATGGGACTGATTAAGGGTTCCCTTGGAGTTGGATTTTTTTGCTTCATTGGCTGAAACAATAATGAAATCATGAGAGTTTAGAGAGGAAAAAGTTTGAGACAATGATGAATGATTAGACTTGAAGTATTACTAGGGTTTTAAAAGGCTGGAATCAAGAGTAAATCAATGGATTTTTGAGAGGGATGAATTGCAAGAGTATTTTTATGAAGATCTTATAGAAGTGTAAAAATCTTTGTATGAATTTTGGTTGGCTAGGATTTGCATCACGATTTCCCCTCATCAAATATTGGAATTAGATAAGATATGGATGGATATTAGAGGATTCTTGCAGGGGTTTAAGTATTTTATGGGTGGATTTACAAGCCATTGACTTTGGCTAAATCTTTAGAAGATATTTTAGAATATCATAGGGGTGGATATTGTAGTATTTTGGATAAATACATAAGAGGGGGTTGACTTTTAAGAGATTGAAAGAGGGTGATGTTTGTGACAAGTTAAGGAATGAGTGATTTGTCATACCCTTGTTTTGTTTATAATAATTCAAATGTGAGAAGATAATATTAATCTTAACTATGAATATGTACGAACGAAGTTTATGTAACCGGGTACAATTTAATAATTCTAAGTTATGATAATAATTCACCTATAATTAAATGTGTAGGTTGTAATTGCATCATGTTTAATTTTTATTATTGTATGTTATATATTTTTACTTATACATATATTGACGTGTTTTGGCTTTGTGAAATTAAGAATAAGAATAAGGCATGCACCTAAATCTTTAATGTAAAGTTCGATGTTTAATAATAATAATAAGCAAAGGTATATGCGTCAAGATGGTGGAAGGATTAATTTGGTGGGGATTTTATATACTCTATGGAGTTATGGTGGGCTTACATACTTATGTAATCATTGGGCGTTTGTGTAAAGTTTACATATTTTGTTGGAATTTATCGTGTACGAATGCTACTTTATATTTTAAAAATATATATGAGTGTCTGAGTATATAATGTTTGGTTATGTATTATAATAACGCTTATACATAAGTTTGTATCATTGTAGGCTACTTAATTGTAATAATGACGTCTGAATTTTTTGTTCGTTTATTAGTTGTGAATTTCATTCCTCGATGGTTACATTATATATAAGCTACACGTAACGATTTTATCATAGATGCTTCATTATTGCTATTGGGCTGCTCCCAGTTGTTATAGTACGAATAGGTCACGATGTAGTTGAATCCAGTGTCCAAACGACTTATCCTAAGCTAACTCGTACTTAGGCCCCTCATGACGAGAAATCTAGGTAGTATAGAAGGAAAAAAAAATCAGTCTCTGAAATCGGTGTTGTTACACATAGACCCAGGTGAGTTCATGCACTACCCTTTTTTCTTAAATTTTTGGGTGGATGCATGCTTTTATATGTTTTAAAATTATTGGTGTATTATTAATCAAGACCATTTTAGCTGACATAAACAATCCCCGACTTTTTTGCACAATCATTAACTCCGAAAGGAGCTATGAGATATATGGGTAGTGCTATCTGGGAGACCCCGTACAGAGTGGGCCTACATCATTGGACGACCACCCGCTGAATGATAAAATGTATATCTTGTGACATATATCCGCGCCATTTGTGACTTATGTTGGGCAGACATATGTGTAATTTGACCCATAACAATATGGGGTATGGGTAAGGGGTATTTATTTTAGATGTTCATAGGTCGTGGACACATGTTTGATTATGAACTTGCTTAATGTGCACCATACTATTTAGATCATTTTTTGTAACATCCTAAAAATATTCTAATATTAAATAAAGAAAGTTGTGTTAAGTTTTGTGTGTTAATGACTAATTAATATTAAACAAGAAAGGATCATGGACTTAGATTAATTAAGATGGATTAAGGGTAATTGCCCTTAGGTCCATGGGCCTTAAGGAGTATAAATACCTCCTTAAACCACCCTAAAACCCTAAATCCTCATTTCCTTTCATCCAAATCTCTACACACTCCAAACACACACACACATATATGCGGCCGTGAGATTGAGCGAAGTTAAGGATCAATTACATGCTAGTTCAAGAAGATCTTTATTACACGAGATAAATACAAGATCGATAGCCCGAGCTCGTAGAGGTATGTCGTTTACCTTTAAGGTTTACGTTTTTATAAGCTTTTAACCCTGAAACTTAGAACGAGAATGGATCGGTATGAACGAAACTTAAAGATGTAAACTTGATGATGAAACAAACCTAATGAACCCCTAAACATAAACGGCTCGTTTAGGATAAACCGTAGTTATGTTACTGAACGTTTTAAAGCCTAAAGGTCCCAACTTTACATATTTCCGGGCCAAGTTTTTACCCGAAAATGACCATGGGACTGTTTGCGGGGATGGTTAACGCCATATCGGAGGGTTACCGGCTGAAACAGAGGTACTTATGGAGGTTAAGGTCAAACAGGGGCTACTACTGGGCAACTTCGCCTGCAGCTAAACCCTGCGTAAGTTCGCCAGATGAGAACTTCGCTAAGCGTAAGTTCGCCAGATTAGAACTTCGCTAAGTTGTAAGTTCGCCTAGATGAGAACTTCGCTAGTCGTAAGTTCTCCTAGATGAGAACTTTTCTAAGTGGTAAGTTCGCCAAGCTGTGAACTTCGCTTAATGCAAGTTCGCTTACTTAAGTTCGCTGGTGGCCAACTTCGCTACATGCTAAGTTTGCTTGTATATAACTTCACGTGTATATAAGTTCGCTAAATGTTAAATTCGCTTAATTTAAGTTCGCCAAAAGTTAAGTTCGCTGAGAAATGAATTAAAATCCTAGTGAAAAATGTGTTAAGACAGCTTAACCCCAGCCAGGGGCTCTGCCCCTTGGACCCCGCTAGGGGCTGCCGCCCCTAGAACCCCGCTGCCAAGGGCGCTGCCCCCGGACCCCCGTTCGTTGTGGGTCATATAAAGATAGAAATACGATACGAGTAGTAATAGTTAATTGATACGTGTAATTGTTATACAGTTAGTCGTGCACAGCTCAAGAAAGGGATTACCATAAACGGTGAACATAACCGACTTCAGGTGAGTTTCTAGCCCCACTTCCTTGTTATGTTTTCGGGGCTGTGTGCATACTCGATGTGAATGTTAATACAAATAACTTAAATGGTAAGTGTATGTCTTAATGACGTATGTGATTGCTACGAATGTATGCTTGACAGTACGTGAACGACCTTCGTGTATTGCACGTATCGTTAAGGCAAGTAAAGTGTAGTATGTATGTTATGTGTATGTGAATAAGGAAGTAGGTACGACTATGATATGTATGATGTTAAATGTATGGATATGATAATGGTGATGATAATTAAAGGTAAGGTAAGGTTAAAGGGTTGCATACCCTAATAATTTATGCGAAGGTTAAAGGGTTGCATACCCTAAAGATATATGCGAAGGTTAAAGGGTTGCATACCCTAACAATTTATGCGAAGGTTAAAGGGTTGCATACCTTAACAATTTATGCGAAGGTTAAAGGGTTGCATACCCTAATAATATATGTGAAGGTTAAAGGGTTGCATACCCTAATAATATATGCGAAGGTTATAGGGCGAAATGCTCTTTATAACGTAAGGTATGAATATGAAAGGAAAAGAGTAAGTAAGTATGTAAAAATGAAAGTATGAAAGCATTGAGTACGTATGAAAGCATGTAATTATGAATATGTTGTATGTTGTGTGATTAACTAGAACTCACTCAGCGTAGCTGACTTTTAGTATGCACGCAGGCGAGTAGGATGAGACAGCTGGCTTGAAGGGAGACACATGGCGGATGAATAAAGAAGCTGGCATCTGAAGATTTATTTGTTAATGTTGAACTAAAAGACATGTTTTAAGTTATGTTTAAAAGACAAGTTATGAACGTTTGTAATGACTGTTGATGTTTTATGTTATTCCGCGAAAGTTTTAATTAACTCTGATATTTAGAAATGCGTTTATGAGTAAATCCAACACCAAAGTAGGGCTACCATAACGGGGCCTTACATTTTTATAAATTAAACTCAAGAACTCACCAACTTTTTAGTTGACCCAAATTATTTTAAGCATGTGTTCAGGTAATTTTATTCGAATATGGAGATTTAGAGTCTTAGACAAGAGCTCACTTGGAGATAGAAGATACTTTTAGAAGATTTATGTCGAACCGTATAGCGTAACCCGAAGAAGCCATAATGGATAGTAGAACATTTTCACCTAATTAGATGGTAGTTGAATTTTTAGTTTTGTAGTTGTATTAGACATTTGATTGTAACTTTGACCTAGTGTCTTAATATAAATTTGTTACCTTATTTCCGTTTTGTTTTGGTTGGTATTCAGTCGTCACATCCAGCCTCCTAGTCGGGGTGTGACAGATTGGTATCAGAGCATACGGTTTTAGCGAATTAGGTTTCCTTAGTGATTCCTAGGCTTTGTAGGTTCCCAGCCGGATCTACACAGGAGTATCTCGTAACACGAGGGTGCGGAATCCCCACGTAATACGATACGAGTGTAAGATATATAATACGTTGAGACGATACACAAACCCACGTTACAATACTAATAAACACGTTGTATTGCAACACTTCAACATGTGATCTCAAATCTCAAAAACGTTCTGCACAAAAAACTCTCTTTCTAAACAAGCCGAAGTTAGGCATATATAGGCCTCAACAACTTCGCCTAACAGCCTAGGCGAAGTTGTCTTAACTTCGCTTGTCTACAAGTTCGCTTACATCAGGCGAACTTGTGACACCATATCTAAAACCAAAACAACCAATCTATCACGATTACAGACATATACAAAACAGTAGATACTGAACTACTGACATTATGCACCAACAGACTCCCCCTTGGCAGTAGCTTCATATCTCTATCTTCAATCACGTGTCTAGTAATCCCAAAATCTCGTGTCACCCGTCTTCAAGCATGAACGCCCTGTCTGACACACACAGAGACCACTCTCTGGTACTTCTTGGCTTCATCTTTCCATGCAGGAATATAGAATATCTTCTTATCGTTTAGCACCTGCAAGTCAGCTTGAGACAAATTTACCAAGTGCATGGGATCATACACTCTCAGAATCTCTTGTTCGTCTTCATCTTCCATAACCGCTTCAGCTGTTTGACTATCAACGTACCATAACTTGAGATTCTTTAAGACATCCTTAGGCATTATCTTCATCGGTACTTCTTTTAAACACCGAACCGGTTTATATTTCATTACCATCCAAGGTTTACCATCAGCTCGCATTCCTCTTTCCTTATCTTCAACCAGCTTCCCTTTTTGCGGCTTTAACAATTCAAACTTCTTCTCTTTCACACTTTCTTTTCACACAATCTTCCCAATTATTCTGGCCATATTATCATCACTTCTATTAATCAACCCCAATTTAGCCAAATCCTTCACCTCACACTCAGGCAAGGTATTCAGAGATCTCAACATCCTCTTAAAGTACTGAATCCCATCAAAGCGTTTAATCACAAATAATCTCAACTGCTCATCATACAACCAACATATAATACCCTTCTTCGACTCAGCATACCCTTTGATATTGTAACTCTTTTTGAACATTGTAGGAACCGCTGGCTTCTTTGTCTTTACAAACCACTGAGCGTAGCCTTCTTTCCATCTCGGCTGCTCTTCCCACTCAGACTCATCTAACATATCCATATTCTGACTCACATTTACCTTATCAACGTTTGGAATATCATGTTCTACACTGTCATCCACAATCTCTCCCTCTTCAATCTCACTATCAATCACAATCTGTTCTCCTATCTTTTCAATTTCCTCAACAGGTAACACATCTTCATCACCCACATCATCATCATCCACAACCACAACATCTTCACCACCGGATCCACCTGCTGTACCAGTTGACTACCCCTGAGATGAGGAAGTCCCAAGAGTTTGTTCAGTTCTTGGCAACTCACCACCTGCACCTTTCGATGCATTGGGATCATCGTCTCTATCATGACTTTTCTTTGTTCCAATCTTTTTTTTTTCAATAAGTACAGAGTGTACTCGGAAGCAAAGTGTGCTTGGAAATCAAAACACTTGTGATTTTTTTTCAATAAGTACAGAGTGTACTCGGAAGCAAAGTGAGCTCGGAAGTAAAGTCTACTCGGTAAGCAAAACACTTGTATTTTTCAATTTTTAACTAGCACAAAGTGAACCCGGAAGCACTTTCCTAGCACAAAGTGTACCCGGAAATCAAAACACTTGTATTTTTCAATTTTTAACTAGCACAAAGTGTGCTCGGAAGTAAAGTGTGCTCGGATTACTTAGTGCTCGTTCATTTTCATAACACCAAGCATGCTCGGGAGCAAAAGTGTGCTCGGGAGTACTTGTGATTTTTTATTTTCTTTCACTTAACACCAAGCATGCTCGGGAGCAAAAGTGTGCTCGGGAGTAAAAGTGTGTTCGGGAGCAAAAGTGTGCTCAGGAGTACTTGTGATTTTTTATTTTCTTTCACTTAACACCAAGCATGCTCTGAAGCAAAAGTGTGCTCGGGAGTAAAAGTGTGCTCGGGAGTACTTGTGATTTTTTATTTTCTTTCACTTAACACCAAGCATGCTCGGAAGCAAAAGTGTGCTCGGGAGTAAAAGTGTGCTCGGGAGTACTTGTGATTTTTTATTTTCTTTCACTTAACACCAAGCATGCTCTGAAGCAAAAGTGTGCTCGGTAGCATGGGTGTGCTCGGAATAAGATGTGATCGAGCAAAACAAAGATGTGCTTGGGCAAAACACCTCCTGTGCTCGAAGCAGCACTTAGTCATTTTCCATACTTGAGTCCAATTTTTTTTTTTTTTGAACAGTGATCAGATGGCGAAGTTGTGCTTAACTTCGCTTGCTTTCTAACTTCGCTGAACCTTAACTTCGCTGAACCTTAACTTCGCTGAACCTTAACTTCGCCTTCTCTGTAACTTCGCCTTCTTTATAACTTCACCTTCTCTTTAACTTCGCCTAAACCTTAATAATTTTCAACCAAAGACTGGATTTAGGAACACGTAGCTGATTCCCTTTGAACATAAACCCTTCATGCAAAAGAAAGTATGATTTCTGATCCGCTTGCACATCCTGCAACATCCAACCCCAGCACATTCACTCTCACGGAAACAAGCAGATTTTCCCTCCTACTCAAGGCATCAGCAACACGGTTTGAAACACAAGTTTTGTGTTTGACCACAAAATTAAACTTTTCAAGAAATGATAACCAACGCCCGTGTTTATGAGATATCTTGTCTTGCGTGCGAATATGCCTTAGAGAATCATGATCAGTGAATAAAACAAACTCTTTATGAAACAAATAGTGACGCTAATGCTTTACAGCTTGGACCACTGCATAAAACCCCATGTCATTAGTACTTTATCTCAACTTTTCCCCTGTTAACTTCTCACTAAAATAAGAAAATAGGTCGACCCCCTCGACTGAGAATCCCGCCAATCCCAACCTTCAAGGCTTCAGTATGAAGTTCAAAAACTTGCAAAAAGTTAGGCAATACCAGAGTTGGTGCGGTAGTGAGCTTTTCCTTGATAACCTGAAAAGAAAACTCTGCCCCCTCTGTCCATACAAACGTCTTTCCCTTCATGCAATCTGTCATAGGGGCCATAATGGAACTGAAGTGTAGAATGAACCATCTATAAAAAGAAGCAAGCCGATGAAAACTGCGGACTTCAGTAATGGTGGTAGGAGTTGGCCAGTTCTGAACAGCTGCAACTTTAGACTCATCCACATGTATCCCATCATCTGAAATAACATAACCTAAGAACAAAACTTTAGTGGTCATGAACACAAATTTCTTTGTTGCTGCTAGAGATTGTCTCTGCGAAGTAAGGCCAAAACCCTCTTAACATGCACAACATGCTCACTGAAAAAAGCACTATAAATAAGAATATAGTCAAAATACTTCACCACAAACTTCCCAATAAAAGGCCTAAGAAACTGATTCATCACATGCATAAAAGTACTAGGGGCGTTTGATAAACCAAAAGGCATCACCAACCACTCATACAACCCTTCACGAGTCTTGAAGGCCATTTTCCATTCATCCCCAGGTCTGAGACGAATCATGTAATAACCACTCTTCAAATGCAACTTTGTGAAAATAGTAGCACCACTAATTTGGTCAAGAAAATCATCAAGTTGAGGAATAGGAAACGTGCACCTCACAACAATCTTGTTGATGGCTCGACAATCAACACACGTCCGCCAGGTGCCATCTTTCTTTGGATTTAACAAAGCAGGAACAACACAAGGGCTAATACTTTCACGAACATGACTACGCAACTCTTCATGCTCTCTCGGGCTCATCCAGTAATGTGGCCTATTGGGAAATTGTGAACCAGGCTCCAAATCAATATGATGTTGGATGTCACTCAAAGGTGGCAGCCCATCTTGCAATTCATCAGGGAAAACATCAAAAAATTCCTCAAGTAAAGAAATCATATCTTTATGAATCTCAACTTCCTCGGGCATCGGTTTCCCTATCAAAACAAAAACACTGTCTGCCTCCACCAACTCATCTTCAAACTGACTAATGGTCAACAGGTTACCCGAGTGCTTTATGGCTAGCTGCTTGGGCTTTCTAGGAACAAGTGTTATCTTCACCCCACCAAACAAGAAGCTATAAGAACTGGACCGCCCGTCATGTTCTATACTTCGATCATACTCCCAAGGTCTACCCAACAACAAGTGAAACGCGTCCATAGGAACCACATCACACCCAACATCATCTTTACCTCACCTCCTTTTTTAGGCCACTGAAGCTTGTAAGGCTTTGTGTGACTCTCCTTCTTCAAGGCCAAATTTTGGACTGCCTCTTAAGAAATCAGATTGTCACAACTTCCAGAATCGATAACAAATGTGAAAACCTTCCCCAGAATGGTACATGTGGAGTGGAAGATGTTATGCTTCAGCCATCCGTCCCCATCAGCATTTGGCGTATAGCAAGAACGCCTTACCACCAAGTTTACCCCTACATCACCGGTCACAACCTCCTCCTCATACTCGGGTTCTTCACCATACTCTAGGGCCTTTTCATACTCTTCATGTTGTTCATCCTTAGATTCAACAAACAAATGCCTCTTAACAACTTGTTTACAGTCAACTTGCCGATGCCCCATCTCACCACAATTTGAATCACTTCACACCGCTACTACTAGCCCCCTTAGAATCGGCATTGATAAACCCCGGCCTCCACTGAGTAGGCACGACACGAGGTCCTCCACAACCCTACCCCGAACTTCCTCGAGTAGGGGCTGATGAATATGAACCGCCACCCGACAGTTTTGTTTTTCTAAAGCCAACGGCGGTTGGTGTGCCTCGGGGATTGTTAACGGATCAAAAATATTTACTGAGTCCAAGATCTGAACCCTTAAACCCCCAATATACCGAGCAACAAGTTGCTCGTCTGTTTCTTGAATATTATTACGAGACCCCAATTGGTAAAACTCGGTTGTATAATCATCAAATGATCTGGATCCCTGCTTCAGATTCTACAAACGTTGATACATCAACCGTTGAAGGTTGTGAGGCAAAAAGCTAGACCGCAAACATTTTTTCATCTTGGGCCATGTCACAATCCTTGACTTCCCAAGCCTGATTCGTGTCACCTTCAATTGTTGCCACCACGTTGATGCCCTCCCACGTAGCCTGGTAGCGATCAAAGGTGCCCGCTTGTTTTCAGACACCTCCTTGAATTCAAACACCTCCTCCACCGTGGCCAGCCAATCAATGAACCCTTCTGGATCCAAACTAGTACCATCAAATTCTGGAATATTGATCTGCATCCCAGCATCCGAACGCCGGTTGCCATCCCCATGTTCACGCCTTTGTTCCATCTCGTAAACCTCATCGGAAAACGAATCATCATCACCTAAAAAAGGATTATCAAAGGGACGTACATCCATGTTTTCAAGTGCCTGCCTTCTACGATTCATCAAGTAAACCACTCGATAAGCCAGTTGATCGACCACTTGATCCAATCATTGCTCCACCCGTGCCATAAACCGTTGTTCCAACTCTCGTTCATAAATCTCATCGATTGGTTTCCTATTTCTCATTGGAGACATTTTGAGTCAGGAATTAGGCTCTGATACCAACTGATGCAGCGGTAAAACAATAATGGAGATCGGATCATGTTGATTAAGTGAATTCCTTTGATGATCTTCCAAAAACCCCCCAAATCCCACCCAAAGGTCAGGGAAAGTGAAGAGAAAAATAATTATTATCAGAATTCAAGTCTGTCTCTCCAAATTACATAAGAAACATATAAATAGAGTTACAAATACGAAATAGGCCCAAAAAAGGCAATGGGAAAAACACAAACCCAAAAAGAAAAAAAGCAAAAACTACTGAAAAACAATAAAAGCCCCATAAATTTATTTGTAAGGAGTTTTTGGGCTTCAGATAGGGGCCAAACCGCCAGCCAAAATGTGCTCCTTGTCTCAAGCTTCGATTTGATTGGTAATTGGCTTGAAACGGAGATTCGTGGGCCAAGTTATCCCCGTTTTCGTGGGCCACCTTTGGAGGCACGATGATGGGCCTCCAAATATAACTTGGACCAAACCAAGCTATATCTTGTTAGATCTTTGATATACAAACAAGATACAAGATTTTTGTTCATAACCGAAGTTAACCGTATGCTAAAAACGCATAAAGGTATGTTCCTTATCTTTAAAGGTTACATTTTTATCAACGGTTTGCCATGAAACATAACCCTAGAGTAGATCGGGTCTAAATGAACCATAAAGTTACAAAATTGATGTTTAAAATGGACTTAACGAACTCATGTATGTATACGGCTCATAACGGAACCATAGATCTAGCCTTGAATGTTTTAACTCTTAAAGATTCAAACTTTATGGGTGAACGGGCTAGGTCTTATCCAAAAATTGGTAGAGAAATGAGATAAGGAAGGTATGATACCTTAATAGGGTGTTAAGATCTAAAGATGTAAAAAAATGATGATAAAGGTACTGTATGCATCAGCTCATTTGATTACACGGGCACATTCAATTACAATGTACCCGTTCGATTACATATATACAATTAATTACAATATTAAACTCGAATAAATTGGTGGTATTCGGTTACATGGTTAAACTTGCATACTTATATACACTCGCATACATGGAAAAGCTCAAATACAATAGTTATGATCGATTACAATAAGTGGCTCGAATACAATAGTCATGATCAATTACTATCTAACTCGAATACTGGGTCATTTGATTACACATGTACATTCGATTACATTATGGTCAGTTGATTACATTATGGTCATTCGATTACATTATGGTCAGTCGATTTCATTATTGCCATTCGATTACATTGACGGATTCGAATACAAGATGTCCAATCGAATACACGTATATAATCGATCATTTGAATTTATTCGAATGCAGTATATGGTCCGCATACAATTTGCACAATCGAATACACTTGATGATTCAAATACATACATGTTCTCAAATGCAATATGCATGTTAGGATACATTTTATAACCCGAATAACAATATACATGATTGTATACATTGAAAGACTTGATAAAATAAAAGAAAGAAAGAAAGAAATATTAACCTAGGACTTAAATATTCAATTACAAAAGGAAAGAAAGGAAGGAATACATTGTATTCAAATAAAAAGTATTTGAATACATTAGTGTTTAAAGGTAAAATATTCTAAGTAAATTCTATTCTAAAACAAGACCATACTTAGCCATTTTGGCTGAAACTTGATAATGTGAATAGGACAAATATTGATACATGTAATTAATGTACAGTTAGCTGAGCACAGTTAAAGAGAGGGATAACGATTAACGGAGAACGTAACCGAATCCAAGTGAGTTTCTAGCCCCATGTCCTTGTCATGTTTTCGGGGCTGTGTGCATACTCGATGTGATAGTTAATACACTAACCTTAAATGGAAAGTGTATGCCATGTATGATTTATGTGATAAATAATATATATCTTGAATGTGAACGAAAGCATGTCGGTACGTGAATGATCTTCGGATATTGCACGTATTGACAAGGAAGGCATGTATATAAATTATGAATGTGTATGAAATGTGTAGGTATGACATGTGAGTATCTATGAATGTTAAAGGAAGCATATATATATATATATATATATATATATATATATATATATATATATATATATATAAAGGTACAGTATGATATGGGCATGTAAATCTGAGATAGAGAAGTAAGGGATCAGACACTAATAATATCTGAGATAGAGAAGTAAGGGATCAGACCCTAATAATATCTGAGATAGAGAAGTAAGGGATCAGACACTAATAATATATGAGATAGACAAGGAAAGAGGGATTAGACCCTAATAATATCTTAGATAGAAAAGGAAAGGGATCAGACCCTAAAAATATCTAAGGTAGAAGTAACAGTAAGTATATAGCATAGAAGTAATGAAGTATGAATGTATATATGAATGTATGAAATGAGAGTAATAAGTAAATTACTTAATGTTGCCGGTCCCGAAATATATCACTCAAACTCACAATAAATGTAACAACCCACACAATAAATGTGTCGACAAGAAGTTTGGTGACATTGCTATTTTTGGTAAGATTAACGGTTTGTTAAAGATGGAATCAGAAACAAACAGAATTGTTGCTTAAAGACTAATAAATGTAACAAACACAAACAATCACTCAAAAGATTTTCATTTGTAGAAAGTTCATACAAATGTAAATCGATTAGGGTTTCTTGTTTGGAATGTTTATCCATACAATCTTAGGACAGCCGTCACACTCAAATCAAGAATATTCGATGTTAGTACACGGTTTTGCGTCTCGAGTCTGTGTATTTATCGTTAACGTATTTGTCGTTTTATTTATGTAATAAACCATTAATTTATCCTTGTATTTCGTTAAAGTATTGTCTAGTTCGCTAAGGATAATTAGCGAACTAGATCTAAGTTAATTTCCCTCCTGTTTCGTTAAGGATGTTTAACGAATCAAGGGGGTGATTCGTTAAGTTATTTACTTTCAATGTATGTAACGAAGTGGACTCTAGTTCGTTATGGAATGTTAACAAACTAGGTCCATCTTCTATATATAGTGGCCTCTGTCCACTGTTAAGTTAAGTTTTGAGATTACAATTAACGAATTACTGTCCAATTCTCTCTCAATCTTCATCTTTATATTAATATTATCAATTCACATACATACAACTAATATATACATGTATAACAATATAATCAAGAGTAACATTGAACTAGATCCTTAGGTTAATTAATTATATACATATCAGATCTGAGATCTGTTTGTGTTAAGATTAATCAAACCGAGTTCAAACAAGTGGTATCAGAGCTTTCGGTGCTCTCGTTTACGCTTGATTTGATTGTTAATTGAGGTTATTGATAGGTTTTGTGTTAATTTTTGGTTCAGTTTGATTTTGGATCAAATTGAGGTTTAATTGGATGAATTATGGATGGTTTGGATTGGATTTGAATGTGTTAAGGTATTGGTAAGATTTGGTTAATTGGAGTTGGATTTTGGATTGTGTTTAGATTGAATTGGTTTAGATATGGATTTAGCCTAGAACAGAGGATGGTTTATGGTTAAATTGGATATGTGTAAGGATTATTGTGTTATGGGATAATACGAGTTGGATTCATGATTGATTTCCGAGTGTTTTGGTAGCCTGAGTGTATGATTTGGTTGAGTATTGATTAAGTATTAAGGATTTGTTTTCTGGGTTTGTGTTCTTGAGATTTCCAGAAATCTGGGAAAAATACATTCGAAGGTTTGAAGATTTGAAGATTCAAATCAATTCGTTACCCCTTTAGTTTGATTCGTTAACATTTAAGTCTGATTCGTTAATCATTCAGCTTAATTCGTTAATATCTTAAGCTAATTCATTATAGGTATTGATTGATTCGTTAATCAATTCGTTACAATTTCTAATTCGTGTTCACTGATTCGTGTGACACGTGTCTCACCTCGTTAACTGTTTTATAACAACTTTTGCCACGTGGCATTTGTTGTCAGAGGGTTGTTACAACCGTTGTAACAACCTAATCCATTATCAGTTTGATTCATTATCAACTGTAGACGATTCGTTACTTAATTCGCTAAGGCCACACTTCATGATTCGTTATAGGGAATCACCTGATTCGTTGACAACTTGATTCGTGAACCAGTTCGTAATAAACTATTTTCAATTCATCAAAGTTACTGTTTTTAATTCGTTAAAATCATTTCTGATTCGTACCCTGATCAATCTTAATTTCGTTAAGGTGTGATTCGTCAAATACTGTTCACAGTTCGTTACAACTATTCACAGTTCGTTAATTAAAAGTTTCAACTTTAACCCTTGAATTTTAAAAACATTTTCATTTAACATGTCTGGTATGTATGCACTAGCTTCATAGAACATGTTAATGCAACAAATGTTGCAACTTGATACTGAGATAGGCTCACATTCGAAATGTCCAAGGTTGATGAAATTTAGCGATTTTGTTAAATGGGAACCCCGTTTCCGTGCTCATTTGGGTTCTGTTCATCCTGATTGCTCATATTGCTTAGATGAGGTATATGTTGTTCCAATGATTGAGACAAAGGCTTACTCTACTCTTACTATAGCTTTACCCGAAAACATCTTTCACCAAGTGGGTAGCATAAAGATCTGTGCTTCCTTATTTCAACATATTCGTATGAGGAGTATGGGGAATACAGATGAGAGTAAGAAGGTAATTCTTAAGTTTCAATTTTGAAACTTTAACTTATTGAAAGAAGAAACAGTTGAGGAGATAGATGACTACTAGGTTCAATCACTTGATTGCTGAGATGGACAAAATGAGATTGGAAATTTCTGAGGTTGACAAGTTCCTCGAAAGGTAATTCATGTGAATGAAACCCATGGCCAAGTGAAACCAAAATTCGTCCCCACTACGCCCATATGTAAGAACACAATGTTCAAGCTACTTATCTAAGACGAAAGTCTAAGAAGCCGGTAACTTATACTCAAGTGGCTGAACAACAGTTGAAATCTGTTCAAGTAAATGATCAAGGAGAAACTCAAAAGGTGCCCAAGACTGAGGCCTAGGCTGCCTTTTTGAACTAATCACTTTTATTTTGTGTGTAGGGTACATCCAAGACCATTTCGGGGGACAACTGGATAATGGATAGTGAATGTTCTCGTCATATCACTGGAAATCTCAACCTCTTAACAAATGTGAGAAATATTCAAGGGTCTTTCTAAGTTATTGAATTCCATTAATACTCCTCTTGAACGACTTCATATGGATTTGTTTGGTCCGGTGAATCGTGCGAGTATTTCTGGGGATTGGTATTGTCTTGTTATCACTGATGATTATTCAAGACACTCATGGGTGTTATTTATGAGTTCGAAAGATCAAACGCCCGTTTTGGTACAAAACCTAATCACTAAGATCGAATCACTATACAAACACAAGGTGAGGAGAATTCTAAGTGATAATGGTACTGAATTCAAGAACATTGTGTTGGATTTTTTAGCATTCAAAAAGGAATTCACCGAGAATACAATGCACCCTATCTAACACAACAAAACGGTGTTGCTGAATGAAAGAATAGAACTTTGATTGAAGCAGCAAGAACTATGCTTGCTGATTCTAACCTTCCCGTTCAATTCTAGAATGAGGCGTTGAATACAGCTTGCTATACGCTTAATCGGTTTTAACTGTTAAACGACTCAAGAAGACAAGTTACGAGCTTTTAAATAATCAAAAGCCTAACTTAAAGTATTTGGAACCTTTTGGGTGTCCTTGTACAATACTGAAGAAGGATGCACGTAAATTTGAAGAAAAAGCCATTGAAGGATATTTCTTGGGATATGCATCTCCAAAGAAACGAGTATTCAATTTTACTTCCGGTTGTGTTGAGGAATGGTATCATGTGGACTGTCAAAAGTACACCACTCCTCCTCATGGGAAAGGTCCCGACTGGATGTTTAACTATGATGGCTTATTTAATTCATTTACTCCATCAACTGAGAACATAGATGAAGATCTGGTTCGAGCATACTTTGAAGATCATTTGGCTATTCCAAGATTTTCAAGTTCTAATGATGTTGAAGCTCCAACTTCTGCTCCAACTGAAGATCCATGTGATGATAATCAGGTTGATAATGTATCTACTTCTTCATCAGATGACAATCAAGCTGATGAGCCGGTTATTGAACTTGACAGTGATAATGTTTCATCTCCTGAACTTGGTGAACATTACACTAACTTATTTGATAATGTTATTTTTCCTGAGAATCCCACTCTTTGGATTCATGGATATCACCCACAGGAAAACATCATTGGAGAACTTGATGTGGGCGTACAAACACGTCATCAAGTTGCTTCGTCAAGTGAGAATAACGTATTGTGTGCATATGCTGATTTATATTCATCGGGAATTGTAAATCTTGCAAAATACACTTGCTTTCTATCTCAAGTAGAACCGATAATGGATCGTAAGGAACTTGATGATCCTTCTTGGGTAGAAGCAATGCAAGAAGAATTACAACAATTTGCACGTTTGGGTTTTTGGGATTAAATCGACAAACCTGCTAGAGTCAAGAAATCTATTCCGACTAAGTGGGTATTTAAGTGTAAGAAAGACGATCGAGGGGTGATCATGAGAAACAAGGCATGCTTAGTGGTGCAAGGCTTTCATCAGCAAGAGGGTATTGATAAAGTATATGCTCAAGTTGCAAGATTAGAGTCGATTCGAATCTTTCTGGAATATGATGCTTATAAGAATATCAAGGTTTATCAAATGGATGTTAATAGTGCTTTTCTCAAGGGTGAACTACACAAGGAAGTGTTTGTCCTACAGCTTCCTGGTTTTGAAGATCTTGATTATCCGGACCGAGTTTACCGATTAAACAAGGCCCTGTATGGTCTACATCAAGCCCCGAGACCTTGGTATGGCACACTTTCCGACCATCTGACTGATAACGGCTTCAAACGAGGGACTGTCGACTGCACTTTATTTCATAAGACTGTTGGTGATGATCTTCTCCTAGTTCAGATTTATGTCAACGATATTATCTTTGGGTCTACAAACGACACGTTGTGTAAGGAGTTTGAGAAGTCCATGCAAACGAAGTTCGAAATGAGCTCGATGGGAGAGATGAATTTCTTTTTAGAGTTGCAAGTTCGCCAGTCTACAAACGAAACCTTTATTCACCAGACCAAGTATGTGAACGTTGTCTTGAGCCGATTCAAGATATCTTCCAGAAAAATCCCTTCAACTCCTCTCCCCGTGGGTCACAATTTATCACCGGATGAATTGGAGGATACCATTAATCCTACCCTCTATCGTTCCATGATCGGATCTTTAATGTATCTAACGGCTTCTAGCCCCAACATTATGTTTGCTGTTTGTCATTGTGCTAACGGCTTCTAGCCCCAACATTATGCTCGTAAGGTAATACTGATCATAACATAATCATTTTTGTCAAATCTATTAGGGTTTGATGGGTTAATTATAAGGTTTTGTAATCGGACGTTTGAGGTTCTTTGAACCTTGATCTATACACTGTATTACAAGTTATATACCTTAAATTTGTTACCATTATGATCGGAAGTTTTTCCAAGACAAATGGTGTTATTTAATTATGTTTTGATTACTGATTGATGGGTTAAATATGTAAGGTTTCATTGGGTTTTGATGCTTCGTTCAAACCCTAACTTACGTAATCTATTCCATGTTTTGAACCTTCAAAGCGTTACCATTTGAGTCGCTGTGGGTTTCCGAGACCTTTATGGTTGTTTGTTTGGATACTCATCGATAATTATGGAGTAATCGATTCCCGATTTATAAATTTGACTTTCAGTGTTCTTGGTTAATTTTGACATTGACCACAAAAGTCAAAGATTAAGCTGTGATGGCCATTCGTTATACATAGCGAATTGGAACTCATTCGTGTCCAATTCATTAAGTAAATCACATGAACTAGAATAGGGGATCATTTTATTAACGAATCAGATGTTTATTCGTTAAATTATAACGAATTAGATGTTAAATTATAACGAACTAGTTCTTAATTCGTCAACTTTCAATAGTAATTCGCTATTTCTTCTTCGTTAATAATTTATTTGATAGCTAATTAGCTGATTCGTTATAAACTCTGTAACGAATCAGACTAATTCTTAACGAATGACATACTAAAATTTAATTTTAAATTTTCTTATTAGTTTTTAAGTAATAAATTCAAAAGTTTTACTGTTATGATTACTGAATTTTAATAATTCTCGATGTCTTTATTTTAGACTTATGGCTGAGAACATGGAACAAGATCCACCAGTTGCTGACCAACAACAACAGCAACAACAGCAGAATCTGCTTGTAGTTCCTTATGATACTCGGCATAACGTCTGTGCCTTTGTTGGTACAAATTTTGCCGACAGAAATCTTTTTGCAGGATTATTGAAGTTTCTTTGTCATTCTCTCATTCACTACTCTATCACTGCTAATCCTGAAGTCCGTCTAAGTATCATTCGTCAATTTTGGAATACGGCGAGATACATTGAAGTTGAGAACCACATTACAGCAACAATCAACCAAACGCCTATCACCTTTGATATTGATGTGATTCGACGTGTACTTCAATTTGGAGATAACATTGGCAATCCTTGTCAATTTAACAAGGATTTGATCAAGGGCTTATTTCTTCGTTTATTCTACGGACGTGATCTTGGTGATTCTATGTACAACAAGAATGGGTTGTGTCCTACTTACAAGTATCTTCTACATGTATTGATCCATTGCTTGGGAGGCCGTAGAGGAGGCTTTGATGAATGCCATGTCATGTTGCAGTCAGCTTTTGTGGCACTTGTTATCAACAAGCAGTTTAACTTCTCAGAGATGAACTTCTATCATCTTAAAGAACAGTGTCTGCAAGCGGTCCAGAATAAGAAATTCCTGATATATCCCCGTTTTCTCCAGTTAATTATTTAAGACTTGATTCCAAATTTGGTCATCGATCAAACGTTGGTAAACAATGTGTTGGAATTAGATCACATGTCGGCAGATAGTGTTCGAAGAATGAAGCTCTATCGAAAGAAGACACCTAGGACCAAGCGTTTGATTGGCCATTTGGTGAATCCAGAATATGTATGTCCTGACGATGATCACTGAATCCATGATGATTCAGATTCCGAGCGTGAGAAGGGACCAAAGGGGAACGAAGGTAATGATGGTGATGATGATGCAGGTGGAAATGATGGTGGTAATGGCAGTGCTGGTAATTTTATGAGTGTTGCTCCTGCTTTACAACCTGCTGAGGTTGATGCGGCTTTAGCTGGTGCTATAGCTTCTCATCATAAAAGGAAAGGAAAGGGGTTGGTGAAAGAAGGTTCATCAAAGTGTCGAGTGTCGGCTAGGGCTGGCATCTCGTTTGAAGTTCAACCTCCAAGGTTGTCCACACCTCAACGCCCGACGGTGCCGCTCACTACTAGCACCCCGGAGCTTACTTCGACGACCACGCTTACGTCGGATCCATAGCTTAGTATGATTCCTCACTCAGTATTATCTACTATACCAAGGCCGACGAATGCTACTTCGGTGGTTCCTCCTACACCAACAATGATGCCTCCACCAGATATTTCATTTCTGAGGCTTAGTCATCGTATGGGACCAGTTCAACCTATTCCTCCTTCTTTTGCTGCATCACCTCACTATCAACTGATGAGCATGGTGTTGAGTCTATTACAATTGTATGAAAATCAGATGTTTGCTGATCGTATGAATCAAGAACGTATGATGGAGAACCAGAAGAAGCTGCTAAGCTACGTGTCCTTCAAAAGGAAACAAAGGCCCTTCGTGAGATTGTTGAGTCTTAGGGGGTGAAAATTAAAGAACAAGAGGAGCTTATTTTGCAACTTACGTGCAAAGATGATGCGTTGAAAAAGCTCAAGAATGATGATGAGGATCCGGATGAGTCTGATGCTGGTGGTGAGACTAAACAAACTCAAGACCCAGCCTCTGGTGCAGGTACGAGTTCTGTTGATGATTCAGGCAAGCAGGTTAATGTTTATCATGATTATTCGGCTGCAAACCGATTGAGATTATCGATGCAGATACGGTTATTTTTATTGATGGTGAGGGGGTGATTAGAAGCATGGTTAATGCTGATGAGATAGCTGTTGGGCAGTTTGTTGAGAAGTCTCTGACACGAGAGCAGATTGCTATCTTGCTTGGTCTGATCGAAGACGAATTGACCGTGTTAGAAGCTGAGCCCGATATTGAGGTAATTAATGATGATGAAATCTTAAATGATCCAAATGTTGAGATGAGTACGGGTTTTATTTATGAGAATGAGGAGGTTGAGGTCAAGGATGTGACTGCTGGGAAATACCCTGATCTGTTTCAACATACCAATGTTGATCAGGGTTCTCCTGTATTTAATGAAGAAACTGTCAAAGAAGCAGAAGATCATCTTGAGAAGACGTCCAAAGGAAAGAATGTCGTTGATACAAGATTTGACTCGCTTGAAAACACAAATGATGATGACATTCTTATATGGTTCAGACATAAGAAAGCTAGTAAGATCATCGAGGCATTTCGGTATGTGGATCAGGAATAGAAAGAAGAAGCTGCTGCACGTGCCAAATCCAACCAGAAGACTACATTCAAGGCCATGTCAAAAGTACAAGGTGATATTGTTTCTTGGCTTTTTTATTATGATATGAAAGTGTGTATTATCAAATGGGAGAAGGGCGTCCAGTACTACGAAAGGATCTCTGATGTTCTCTCATTACCGAGATGGGACGTACGTACTCTTGCGTATCGTTCATTTATTAATCGTTGCGGGAATCATCATGCAAGTTGGTTTCACTAACATTTATTGGTTGAGGTAAACCAAGGTTTTAATTTTTTTAAGCCACAGATTCCAATCCGTAAGCGTCTCGATGAGATCGACCCAGGTTGGAGGAAGCTGGTCCTTAAGGTAAAGCCGCCGAAGATGATGAAGCGTGTGCCGGTGAAGACGATGAATCAACATATTCATTTATCTTTCAACCGCTGGTAGTACGACAATCGTACTGGCGAGGCCGTCATTGTCCTTGGTAAAGGTTTAAAGACTGAGCTAATCAAGATCATCGATCTGATGTGGTTAGTTAATTTAACTGAGACCAACAGCGACGTGCTACACAAGAATAAGATATTGATAGAGCGCAATGAAGACTATGATCTGGCTATGCAATTCCAACGCGTGGTGCGTGTATGTTATGAGAAAGGGATTCATAGTTGCAGAGATTGGCAGTCCAAACGCTTCAAGTAAAGTAAAGACAAAGAGCTCAAGACGAGGGGGTGTCTGTTAGTACACGATTTTGCGTCTCGAGTCTTTGTATTTATCGTTAACGTACTTGTCGTTTGATTTATGTAATTAACAATTAATTTATCTTTTTAATTCGTTAAAGTATTATCTAGTTCGCTAAGGATGTTTAGCGAACTACATCTAAGTTAATGTCCCTCCTGTTTCGTTAAGGATATTTAACGAATCAGGGAGTGATTCGTTAAGTTATTTACTTTCAATGTATGTAACGAAGTGGACTCTAGTTCGTTATGGAATGTTAACGAACTAGGTCCATCTTCTATATATAGTGGCCTCTGTCCACTGTTAAGTTAAGTTTTGAGATTACAATTAACGAATTGCTGTCCAATTCTCTCCCAATCTTCAACTTTATATTAATATTATCAATTCACATACATACAACTAATACGTACATATATAACAATATAATCAAGAGTAACAATGAACTAGATCCTTAGGTTAATTATTTATACATATCAGATCCGATATCTGTGTGTGTTATGATTAATCAAACCGAGTTCAAACATTCGATTCTTTTCTGAAATGTGTAAAGTGGCAAATCCGTCTTGTGGTAGGCGTGCCCTAAATTATTCTATTTATAGGCCTACCACCACCTGACAGCTGTCTTGACTTCTAGAAACCCTAATGATTGGTACATAATCATATTACATATTCAAAAATATACTATGTGTAAAAACATGTCTTCAGGGTACGCTTTGTTCCTTTTGTCTTCTTCGAGTAGACCTGGTAACCTTGAAGTGTGCTGGTAAACAGTACTCCGGTAGACTTTACTTAGAGTATTTTCCTTAGAAAATACTCTCCTAGTAGACTTAATCTTCTTGATCATAACAGACTTTGCCCGATATAATCTAATGAGCAAACTTGTTCTTCAGAAATCCATTCAACTTTTTGTTAATGAATAACTTATTAGCAAAACCAAGTGTGCTGGTAACGCTGTAGCTTGCTCGGAGTTGAACTTTTCCCGACGAAGTCCTTAAGATAATTCTTTATCAATTTCCATCAAGCATGCTCGGACCACTGTTTTATTAAAGAATACCTTGCTAGATCTTCCAAATACTTTGCTTCAAATGCTTGGTTAGTCAAGAGTTTACTCGGAAGAAAACCTTGCTTGGCTATGAAGAACAACCTTGCTAGACATAGTGAACCATGCTCGGATTGTCACTAAAGAAGACTTCAAGAAGATAACCTTGCCCGAAAGGCAAAATACCTTGCTAGGGCAAGTAAAACCTTGTTGGGAGGTCCAAGTGTGCTCGGTTTCCATACTTAGCCATTTCTGAGGAGTGTTGAGAAGATTCCAATCTCCCTTGATCTCTCTTAAGTCATTTTAAGTCAAATCTTTGACTCAACAATCTCCACCTTGATTGGAACACCTCAGCTGTCCCAAACACCTCTAAGGTTACGTACACTTAGTCAAACTACATATCAGATTAAAATCAAATTACATAAGAAAAAGTCAAAATATTACATATTCAAATTCTGTCCGTAAACATTACAAAGCAAACCACATTCTAAAAATCTTCATCTTCTTGCATTGTGGGCTGCTTGTCTTCTACCCACAATCACTACACCTGCTCATTGTTTGAAGATTGACAATGTTTGATAATGAGGGTGGTTTCAGGAATAGTCATTTCCAATATATCCCTCAAATCTTCATTGCTAATAAAGGTCAGATCTTCATCATTCTTGATAATGCCCAGTATGAGTGCATCAGAGTTACGAAGAATGCAGTGGCCTTCAATTTCATTGTATTCGATTCCAGAAATTTGACCATTCTTATGGACTTCATTGTTTGGACGAGTCATTCATCTCCTCATGCTGATGAAAGTTTTTAAATTGGATAGTGGGTTTTTGTTTTTGACTTTTGAAAGGAAGTCACACTCAGTATTTCTTAAACTCCTTATGCGCTTGGCTCTTCTAGCCTTTTCATGCTTGGTCAGCTCCCACTTCTTTCTATGGTCCAATTAGGGAAATCCCTTTTCAGCTTCATCTCTCAGATATTTGGACAGTTCATTTTGTTGTCTTCCAGCCATCTTGTTTCTGTTATGATAATCATATAGGTCAAGATTGGCCATGATCTCAAGCTGTTCTCTTTTGTATTCAGCAAAATCATCTTTGAAGATGATTTCCCTCAACTGTCTGCTCTGCATGATCACTTTCAGTGTATTTGATACAGAGTCATAATAGAGTGTCATAGACAGGTCTATATAAGTGTGGGGCTTTTCTACCCTTTGAGTTTCAGCTCTCTACTTGACTCACCCCTGGTTGTTGAGGGGTATCTTCTTGAAGCAGAGGGCCTATTTGGAATTGAATTCATAGGTTTAGTAGGCCCTTTGACTCCGAATGTCTTCCTGTACATCCCCACAATCAACTCAGCAGGCATTTTAACCAGTTCAGCTAGGTTTTCACCTCCATCCCTATGTATTCTCCCAATCATTTCCAAAGTTTTCTACCAATGTTGATCAGGGTTCTCCTGTATTTAATGAAGAAACTGTCAAAGAAGCAGAAGATCATCTTGAGAAGACGTCCAAAGGAAAGAATGTCGTTGATACAAAATTTGACTCGCTTGAAAACACAAATGATGATGACATTCTTATATGGTTCAGACATAAGAAAGCTAGTAAGATCATCGAGGCATTTCGGTATGTGGATCAGGAATAGAAAGAAGAAGCTGCTGCACGTGCCAAATCCAACCAGAAGACTACATTCAAGGCCATGTCAAAAGTACAAGGTGATATTGTTTCTTGGCTTTTTTATTATGATATGAAAGTGTGTATTATCAAATGGGAGAAGGGCGTCCAGTACTACGAAAGGATCTCTAATGTTCTCTCATTACCGAGATGGGACGTACGTACTCTTGCGTATCGTTCATTTATTAATCGTTGCGGGAATCATCATGCAAGTTGGTTTCACTAACATTTATTGGTTGAGGTAAACCAAGGTTTTAATTTTTTTAAGCCACAGATTCCAATCCGTAAGCGTCTCGATGAGATCGACCCAGGTTGGAGGAAGCTGGTCCTTAAGGTAAAGCCGCCGAAGATGATGAAGCGTGTGCCGGTGAAGACGATGAATCAACATATTCATTTATCTTTCAACCGCTGGTACTACGACAATCGTACTGGCGAGGCCGTCATTGTCCTTGGTAAAGGTTTAAAGACTGAGCTAATCAAGATCATCGATCTGATGTGGTTAGTTAATTTAACTGAGACCAACAACGACGTGCTACACAAGAATAAGATATTGATAGAGCGCAATGAAGACTATGATCTGGCTATGCAATTCCAACGCGTGGTGCGTGTATGTTATGAGAAAGGGATTCATAGTTGCAGAGATTGGCAGTCCAAACGCTTCAAGTAAAGTAAAGACAAAGAGCTCAAGACGAGGGGGTGTCTGTTAGTACACGATTTTGCGTCTCGAGTCTTTGTATTTATCGTTAACGTACTTGTCGTTTGATTTATGTAATTAACAATTAATTTATCTTTTTAATTCGTTAAAGTATTATCTAGTTCGCTAAGGATGTTTAGCGAACTACATCTAAGTTAATGTCCCTCCTGTTTCGTTAAGGATATTTAACGAATCAGGGAGTGATTCGTTAAGTTATTTACTTTCAATGTATGTAACGAAGTGGACTCTAGTTCGTTATGGAATGTTAACGAACTAGGTCCATCTTCTATATATAGTGGCCTCTGTCCACTGTTAAGTTAAGTTTTGAGATTACAATTAACGAATTGCTGTCCAATTCTCTCCCAATCTTCAACTTTATATTAATATTATCAATTCACATACATACAACTAATACGTACATATATAACAATATAATCAAGAGTAACAATGAACTAGATCCTTAGGTTAATTATTTATATACATATCAGATCCGATATCTGTGTGTGTTATGATTAATCAAACCGAGTTCAAACATTCGATTCTTTTCTGAAATGTGTAAAGTGGCAAATCCGTCTTGTGGTAGGCGTGCCCTAAATTATTCTATTTATAGGCCTACCACCACCTGACAGCTGTCTTGACTTCTAGAAACCCTAATGATTGGTACATAATCATATTACATATTCAAAAATATACTATGTGTAAAAACATGTCTTCAGGGTACGCTTTGTTCCTTTTGTCTTCTTCGAGTAGACCTGGTAACCTTGAAGTGTGCTGGTAAACAGTACTCCGGTAGACTTTACTTAGAGTATTTTCCTTAGAAAATACTCTCCTAGTAGACTTAATCTTCTTGATCATAACAGACTTTGCCCGATATAATCTAATGAGCAAACTTGTTCTTCAGAAATCCATTCAACTTTTTGTTAATGAATAACTTATTAGCAAAACCAAGTGTGCTGGTAACGCTGTAGCTTGCTCGGAGTTGAACTTTTCCCGACGAAGTCCTTAAGATAATTCTTTATCAATTTCCATCAAGCATGCTCGGACCACTGTTTTATTAAAGAATACCTTGCTAGATCTTCCAAATACTTTGCTTCAAATGCTTGGTTAGTCAAGAGTTTACTCGGAAGAAAACCTTGCTTGGCTATGAAGAACAACCTTGCTAGACATAGTGAACCATGCTCGGATTGTCACTAAAGAAGACTTCAAGAAGATAACCTTGCCCGAAAGGCAAAATACCTTGCTAGGGCAAGTAAAACCTTGTTGGGAGGTCCAAGTGTGCTCGGTTTCCATACTTAGCCATTTCTGAGGAGTGTTGAGAAGATTCCAATCTCCCTTGATCTCTCTTAAGTCATTTTAAGTCAAATCTTTGACTCAACAATCTCCACCTTGATTGGAACACCTCAGCTGTCCCAAACACCTCTAAGGTTACATACACTTAGTCAAACTACATATCAGATTAAAATCAAATTACATAAGAAAAAGTCAAAATATTACATATTCAAATTCTGTCCGTAAACATTACAAAGCAAACCACATTCTAAAAATCTTCATCTTCTTGCATTGTGGGCTGCTTGTCTTCTACCCACAATCACTACACCTGCTCATTGTTTGAAGATTGACAATGTTTGATAATGAGGGTGGTTTCAGGAATAGTCATTTCCAATATATCCCTCAAATCTTCATTGCTAATAAAGGTCAGATCTTCATCATTCTTGATAATGCCCAGTATGAGTGCATCAGAGTTACGAAGAATGCAGTGGCCTTCAATTTCTTTGTATTCGATTCCAGAAATTTGACCATTCTTATGGACTTCATTGTTTGGACGAGTCATTCATCTCCTCATGCTGATGAAAGTTTTTAAATTGGATAGTGGGTTTTTGTTTTTGACTTTTGAAAGGAAGTCACACTCAGCATTTCTTAAACTCCTTATGCGCTTGGCTCTTCTAGCCTTTTCATGCTTGGTCAGCTCCCACTTCTTTCTATGGTCCAATTAGGGAAATCCCTTTTCAGCTTCATCTCTCAGATATTTGGACAGTTCATTTTGTTGTCTTCCAGCCATCTTGTTTCTGTTATGATAATCATATAGGTCAAGATTGGCCATGATCTCAAGCTGTTCTCTTTTGTATTCAGCAAAATCATCTTTGAAGATGATTTCCCTCAACTGTCTGCTCTGCATGATCACTTTCAGTGTATTTGATACAGAGTCATAATAGAGTGTCATAGACAGGTCTATATAAGTGTGGGGCTTTTCTACCCTTTGAGTTCCGGCTCTCTACTTGACTCACCCCTGGTTGTTGAGGGGTATCTTCTTGAAGCAGAGGGCCTATTTGGAATTGAATTCATAGGTTTAGTAGGCCCTTTGACTCCGAATGTCTTCCTGTACATCCCCACAATCAACTCAGCAGGCATTTTAACCAGTTCAGCTAGGTTTTCACCTCCATCCCTATGTATTCTCCCAATCATTTCCAAAGTTTTCTACCAATGTTGATCAGGGTTCTCCTGTATTTAATGAAGAAACTGTCAAAGAAGCAGAAGATCATCTTGAGAAGACGTCCAAAGGAAAGAATGTCGTTGATACAAGATTTGACTCGCTTGAAAACACAAATGATGATGACATTCTTATATGGTTCAGACATAAGAAAGCTAGTAAGATCATCGAGGCATTTCGGTATGTGGATCAGGAATAGAAAGAAGAAGCTGCTGCACGTGCCAAATCCAACCAGAAGACTACATTCAAGGCCATGTCAAAAGTACAAGGTGATATTGTTTCTTGGCCTTTTTATTATGATATGAAAGTGTGTATTATCAAATGGGAGAAGGGCGTCCAGTACTACGAAAGGATCTCTGATGTTCTCTCATTACCGAGATGGGACGTACGTACTCTTGCGTATCGTTCATTTATTAATCGTTGCGGGAATCATCATGCAAGTTGGTTTCACTAACATTTATTGGTTGAGGTAAACCAAGGTTTTAATTTTTTTAAGCCACAGATTCCAATCCGTAAGCGTCTCGATGAGATCGACCCAGGTTGGAGGAAGCTGGTCCTTAAGGTAAAGCCGCCGAAGATGATGAAGCGTGTGCCGGTGAAGACGATGAATCAACATATTCATTTATCTTTCAACCGCTGGTAGTACGACAATCGTACTGGCGAGGCCGTCATTGTCCTTGGTAAAGGTTTAAAGACTGAGCTAATCAAGATCATCGATCTGATGTGGTTAGTTAATTTAACTGAGACCAACAGCGACGTGCTACACAAGAATAAGATATTGATAGAGCGCAATGAAGACTATGATCTGGCTATGCAATTCCAACGCGTGGTGCGTGTATGTTATGAGAAAGGGATTCATAGTTGCAGAGATTGGCAGTCCAAACGCTTCAAGTAAAGTAAAGACAAAGAGCTCAAGACGAGGGGGTGTCTGTTAGTACACGATTTTGCGTCTCGAGTCTTTGTATTTATCGTTAACGTACTTGTCGTTTGATTTATGTAATTAACAATTAATTTATCTTTTTAATTCGTTAAAGTATTATCTAGTTCGCTAAGGATGTTTAGCGAACTACATCTAAGTTAATGTCCCTCCTGTTTCGTTAAGGATATTTAACGAATCAGGGAGTGATTCGTTAAGTTATTTACTTTCAATGTATGTAACGAAGTGGACTCTAGTTCGTTATGGAATGTTAACGAACTAGGTCCATCTTCTATATATAGTGGCCTCTGTCCACTGTTAAGTTAAGTTTTGAGATTACAATTAACGAATTGCTGTCCAATTCTCTCCCAATCTTCAACTTTATATTAATATTATCAATTCACATACATACAACTAATACGTACATATATAACAATATAATCAAGAGTAACAATGAACTAGATCCTTAGGTTAATTATTTATATACATATCAGATCCGATATCTGTGTGTGTTATGATTAATCAAACCGAGTTCAAACATTCGATTCTTTTCTGAAATGTGTAAAGTGGCAAATCCGTCTTGTGGTAGGCGTGCCCTAAATTATTCTATTTATAGGCCTACCACCACCTGACAGCTATCTTGACTTCTAGAAACCCTAATGATTGGTACATAATCATATTACATATTCAAAAATATACTATGTGTAAAAACATGTCTTCAGGGTACGCTTTGTTCCTTTTGTCTTCTTCGAGTAGACCTGGTAACCTTGAAGTGTGCTTGTAAACAGTACTCCGGTAGACTTTACTTAGAGTATTTTCCTTAGAAAATACTCTCCTAGTAGAATTAATCTTCTTGATCATAACAGACTTTGCCCGATATAATCTAATGAGCAAACTTGTTCTTCAGAAATCCATTCAACTTTTTGTTAATGAATAACTTATTAGCAAAACCAAGTGTGCTGGTAACGCTGTAGCTTGCTCGGAGTTGAACTTTTCCCGACGAAGTCCTTAAGATAATTCTTTATCAATTTCCATCAAGCATGCTCGGACCACTGTTTTATTAAAGAATACCTTGCTAGATCTTCCAAATACTTTGCTTCAAATGCTTGGTTAGTCAAGAGTTTACTCGGAAGAAAACCTTGCTTGGCTATGAAGAACAACCTTGCTAGACATAGTGAACCATGCTCGGATTGTCACTAAAGAAGACTTCAAGAAGATAACCTTGCCCGAAAGGCAAAATACCTTGCTAGGGCAAGTAAAACCTTGTTGGGAGGTCCAAGTGTGCTCGGTTTCCATACTTAGCCATTTCTGAGGAGTGTTGAGAAGATTCCAATCTCCCTTGATCTCTCTTAAGTCATTTTAAGTCAAATCTTTGACTCAACAATCTCCACCTTGATTGGAACACCTCAGCTGTCCCAAACACCTCTAAGGTTACATACACTTAGTCAAACTACATATCAGATTAAAATCAAATTACATAAGAAAAAGTCAAAATATTACATATTCAAATTCTGTCCGTAAACATTACAAAGCAAACCACATTCTAAAAATCTTCATCTTCTTGCATTGTGGGCTGCTTGTCTTCTACCCACAATCACTACACCTGCTCATTGTTTGAAGATTGACAATGTTTGATAATGAGGGTGGTTTCAGGAATAGTCATTTCCAATATATCCCTCAAATCTTCATTGCTAATAAAGGTCAGATCTTCATCATTCTTGATAATGCCCAGTATGAGTGCATCAGAGTTACGAAGAATGCAGTGTCCTTCAATTTCTTTGTATTCGATTCCAGAAATTTGACCATTCTTATGGACTTCATTGTTTGGACGAGTCATTCATCTCCTCATGCTGATGAAAGTTTTTAAATTGGATAGTGGGTTTTTGTTTTTGACTTTTGAAAGGAAGTCACACTCAGTATTTCTTAAACTCCTTATGCGCTTGGCTCTTCTAGCCTTTTCATGCTTGGTCAGCTCCCACTTCTTTCTATGGTCCAATTAGGGAAATCCCTTTTCAGCTTCATCTCTCAGATATTTGGACAGTTCATTTTGTTGTCTTCCAGCCATCTTGTTTCTGTTATGATAATCATATAGGTCAAGATTGGCCATGATCTCAAGCTGTTCTCTTTTGTATTCAGCAAAATCATCTTTGAAGATGATTTCCCTCAACTTTCTGCTCTGCATGATCACTTTCAGTGTATTTGATACAGAGTCATAATAGAGTGTCATAGACAGGTCTATATAAGTGTGGGGCTTTTCTACCCTTTGAGTTCCAGCTCTCTACTTGACTCACCCCTGGTTGTTGAGGGGTATCTTCTTGAAGCAGAGGGCCTATTTGGAATTGAATTCATAGGTTTAGTAGGCCCTTTGACTCCGAATGTCTTCCTGTACATCCCCACAATCAACTCAGCAGGCATTTTAACCAGTTCAACTAGGTTTTCACCTCCATCCCTATGTATTCTCCCAATCATTTCCAAAGTTTTCTACCAATGTTGATCAGGGTTCTCCTGTATTTAATGAAGAAACTGTCAAAGAAGCAGAAGATCATCTTGAGAAGACGTCCAAAGGAAAGAATGTCGTTGATACAAGATTTGACTCGCTTGAAAACACAAATGATGATGACATTCTTATATGGTTCAGACATAAGAAAGCTAGTAAGATCATCGAGGCATTTCGGTATGTGGATCAGGAATAGAAAGAAGAAGTTGCTGCACGTGCCAAATCCAACCAGAAGACTACATTCAAGGCCATGTCAAAAGTACAAGGTGATATTGTTTCTTGGCTTTTTTATTATGATATGAAAGTGTGTATTATCAAATGGGAGAAGGGCGTCCAGTACTACGAAAGGATCTCTGATGTTCTCTCATTACCGAGATGGGACGTACGTACTCTTGCGTATCGTTCATTTATTAATCGTTGCGGGAATCATCATGCAAGTTGGTTTCACTAACATTTATTGGTTGAGGTAAACCAAGGTTTTAATTTTTTTAAGCCACAGATTCCAATCCGTAAGCGTCTCGATGAGATCGACCCAGGTTGGAGGAAGCTGGTCCTTAAGGTAAAGCCGCCGAAGATGATGAAGCGTGTGCCGGTGAAGACGATGAATCAACATATTCATTTATCTTTCAACCGCTGGTAGTACGACAATCGTACTGGCGAGGCCGTCATTGTCCTTGGTAAAGGTTTAAAGACTGAGCTAATCAAGATCATCGATCTGATGTGGTTAGTTAATTTAACTGAGACCAACAGCGACGTGCTACACAAGAATAAGATATTGATAGAGCGCAATGAAGACTATGATCTGGCTATGCAATTCCAACGCGTGGTGCGTGTATGTTATGAGAAAGGGATTCATAGTTGCAGAGATTGGCAGTCCAAACGCTTCAAGTAAAGTAAAGACAAAGAGGGCCTATTTGGAATTGAATTCATAGGTTTAGTAGGCCCTTTGACTCCGAATGTCTTCCTGTACATCCCCACAATCAACTCAGCAGGCATTTTAACCAGTTCAGCTAGGTTTTCACCTCCATCCCTATGTATTCTCCCAATCATTTCAAAAGTTTTCTCATCATTAAACTGTCTAGCTGGTACAAATCTTCCGCCAATAAAACTTCTGGGATTTACACCTTCTAACAGAACTTTTTCCCATTCAGCTTTCTGTTCATAGAACTGCTGTTTCAGCTGTGCTTCACCCAAATTATCAAAAACATTTTCATTTATGCCCTTTCTATTCACCATTACCACCTTCAAGATTCTGATCATTTCCTCATTTTCCCATGAATCTGTGGGTTCATCTGGTTCTAGCTTTACTTCCACTGGGACATGAATATCTTGTGTTGCAGCTCTTATTAATTCATCTTTTTCAATTTCAGCTTTTTGCTTTTCTCTCAGAGTCATTATCCTTCTTTTCTTGACAGAGGGTTCTGGTTGATCTCTCTGAGATTGCTTAGCAGACGGTTCAGGTTGATCTCTCTTTGATTGCTTCTTTTTTGAAAGTCTATTATAATGAGATTCAACTGCAGCTTTTGACAAGCTATCAACCATCTCAGGTGCCATACCTCTTTCAATCAGGTATCCACACTTTCCTGCATATCTTTTCTTCAAACCTTCTATCCTCTCTTTCAATCTTTCATTTTCCTTTCTTTCCCTTCTCTCTCTATTCAATGTATATTGTTCTTCAAGGGTTTTGAAGGTCATCTTAGTCAAATCCTTTTCTGAGAATCCACATCCTCTCAAATATTCTCTATATCTCAAGGATTCACGGTTCTTTTTCTGCATTCTCTTCTTAATCTCATAATTCTCCTTCTCAATCATATTCTTCAACTCCTCATCAGAAAGTGGAGCCAGATCTTCAAACTTATGCCCAAATGTGGTCAGTTTCTCAATCAATGGATTTTTCCTTTGAGCTTCATTCATACTTTGTTGAATATTTGCCATTTGTTAATCTGTCATTTCAACATGTGGGGACACAATATCAACCTTTTCAGCCTCAGCAGGCATATCACCTTTTTCATCATTATCATTATCAGAGTCATCATTTTCAGTTGTATCTTCCTTCTCAGTTGACTCATTCAAAGCATCAATCTTTGCTTCTTCAGGATTGAGTAAATCCTCAGGCCTGACAATCTGAATTGGAGTAGGCCTTATAGGACTTGCTTGCTCCTCTAGGCTTTCAACAAAGTACTCATTTTGATCATCCCATCTTGCTTCTTTTAGATTGGGTACATCTTCAGGCCGTATTATGTTAATTGGATCAGGCCTCTAAGGGCTTTCCTTTTCTTCAACAAAACATTCATTCCTTTCATCCCATTTAGCCCTTTTTGTTGATTTTTCTTTATCAGCTTGTTCATCAGCCTTCCTTTTTCTTGTATAAATCCTTGCAAACCTGGTCACCTTTGCTGCAAGCTTTTCTTTCATATCTTCTATCGTTTCTCCAGTTTCCCTCCATTTTGAAGGTTCTTTTGGTTCAGCTTTCTCAGTTTCCTTCTCAGGTTCCTTGTCAGGTTGTTTTTGAGATTGACTGAACATACTCACAACCATGGCTAAGGAATTATCAACCTCTTCAGCCCTTTTGATATTAATCAATGTTTCAATTACCTCCTGATCCTCAACCCCTTCTTCATCAAAAGTTTTTGCAATATTCTCCTGTTCAATCAAAATTTCTTGCTCTGCCAGCTCTTCTGCAGTCAGGGTTTGGGCAATGTATTCCCTCTCCCTTGTTTCTTTTAAAACTTGCTCAAGCCTTCTGGCAGCAACTGCATCTTCACCTTCTTCCTCTTCATCAACATTTTCCTTAACAGGCTCATCTTCCTTATCTTCATCAACAATAGCTTTCCCTTTTTCCAATCTTCTTTTCTTTTCAACTTCTGTTTCTGAGGGAAAGTTATCAATATCCTTCTCCAAGTCATCAATCTCATCATCCTGCTCTACTCTCTTGGAACTTACTTCTTTTGTTTCTTGTTCTGTGAGTACAAGTTCCTCAATAGCAGCTCCTTCCTCCATCATAACATCAGTTTGTACATCAGTAGCAGTCATAACATCTGTCACAACATCAGTCTGCACTTCAGTCTGTACATCAGTAGCCACTGTATCAATTGCCAGTGCTTTAGTTGTTACTATATCTTCATTGGTTTGATTTCTCATTTCATCATCACTCTCTTTCTCCTTTCTTAACAACTCATCATCAGCATCTTTATACACGGTATTCAACACTTCATCATTTACATTGTAGTCGTGTTCATCATTTTCAGACTCATCACCTTCATAATCCTCATCAAGGATCATTCTTCCTCCACCATCCTTCTCATCTTCACTATCACCATAAGCACTCAATATATTTTTCAATCCATCATCCACACTCTGCACTACAGTCTCATCCTCATCATCAGCCACCTCTTCCTTTTCTCCATCAGCACCAGTTGCCTCATTGGTTGGAATATTCTCCCCTTATTTTGGGGAAGCAGAGGTCTTCTCAGCCTTCTGCTCCAGGGTTTGAATCTTTGAAAGTGCTTGGGCCAACGGAGCTCTCAAGTCATTATTCTGCTTTTTCAATTTAGCATTTTCTTCTTTTAACTCAATGTTCTGACATATCAGAACAAAATTTCTTTGTAGAAAAACGGTATTAGAGAGAGGGGTATATGGTGATGAAAAAGGAAAAGATTCAGGTAAAGGTTTAGTTTTTGAAAGGATTGGGTCAGTGGGAAGGTAATAGGTTTATTGTGAATGTAGGTGGAATGGGTGATCTAAGGTTTGTGAGTATGTTGGGGATGATATTGGTGTGAATGGGAACATTTGTAAGTTTGTGGAAAGAGGTTCTGGAATATATGGTTCATTGGTAGGCTGGGTTTGAGGTGGGGTTTGATTTAATGTTTCAGGTGGGCTTTGGGTTAGGGTGGGTGGTGTTTGCGGTGGGGATTGGATTAAGGTAGTGGTGAGTGAGGTGGTGTGGCTATAGGTGTGGTTGGTAGTGTTGGTATGGGTTGGTTCTCCCCCCTGAACTTGTACATTATTAATTAAAGCTCATCCAGCTCCTCCTTCATTACCATCACATGCATCTCCATCATCATCACTTTCATCCATTTCCATGTCATTCTCCTCCTCCTTTGAGCTTAACTCAGGTACAGGCATAATTTCAGCATCATGGTTCACCAACCATGGTATACATCAAGTTCAACATTAGGATTAAATTTGCTTGTGTTAGCCAGATTGGCAATCTGTTTGTATGTATTTGGGTTCTGTAGCAAGTGTGTTGTACCCATTGTGGGTAAGTCATGTAGCTCATGGTTGAAGATAATCTACAGAAACCTTGGGTAGGCTAGAAATCTGTCTTTGTTAGCCTTCTTCAAGATGCTGACCATTCCATCAAAAATCATCTTTGAAAAGTTGAATGGCAGACCATAGACCATAGCAACTGTGGCATTTGCTAAGTCACGACTCATGAGAGTCCAAGATCCCTTTCTTGGGGAAAAGCCCTGGATCAAACAATGAATCAGATATCGATACAAATTTGGGAACATTCCCTTCTGGAATTGTCCTTCCTTCATGTTCCCTTGATATCCCATTGTATGCACAAATCTCTTCAGGAGATTATCTGTTGTAAAGTGTATCGGATTGTGATCATCGTCGTGTAGTCCAGACATCTTTGGATTAATCATTCAGTAACATGTATCTCTTGCTTTGCACTGTAGCCTGTATTCGCCTACCGTTTATATCATCAGCTAATTGTGCTGAGAGCCAAATATCAAGAAAATGATTTCTATATATCACAGGGCACTCGGTCAAGGCAAATCGTATATTTGATCGTTGAAGCCACCGGATGATCAGAGCTAGATCCGCATTCTCAGGAGTCACCTGTAGTAAAGCACACATATTGTGCTTGTGCTCAAATGGATAGGTCGGTTCATCGTCTTCCGCCATATCTGAACACACAAACAAACATATTCAAAGAAGAAATTAGTCCTAAAGTTCACAGCTTTAAGTAATTTCAACTTATAATATGAAGAAGATAAGAAGAAATTTCATTAAGAACCTTATCTTCAACAAATTTACAACCTACAAAATAAACAGAGAGTTGGTAAAAATGAATAATCAAAGCCCATAATCACTTAATCGTTGTCCGAAAACACTTAATTGAAGCTTACCGAGTCGGAATGTGTGGGCTGGTAAATTAGGGTTAGGAAATTAAGATTATTACGATAAGTCGGTTGAGTTTCTGAAACTTAGAGCTAGAGAGTGGAAGGTGAGAGAGAAAAGTGGGAAAATGTTTCTCTAACTCCCTCTTATATACCTTTTGAAAGTGGGTTTTAAATGCATTTTGTCATGTAGTGAGTTAATAGCTGTCAAACAGTACTATTGGCCATTTAAAATATTCACATATAAAATCTTGCTCGGAAATGTATTTATTCAAAGCTTGCTAGTAACCTTCCACTTCCTCAAAGCTTGCTCGTTTCAAATTTAACTCAACAATTTAAAGTTTATTTTAGAAATAAATCCAAGAAAATACAATGAAGGAAGCTTACTCAAAATACTAGATTGCTCGAGAAATGAATCACAAGACCAATAATCAAGTATACAATATCAAATAGGCAACCTTTCTAGGAATCATTTAAGATTCCCAAATAAATACTTTAGAAATACTCCTAGTCACAAACCTTGCTTGGATAATTTAACTTCACACAAGCCTTACCCGAATATGTTAGAAAGTTCACAAATATTCAGGAAAGTATACTTTGATGCAAAGTATGCTTGAAAAACTTTAAAGATACAAAGTGTGCTAGATAGGAATTCAAAACACAAATTGTACCCGTAAAGCAAATATTTGAAATTACCAAGTATGCTAGGAGAACATTTGAACATGTCAAAGTGTGCTAGTAACATAAAGTGTGACCGGGAAACAAGGTTTGCCCAAAAACACTTGGAATTTTTAAGAATTATCTTTACAAATAACACAAAGCTTTCTAGAATGAGTTCAAACAGTAAAACAGATACCTAAGTAAGCTATAAAGTCTAAAATCATATTAAGCTTGCTGTAAGTAACATACTCAATCACAAATCATGCTAGTATGACTTAAACAAACTATAAAACAATTAAGTTTGCTAGAAAGTTTAAAATACAACAAAGCTTGCTGGTGAATAACATATAAAATAGCTTGCTAGTAAACAGTTGTACTTCTAAAACAAAGCAATAAAGTGTGCTAGACAATACCAACCATATAAAAGCATGCTAGAATCATCATATTCAACATTTAATATGCAAAGCTTGCTAGAAACAAGTCAAATATTTTACAAAGTAGTTAAGTTGTGCTAGAAAAACTTGAACTTGTTAAGGCTTGCTAGAAATACAATATTCAAATTTCAAGTATGCTCGAAGAGGTTAAGCTTCAACTGAAACAGTCAAGTCTACCCGAAATAATGGAAAACCTCTAAGCATGCCCGAAATTGATGAACTTATACTAATAACATCTAAGTGTGCTCGGAAAGGTTGAAAACATGAAACCTTACCCGAAAATACATATTCAAACCTTTTGAAGGTAAAATGCAACAATTTTTGACTTAGATCAAATATCAAACATATTAATCATTAAAAAGCATTGTTTAAGAGCAAATGGTGTATTTAGAGATCAAATTTCAGTCATGTTTCAATTCAAAACAGTTTCTTTCTTTTGCTGAAAAGATCTCAAATATGGGATCATATTGACTAAGTAGCTTTCTCAATACTTCATTCTCAGAATTATTATGACAACATAGACAGGTTAAAAGCAGGTCTAGACTTAACTTGAATTTCATCTCTTTGGTGATATGATTATGGTTCAATTAATATGCATAATACTAAATGGATAACACATATTGTTTTCTGATGCTCCATATCTATTCCCAAGGCTTATTTGACTTTCTCCAGATCACCCCAGAATTGACTTTGACCCCCTGGATTTGGTCAAAACTTTTTAATGACATAACATTTTAAAAAATTTTAATATTTCTTTTCAAACCTTAAAAACACATATTAGGTTGAATGTTGGACTTACAGGCCACGCAAGTCGGACCTTTAAGCCTTTCATACGGAATGTTTAAAGGACTTATATGATTGCCACCACCCCTATAGTTCTAAATTAGCCCTCATGTTTGCATTTTATTTATAAAAAAAATTGTGAACACATATCAACTTTTGGTTGAATAAATATTTGAAATAATGTTGTTTACAATTGTTCATTGTCATTCTTAGATAAGAAATTTCATTTTGGTAACCAAAATACCAATGGGCTCGTGTATGACTGGATAGTCAATTTTCTGCCAATGATTTGGAAAGATGTATATAGGAACATGCATAGACAATAATGAAACTCCACATTAAGTTTAGCAAATTCTTTATGTTTATATCACCTTAGATTTTACACATCATGGGAAAGCAACCATACATGTCAATGACTGTACTAAGTGCCTTTTTAGCCTATTAAATCCATATGATTGGCTTAGTAGTCAATGTACTATCATTTCCCAAATATCAAAGTTTAATACTCAGTCACCCCAATATCTCTTAATTTACAGGTAAATTGCTATCATGTTTGACCACAAGGGGTTAACAGGACCAAACATATATGTGAATACATGTCCTTTCAAATTTAGAGTTATTGACATAAATTTAAGTGAAGGAATAGAAAATAAGTTACAATTGCCCCAAATGCTTTCAGTTTTCCACGTTAATGGCTATCCTTTCAATATGAAAACAGATGATAGGACCAAACATATACAAGTATATGCTCTTCCAACTTGAGAAAATGACATGATTTTAAGCAAAAGTAACTCTTTGAGATTCTTCATTGAAAATTTCATTTTAAGCTTCTATAAAGCTTTGAACTGAATAGTATTATCATGTCTCTGCACCATAAATCAACTTGCTCTGTGTTATCAAAATTGTTTTGAACAAATGCTCTTTAAAATTCTTCAGTTTAGCATATCTTTTGACACAAAAGCACATTTTGACACAAACACAAGTGTAACATATTCAAATCATCAATGAAATCATTAAAACAAGCAGACTTCACATAATGCATAGTCTAACAAATTCTAACAATGTCACATTAGATAATACACATAATTATGATATCTGACAAGCACATATTATCAAGTCAAATCAAGTACTTATTTAGATATCATACACATTCACTGAACATTGTCCAAAGTATCAGTAACACCTAGGATTAATCAGTAAATCATTAAAGCACATTTCAATGAACTAGTAAACAGAAACATATTCAAGCATAACAGTTTGTAAATCCTCTACCAAAATAGTCAATTAGCACATAGAGGCACACATATCAAACAAACATTCATCAAGACTTTGAGAAGATAGTCAGTTTGCACAATCAAGCACACATCATTAATCAGACTTCATTGGAGTATATCATTCCCAGGGCTTTCAGAAGAAAGTTGAACCTGGTTCTATCAAGTGGTTTTGTGAATATGTTAGCCAAATTATCACTTGTATAAACTCTTTTCACTTCAATTAAACCTTTTTCACTACAGTCCCTTATAAAATGATGTCTGATTTCAATATGCTTAGTCTTTGAATGTTGCACATGATTCTTAACAATAAAAGATGCAACACTATTATCAATATAAATAGGAGTGTTTAAGAAATTCAGACCATAATCCAGCATCTGACTTTGAATCCAGAGGACATGTACACAACAAGTAGATGCAGCTATATATTCAGCTTCAGCAGTTGAGATTGATACTGTAGTCTGTTTCTTGCATTGCTATGACACCAATCTATCACCAAAAATTGACAACCTCCAGAAGTAGACTTCCTACTCATATTGCACCCATCATAGCACTATATGTGCAGGTAGTCAAATCAAAGGACTGGTTCTTTGGATGCCAAATTCCTAGATCTGGTCTTCCCTTCAAATATCTAAAGATTCTATTCACTACATTCATGTGAGAAACCTTAGGACTTGACTGAAATCTTGCACACACACAAACAGCAAACATGATATCTAGCCTTGAAGCACTCAGATATATTAGAGATCCAATATTTGCTCTATATTCATGTTTATCCACTAGCTCCCCCTTTTCATCTGCTACCATCTTCTCTTTTGTATCCATATGAGTTGAAGTAGTTTTCAGATCATTACATTTGAAGTTGTCTAGAATGTCATGAATATACTTAGACTGGTAAATGAAAATCCCATCAGTCTTCTATTGAACTTGCAATCCAAGAAAGAAGTTCATTTCTCCTATTGAGCTCATGTTGTACTTGAATTTCATCAGTTCTTCAAACTCCATGCACATATGTTCATTGGTTGACCCAAAAATGATATCATCCACATAAACTTGTAGCAACAGCAAATCTCTTCCTTTCTTCTTGTAAAAGAGGGTTTTGTCAATAGCTCCCCTTTGGAAACCATGTTCAAGTAGATGATTTGACAACTCATCATACCAAGCTCTTGGAGCTTGATGCAGTCCATACAAGGCTTTGTTTAACATATACACCTTGTTAGGATAATCAGGGTCCTCAAATCCTGGTGGCTAAGTCACATACACCTCCTCTTCTATCTTTCCATTTAGGAAAGCAGATTTGATATCAAGTTGGAATACACTTCTGTTCTTTGAGGAGGCATAAGCCAAGAAAATTCTTATTGCTTCAAGTCTTGCAACTGGTGCAAAGACTTTCTCAAAGTCAATCCCTTCTTCTTGTAGGCATCCCAATGCTACAAGTCTGGCTTTGTTCTTAATCACAATACCTCTTTCATCCCTGTTATTCCTAAAAAACCATTTGGTTCCAATTGCATATCTATTTCTTGGCTTGTCTACAAGTTCCCACACTTGTAGATCTCTGAAAACTGAGCCAACTAGTCTTGCATAGCTTCTAACCAATTGTTATCCTTCAAAGCTTGAATAATGTTCTTGGGTTCTATTTGGGATAGAAAGCAGCAGTACAAACAGATGTTTGCAGATTCAGATGCACTTCTAGTTACTCTTTCATAAATGTCACCTATGATGTTTTCAGGAGGGTGATTCTTTTCAACATAAGAGGATTGAACTACTACATCAGCAGATACTTCAGAATCAAGATTTGTGTAATTGAGATCAGGTTCATCATTGATCAAATCAGTTGTTGCATCATGAAACACTGGTGCTTCTTCATTGTTCATCTGAGAGGTTGATGCACCATTGTTTCCAACATTCATACTTTGAAACAAATACTCAAATCTTGCATTTCTCCTTGCTTCTTCTGTGTTATCAGGATTTGTCTCATTCAGCACAGTATTATCCTGATTTTCTTGATTATATGGATTTGCGTGTTCATTGTTCTGATCATGAACTTGTTCTGGATCATGTACTGTTTCAACAGTGGAAGAATGGTTAATGAAATTATATTCTTGACCTTTTTAAGCAACCTTTGACCACAACTTGTCCAAATCAAGTTTCTTTGAAGTTTCTTCAGTAATCACACTTGTCTTATACATAGCTTCATCAAAGTTCTAAGGATAAATCTTGAATGACTTGATTAGCTTTTCAAGATCAAACAACCATGCAGCACCATCAACTGTATTGAATTGATTCTCATTGAACACAATATCAGATGATTCTATCACACTCAAATGATCTTTCACATGTACTCTGTAGGCTTTTGAGTGTGTAGAGTAACCAAAAAAAGTAGTCAAACGATTTAGCTTGAAACTTGTTGAGATAATCCTTGGTGTTCAGCAATGAACATTTGCATCCAAATGGCTTGAGAAACTTGATGTAGGGCTTTCTTTTAAACAAAATCTCATAGGGATTTTTGTCTTGACTTTTATTGAGAAGGATTCTGTTCTGCACATAACAAGCTGTGTTGATTGTTTCTGCCCAAAAAATAACATGTAGAAAAGCATCAGCCAACATGGTTCTTGCAGCTTCTATATGTGTTCTGTTTCTTCTTTCTGTTGCACCATTTTATTCAGGAGTTTTAGGAGCAAAGAATTGTTGAAGAGTTCCTTTTGCAGTACAAAACTCTTCCATTACTCCATTCTTGAACTATGTGCCATTATCACTCCTCATTATCTTTACCCTTGCATCTAGTTGATTCTCAATCCTGGTTACACATCCTTTAATCAACTATGCAGCCTCACCCTTTGTACTTAGGAAATAAACCCAAGTATATCTTGAGAAATCATCAATGATCACAAGGAAGTATCTTTTCTTACCTATGCTTGGGACACTTGCAGGACCACAGAGATCCATTTGAAGCATCTCAAGCACTTGATCAATTGAGTTGATGAGTTTTGTCTTATTAGAAGACTTGTGCTGCTTGCCCTTTTGGCATGAGATAAAATTATCATCCAGTTTGAACTCTCTTGTAGGTAGGCCAATTACATGCTCACCCTTCACAAGTTTGTTCATGTTCTTCAAATTCACATGACACAGTTTCCTATGCCACAATTTTGATTCATTTTGAATGGCTTTAGAAACAAAACAGGTACCACCCGTTGAAACAACATCCTTAATGTTTAGTTCATACAAATTGCCATTCCTAGGGGCCATCATCATGATCATGTCAGGAGGGATTACAAAGTCAGGTTTAACGATGAAATAGTGAGAATCATCAAACCCAACGTTATAACCTTTACCACACATCTGGGATATGCTTAAAAGGTTGTACTGTAACCCTTCTACAAAGAAGACATTGTCAAATGTGACCTTTTCATTTGTCAAGAAACCCTTTCCAACAATTTTACCACCATTCTCATCACTACGAAAGGCTACTGGACCTTCAAACTTCTCTTCATAGTTGACAAGTGACCTTTTGTCACATGTGATGTGCCTGGAACACCCACTATCCATGTACCATACTTCATTCAGTGGAGTGGATGGTTCCTACACAAATCAAGGAAATTGATTAATTGAGTGATGAAGTGCAAGCTGTCTCAAGTTGCTGATCATCAGACTAATTAACAGTAGCAGCATTGGGTGTGAGAGAAATGTGTTTAGGATCTTCATGAGTAATTTCAATATTATCTGATGATGTGTTGTAAAACACACTTACTTTCCTTATCGTTTTATCATGTTTTAAGTACTTTATTAGTTTAATTATTAAGAGTTTTAGCTTTTTTTGCTTAATTTTACAAAGTTGGATTGATTACTTGTAGGTTTTGAGTTTTAATGGAAAAAAGAGTAAAGTTTGAAGACTCTAGGGACCTTTTTGAGCAACTTTGAAGACTACAACTCAAGGCCCGACTCAAGCCCACAAGTTAGAAGCCATACAAGCATAATATATTAATTAAATAAAAAAAAGAACCCTAACTAGTTGATTTGATCTTTTACATTGGATTGTTTTGCAAGTAACTTGAAGATTGACTTGTGTTTGATTGTTATTGAATCTTGAATGAGTTTACTTATGTTTATGTTATTGTTTATGATGTTTAACTTGAATATACGCTGCTGTCCAAAGTTAATGATAGGCTAAACTAGTTAGTTCTAACTAGGTTAGATGAATATTGTTTGGTTTTAATGAGTAATATGGATAGTTGATCATCATGACTTGTTTTCTTAATGAAACATTTAGTTTAATGTTGAATTAGGTTGTGTTTAGTGGCTGTTATTTGATTAATTATACTCATATACCTCTTGCTTTGATTGATTGAATAGGTTTTAATTGATTTTAGCTTGTTTAAACTCTTTACTTTGTGTTCAGAGATTTTTTACAGGGTTATAAACAATAGGGTTTAAGTGGGTATATAAATTAGTTAAAATCAATGGGTAGGCACCTTCTTAGAGACCGAGAGGTGATAGGAAGTAAACTCGTCTCATAGCTTTTACTTGTTAGAATGAGGATCGCGCGAGAGCGGGTTCGGTTCTTGTCGGGTTTGGGTTTATGAGCGATTAGTTGACCTAGTTTAAGTTAAACTAAATTGTTCCTCTATCCTTGGATGCATAGTATTCGTCTCCATTAGGGTAGTGCGTCGGTGAGTCAGAGAGGAGAGTCGGTATTAGAACACTTTTTCAATTCCTTTCCCGGTTTGTGCTTAAAATCTACTAAGTGTAATTTAGGGTTTGTTAGTGAGACCGAGAGGTGATCTAGCTTTCTTGAATGAACCTTAGTTGTGACATCCTTAGATACCAGTGTCGTGAGATTCTTCAATCCATTAGCTTATTATACCCTCAATAGGAATCTTACCTAGGTAGACGTTTTCTCCATTGATAAGTCTCATTCTCAAAGTTTCGTCTAGTCTTGTTAAGTTTAGTTAATTAAGTTAGTTAAAGTAAGTTAGATCAAATAGTTAATAATTAAAAATCAATTAAAAAATATTATTCTTAGCTGAGTCTTGGTTAGGTTTAAGTATTAAGAACGTTTTCACGTGTCCTTGTGTTCGATACTCGGACTCCCTGAAGTCTATACTATTAGTGATTGGTACACTTGCCGATTGTGTGTGGATTCGTTAGGATTTTCCTTTGTATATTTAATGATTAGTTGTGAGTTATTTAAAAAGGGCATCATTAGACACACATCAAGTTTTTGGCGCCGTTTCCGTGGATGTGGGCTGAGGCATATTGAGAACGACTCGAGTCAGGACCTACCTTGTTAGATTAGTTATTTTAATTAGTTTAGTTTATTTTAGTTTAGTGTAGTTTAAGTTTAGTTTTATTTTATTATTATACTTGTTATTTTTAAATATTTTATTCTATTTTTATCTGGTTCCCGTGATCCTTTTATTTTGAGTGTTCTTTACAAGAAATATGTTCGGACGACACGTTGGAACGTCATGGTGCAAATTGTGTGGCGGAGATCACTGGGTACATGATGCTTATGAGCGAAGGAGGATAAAAACTGAGGCACAGAAAACTCCATGGGAATCACTTATTGCAAAGCCTCCTTCATACCAATTTGCATATGATTAAATGGGGAACTTCTTAGGGTATAAAGACTTATAGGGAAATATATTAGAGCCCACGCCATAGTTGGAATCAATAATGGATGATGTATTGTTTGCCATTAGAAAGGATTTGGAATATATTCCACCTTTGAATCCATCTTTCTTTGAAACCTCGAGTGAGTTTGAAGATACCGGAATGGAGGAGCAGAGAGTAGAGGAGTAGGTTCCCTCTTGGAAGGAAGAATTTAAGGATAAGTTTGGTAAAGAGTTGATGGATTCCACCATGATAGATGAAGGGGAGTTTAACCCACTTGGCGATTTGAAGTTGCTTGAGGATCTATTGTATAACAAGCCAAGTGCGGGGATCAAGAATGAGCCTTGTGAGGAGAACCATGAGGTGGTTGGTGAATCAGTCTTTCCACCATTGCACTTTGAATGTGAAAAACTAAAACATGAACCGTAATCAATCTCCATTCGGGACGTGTTGAGGTTTAAAAAGTTGGCTAAAAGAATAAGGAGGATATCTAGGATCAGAGATCATGGTGTGCAGAAGAGTTCGTTACTCCCGTTTCACTTTAGGGGATCATTTTTTGGGGAGTCTAAGAGTTGGTGGGCCGAGTTTAATTCATACGGTCGTTCCCATGAGAGTTGTGCAATTTGTTTTTCCCGACCAATTGTAAAAGGAGAGTGTTGAGGAGCGTCGATGGGAAGAGGATAAAGGAGAATCCTCCTGATTGAGGTTTCGGGAGCGAGTCCGGCTGAAGACTATTCAATAAACTTAGCGCTTCCCGGTAGGGAACCCGGTAATATCTTTTCTTATTATTTTATTTTCATTTTATTTTTATTTCCGAGTTTTTCCGGGTGTTTCTTCTCTTACTTGCAGGTTACTCCTTGGTTGGTTGATGACGGTTTATGAGCGGGAGTTTTAAGCAAGTGTGGGGATGCAATTTGCTTAAGGATTGTCACTTTCGTTCATTAGTGATATCTTGATAGAGAGCACTGGAGTTTTAAGCTTGCGTTCGAATAGGAGGGCGAGGAACATGATTTACTGCACACTTGCATGATCACATATGCTAGGGGAGTCTATTCCACTTTATTTTTCTTTATGTTTAGTTTTGTCATTTCCTTGTCTCACATTGAGGACAATGTGAAATTTAAGTGTGGGGATGGGGAATTGACGTTTTCATTTTTTTTAAGAAAAACAATAGGATATTAAAAAATTAAAAAAATATAAAAAATAGGTTTTAAAGAAAAAGGTCCCTTGAATTTAGTTTTTTTTACGTTAAAGTAGGAGATGATGATATTTATCGGAAATCGGTTTTTCAAACTACTAATAATATGAGATAAATATAAGAAAACACACTTAACTTGGGATGTGTCGGTAGGCTCTGCCTTGAAAATGAAAGGGCAAATTTGATAAAATGCTTAAAACGGAAATCTTTTGTGGGTAAAGCGTTTTGTCCGTGGAAGATAAGTAATGAAAGGTCGGGCCATACTCAAGCCTCAAATTTTGGTATGAAAAAGTGGAAATATCATGAGTTTTAAAAATTTAAATACGTTATCATATGATGCTTGGGTAGGTTTAACGTTGAGTATGCCGTGTAGCCTGTGATATAAATCTTAAACAGCTAGTTTTGTGTTTTACACCTCATTGGTGTATGGTTTTATAACCTTAAATCTTGTATTGATGGGATGCCTCGGGTCTGGAGACCATGGGTCTGTATGCAATCTATTCATCTGGGTATTCACAATTCCTAAGTGGGGTTGCGGATATTTAAAATAAAGCCAAAAAGAGCAAACTCTTATAAGTCTTTAAACATGATCACAAAAGTACAAATACACTACAGACTTGATCATCCCCGTTGTTAGCCATGTGGGGTCCCCTTGCTCGCGTCTCATTACCATTAAGAAACGGACCACAAGGGACACGCTCCATGTAAGCCCTACAGTTGAAATTTTGCATACTCACCTATGGTGATGGTTTCGGTGTATTGCTTGATAATAGGGGTATGTCATGTTGTGGGGAACACTAGCTATTAATTAATTGAACCTTAATCGTATCTAATGGCTGCTTGGTATACTTTGATGCTTAAGCTTAGGTGGATAAACAATACCCTTGATCGTCTTAACTATTCATGGAAAAAATATAGAGCAACAAAAGTTTTAATTCTGCTAATTTTGAGGTTTAAGTCAATTTGGGGTGGTCTGGTCCGGTAAAAGCTGAAAATAAACGAGTCTTAATTGTGTAAACCACTGAGTAATATTATTGCCGGATCTTATTTTTCGCGGTAAAGATCAAGGCATGGATTTAAGTGGATAACAATATCAGTGATCGTGGTTTTTGCGTTCTTCTAAGCTTTATAATATTAACCTATATGTTTTTAAGACTGTATTTTCTGACTCTGATCCAACTGCATTAGACTTTTTCAGGGACGAAAAAGACTTAAGTGTGTGGATGTTTAATGTGTTGTAAAACACACTTACTTTCCTTATCGTTTTATCATGTTTTAAGTACTTTATTAGTTTATTTATTAAGAGTTTTAGCTTGTTTTTGCTTAATTTTACATAGTTGGATTGATTACTTGTAGGTTTTGAGTTTTAATGGAAATAAAAGTAAAGTTTGAAGAATCTAGGGACCTTTTTGAGCAACTTTGAAGACTACAACTCAAGGCCCAACTCAAGTCCACAAGTTAGAAGCCTTACAAGCATAATATATTAATTAAATAAAAAAAAAAGAAAACCCTAACACCCCCATACCAGTTCCGATCGGAATCTGGGCAGCCACCAAGGAGAAAGAAAAAAAGTGTCTGGCGGCTAGAGGACGGCTGGAAGAAGAGAAAGAAGACCAAGGAGGGTTCCGTACAGCATCTACAGGTTATTTTCATTCATAAACTCAACCATATACTTGAGTATTGCATTCATAAACTTTGTGTTTTTGTTCAAGTTTATTAACTAGTTGATTTGATCTTTTACTTTGGATTGTTTTTGCAAGTAACTTGAAGATTGACTTGTGTTTGATTGTTATTGAATCTTGAATGAGTTTACTTACGTTTATGTAGATGTTTATGATGTTTAACTTGAATATATGCTGCTGTCCAAAGTTAATGTTAGGCTAAACTAGTTAGTTCTACCTAGGTCAGATGAATATTGTTAGGTTTTAATGAGTAATATGGATTGTTGATCATCATGACTTGTTTTGTTAATGAAAAGTTTGGATTAACGTGGAATTAGGTTGTGTTCAGTGGCTATGATTTGATTAATTATACTCATATACCTCTTGCTTTGATTGATTGAATCGGTTTTTATTGATTTTACCTTGTCTGAACTCTTTAACGTGTGTTTAGAGATTGTTTGCGGGGTGACCAACCGTAGGGTTTAAGTGGGTATATTAATTAGTTAAAATCAGCGGGTAGGCACCTTCTTAGAGACCGAGAGGTGATAGGAAGTAAACTCGTCTCATAGCTTTTACTTGTTAGGATTAGGATCGCGCGATAGCGGGTTCGGTTCTTGTCGGGTTTGGGTTTATGAGCGATTAGTTGACCTAGTTCAAGTTAAACTAAATTGTTCCTCTATCCTTGGTTGCGTAGTATTCGTCTCCATTAGGGTAGTGTGTCAGTGAGTCCGAGAGGAGAGTCGGTATTAGAACACTTTTTCAATTCGTTTCCCTGTTAGTTCTTAAAATCAACTAAGTGTAAGTTAGGGTTTGTTAGTGAGACCGAGAGGTGATCTAGCTTTCTTGAGTGAACCTTAGTTGTGACATCCTTAGATACCGGGTCATGAGATTCTTCAATCCATTAGCTTATTATGCCTTCAATAGGATTGTTACCTTGGTAGACGTTTTCTCCATTGATAAGTCTCATTCTCAAAGTTTCGTCTAGTCTTGTTAAGTTTAGTTAATTAAGTTAGTTAAAGTAAGTTAGATCAAATAGTTAATAATTAAAAATGAATTTAAAAATATTATTCTTAGATGAGTCTTGGTTAGGGTTAAGTATTAGGAACGTTTTCACGTGTCCTTGTGTTCGATACTCGGACTTCCTGAAGTCTATACCATCAGTGATCGGTACACTTGCCGATTGTGTGTGGATTCGTTTGGATTTTCGTTTATAAATTTAAAGCTTAGTTGTGAGTTATTTAAAAATGGCATCATTAGACACACATCATCTGAATTGTCTGTTTCATAACCACATTCCCTTGGAGTTTTCACATATGAAGTTGTGATTTGGCCATCATCTAGTACATTGTTGCACTCTTGAACTACATAGTCCTTTGTTTAAAACCATGCTTCTGAACTTCAACCTTAGGTTTCCAAATAAATCCTTGAGGTTTAAAACCATGCTTCAATAGGAATTTTTCATCACCAGTTAGTTCTTTTGGTTTCCTTTTTGAGACAACATTTTTCTTTTCTTTCTTATCATTACTTGGTGATCCTTGAGAATCATCAGACTTAATGATTTTGAGTCTGATTGGGGATAATTCTCAAATGTTGAAAATTCTTTTTGACACCAGTTTCAGATTTCTTGGGAGATTTGCTTCTTTTGACTTGTTCAGCCATGTTTTTCTTTGGTTTTCCTTTAGCTTTCCCTTCCATCTTAATACTGTTTTTAGCCTTCTGAACATTCTACTTTCCACACTTTTCCTTTTCCCAAGTATTCATCATACTTCTGTTTGTAAAGCTCAAAGTTTTGTCCAAACTCTGTCTCATTGGGAACATGAAAAGGTTTGAAGTTGAACCTTTCATTGCAAGAATCAGTATGGTGACCATATTCATCCCATTTTTTGCACCACACCTTTACTTTGAATCTTTCATGATCACTCCCCTTCTTGAATCTCTCACTTGGTCTAGGTAGTGTAATTCCAAGTGTTTTCTGAGTCTTCAATCCATCAAAGTCAATTGAAAAAGAAACAAAATCTTCTATCTTGATATCTTGTCTTTCAGTCTTGCTTTTCACTGTGACACCCGGTAATTTCCCAATCCTATAAACTAAGTAATCAACCTAATAAATAGGTGATTGTGAATATTATGCGCGCCATATAGAATCAGCGCGGGCAATTTTTATGTTCGCCCTGCGCGAGCGCGCTATATTAGAATCAGCGCGGGCATCTGTTATATGCGCCGTGCGCGAGCGCGCCATGTTAGTCAGCGCGGGCATATTATGTGCGCCCTGCGCGAGCGCACCATGTTAAGAACCAGCGTGGGCATATGTTATATGCGCCATGCGCGAATGTTTTGGCTTTATGTTTTCATGTAACTTAACGTTATGTTGTCTAATGGGTTGACCATCCCGCATGATGCTAAGGCGGGTGCATCCTAAATCGTTTATGCGCGTGCGGAAGGGAACTAACCTCCCCGCATGGCGGGAACATTGAGAGCTAGTTTGTCTGAAGCTCCAAGATGGAATTGACTTCAACATGACTGATCACTATGTTGAAATACCAAGACCACCTGGAGAATCTACAAATGAAACTCAATGTCCCTAACTGCGAGAAGGTTACGCACCTACCCGCAGCAAAGAAATGTCCTTCACGCAGAAAGCTATGCGCACAAAGTAATACGCGCAGAACACTTAGTCTATTCTCCAGATGTAAGGAGATTACTCCCGCCCAAAAGGAAACAGTAGCGTGTTTCAGAGATTTTCCACTTTTTACTGTACACTGACAAAAGTACCTGAAAAAGCACACTGTAACACGAAAAGTCAACTGTCAGCCACCCTATTCTCACCAACCCCAGACCTGCATGTCCTGACCAAATCAAATCAAAATCTTTTATCCACTACTCCACTTTTAAATAAATAATAATAATTTCCATACTTTATCATCATTACACCTAGATATGAAAAGATTACAATCCCCTAAAGCAAGGGATTGTGTTCCCTTGAGTTTGCCTATAAATATGTAACCCAAATTATCACCCAAACACACTTCAAACTTCTCTCTTAAGAACTGCAAACTTGCACTAATCATCTCCCAAGCATCCGTTGTTTTCATTTCCGATCTTGTTACTAGGTAAGCCGAGATTATAACCTTGAGATCTACTTTCCAACCCTTATATTCTCCTATTTCTTGATCTTAATATATATATACTTCTTGTTATTTAATCGTATTCTAGACCTTCAATTCAAAGGCCAACACCAAGAAAACCCGAATCTCGATTAATCCCTTAACAAGAACCACAGGTGAGTCTCACAGCCCCTGTTTTCACTGTTTTCACTATTTTTAAACTGTTTTCGGGGCGAGGGACACGTACTTAAATTACGATTTATCATGGTATACTTACAAGTTATGCAAACGATTGTGTTTAAATTATGTTTCATGATGAGCAATGCAAACGGTTATCTTTGGTTTACGATGTATGTGCGCCAGAATTCGAGTAAGTGATCACTTTACCATTGGAACTCTAAGGGTAGGGACTGCTGGTTTGATCCGCCCACTCGTAGGGGTCGCACCTCTTACACAGACGAGTGCCTAGTATGGTCATGGGGCAGTACTATGGGTTTGAGCCCGCTTGTAGAGGTCGCTCCTCTTACGCAGACGAGCGCCTTGTTTTCCGGCACAACGTCCGCGCGTAACCCGCGGGACGGTATTACAGTATTATTCGCTCGTAGTGGCAGCGCCACTTACACAGACGAGCACGGCTTTTCAGAAATGTCCACGCGCAACCCGCGGGACGGTATTACTCATTTCGCTCGTAGTGGCAGCGCCACTTACACAGACGAGCACAGTTCCCAGAAATGTTCGCGCGTAACCCGCGGAACGATTTTATCAGAATGTGTTGATAGAACTATGTTTTACCAAGCATGTGTTTTAATGATGCTATCAGAATTATGTTTCAGAATGATTTTTATCAAGATTATGATGCAATACGATTTATCAAGTTACTAAAACTTGTGAACTCACTCAGTTTATACTGAATCAAATGTTTTACGTGTCTTTCAGGAGATAACTAAGTAGCGCATGGAGTCACACTTAGAGCACCTCACGCTGAACATCTAAAACTAGCTTTTTGGAAGATTTTAGTTCTATCCCTTCGATGCGCGTGGTTGTTCTCGCCGCGCAAGGGGATATGGCGTGGAAATCTTCAACAGTTTTTATACTTGGATGATTTTATGTAATTTTTAAACAATGTAATGTATTTGTATTAAACATTTCATGCGCAATGAAAATCTTATCTTGAATGTTTGCAATGGCCCGTGCTTAAGTATCAATCCCCACTCGCGCGCGCCCGGCTGTTTCCGCCGTTCAGGGCCTGGTGTGACAGATTGGTATCAGAGCACTGGTTATAGCGAACTAGGAAAAGAAGTTTTAACCTAGACTATAACCGTTGGGGAATCGCATGAAATATTTTTCAAAGAAAATATTTTCAAAAGAAACTATACACACACTTAGGAACACGGGTCACACAGTGTCTAGTGAATAAAGATAAAGAACATTATGTGCTCAGAGTTCATGCGCTAAGTTTAACATATTTTCATTCTCTTTTAAAGCGAGAATGCCTCCAACCAGAGCCAAGGGAATTACCATGACACCCGAGGAACTCGCGGAAATAATCGCGCAGGCGATTGCGACACATGAGGCCAGCAAGGCCGAATCAAGTCAGGGTCGGCAGAACGAGACCCCAGAACCCGAATCAGGAGCCTTGGACAAAGGGTGCTCCTATAAGACATTTATGGCCTGTAGGCCTTGGCCATTCAAGGGTACCGAAGGGGCCATTGGGCTCTACAACTGGATTGACAAGATGGAGACAGTTCTCTCCATTAGCAGATGTAGTGAGAACCAGAAGTTCCTTTACGCGACCTGCATGTTCCAAGAAGCAGCTTCGTCTTGGTGGAAGCTTCAAGTGAAGACCTTGGGACGAGAAGTTGCTCTTCACAAGACCTGGGAAGAACTGAAGGAAATGTTGATGAGAAAGTTCTGCTTTCGCGCAGAAATCCAGAGTCTGCAACAGGAATTCTGGAACCACACCATGGTAGGAACGGATATCGACGCCTACAACAACCGGTTCAATGAGCTTTGCCAGTTAGTGCCAGACATGGCAAACACGGAGGAAAAGAAGATCGAGAGATATATCTTTGGGTTACCTCCTGTTGTTAGGGTTCCACTCAACGCCGCAGCGCCTCCAACCTTTGATGAGGCGGTAGCGCGGGCCATCACCCTTACGAGGGATACGGTCCGTGCGGGTATGTTGACTACGCGCGGAAACGAGCAGCGAGCCTCTGACTCCAAGAGGAAATGGAACTCTCACCACCGAGGGTCCGACTCCAAGCAGCCACCGTTCAAGAAGCAGGAGAGCGCAAAGGTTTACGAGATCCAAGCCGCAGAGCCATCAAGGAAAGGATACAGCGGGCCTTACCCATGGTGCAACAAATGCAAGTTTCACCACGAGGGTGAATGCGCGAGCGTCTCGTGCGCCAAATGTAACAGGCCAGGGCACAAGACGGTGAATTGCCGTGCTAAAGAAGCTGGAGCCAGTGACAACTGCTACGCATGCGGAAAGCTAGGGCATTTTAGTCGGGATTGCCCGCAAAAGGGAAACCAAGCTCGCGGGAGAGCTTTTGTGATCGGCGCGGGCGAAGCTAAAGAAGAGCCGAATGTGGTAACCGGTACGTTTTTGCTTAACGGCCATTTTGCATCTGTTTTATTTGATACTGGCGCTGACCTAAGTTTTATATCCGCTGAGTTTAAAAACTCCCTAGGCCTAGCAAGCAGTAGGCTAGACACGCCTTATACTATAGAACTAGCCAATGGTAGGCAGTTATGCGCGAACGAAAGAACTGAACAATGTGTTATAGTCATGGGAGGTCACGGGTTCAATATTAACTTGTTGCCAATAGACTTGGGAAGTTTTGACATTGTGGTAGGTATGGATTGGTTAGTCGAGAACCACGCAGAGGTTATTTGCCATGAGAAGCAGGTTCGGATCCCACTGTTGAACGAAGAAACCTTGGTAATTCAAGGGGAAAGAAGGGGAGTTGCGACGAAACTGATTTCGTGCCTAAAGGCGCGCAAGTGCCTAAGGAAAGGGTGCTACGCCTTCCTGGCGCATGTAGTAGAAAAGAAAGGAGATGAGCGAAGAATTGAAGACTTACCAGTAGTGCGCGAATTTCCAGAAGTTTTTCCTGAAGATTTGCCCGGATTACCGCCGCCGCGACAAGTCGAATTTCGTATTGATTTAGTCCCAGGAGCTGCGCCAGTAGCTCGAGCGCCTTATCGATTAGCTCCATCTGAGATGCAAGAGCTATCCAATCAGTTACAGGAACTATTGGATAATGGTTTCATACGCCCAAGCTTTTCACCTTGGGGAGCTCCAGTACTGTTTGTTAAGAAGAAGGATGGTTCCTTCCGGATGTGTATTGACTATAGGGAGCTGAACAAGCTGACAGTCAAGAATCGGTACCCCTTACCGAGGATTGACGACTTATTTGACCAGTTACAGGGATCCAGTTATTATTCGAAGATAGATCTACGGTCAGGATACCACCAACTTAGGGTCCATGAGGAAGATGTGCCGAAAACAGCCTTCCGAACTAGATACGGCCATTATGAGTTCTTAGTGATGCCTTTCGGGATAACTAATGCGCCGGCTGTGTTCATGGATCTGATGAACCGTGTGTGCAAACCATACTTGGACAAGTTTGTGATTGTGTTTATAGATGATATTCTGATTTACTCTCGGACCAAGGCCGAGCATGAGCAACACCTGAGATTGATTTTGGAATTGTTAAGGAAAGAAAAGTTGTATGCGAAGTTTTCCAAATGTGAGTTTTGGCTTAGAGAAGTTCACTTTCTCGGTCACGTTGTAAACGAGAAAGGAATACACGTTGATCCTTCCAAAGTCAAGGCCATCGAAAACTGGGAAGCGCCAAAAACCCCAACTGAGGTGAGGCAATTCCTAGGACTAGCTGGCTACTATCGACGCTTCATTGAGAACTTCTCCAAGATAGCTCTACCACTGACCGCGCTAACTCAGAAAGACAAGAAGTTTGTTTGGGGCGAAAATCAGGAAACAGCATTTCAAATGTTAAAACAGAAGTTATGTAGTGCGCCAATTCTGTCTCTGCCCGAGGGGACGGATGACATCGTCGTTTACTGCGACGCTTCACATCAGGGACTCGGATGTGTCCTTATGCAGCGGAACAAAGTCATAGCGTATGCCTCGCGCCAACTCAAGACCAATGAAAAGAACTACACAACGCATGATCTGGAACTTGGAGCGGTTGTCTTCGCGCTAAAGATTTGGCGCCATTACCTCTATGGTACAAAGTGTATAATCTTTACGGATCACAAGAGCCTTCAACATATATTCGATCAAAAGGATTTAAACATGAGGCAACGAAGATGGGTGGAACTGTTGAATGATTATGATTGTGAAATAAAGTATCACCCTGGAAAGGCGAATGTGGTAGCAGACGCGCTAAGTAGGAAGGAGCGAATAAAAACGCTAAGAGTCAAGGCTCTAAGGTTGACCATTCGCGCAGATCTCTCTACCCGCATCCGAGACGCTCAGCAAGAGGCCTTGAAACCAGAGTTTGTTAAAAACGAATCCCTTGGGGTATGATTAAGATTTTGGAGATCAAAGAGAACGACACTCGATATTTTGCTAACCGCATATGGGTCCCTCTCAGGGGAGGATTGCGCGAGCAAGTATTAAACGAAGCTCACAAGACGCGGTATTCCGTACATCCTGGCGCAGACAAGATGTACCAAGATGTTAAAGCGCTGTATTGGTGGCCCAATCTTAAAGGCGCCATCGCGACGTATGTCAGTAAGTGCCTGACGTGTTCGAAGGTAAAGGCTGAATACCAGAAGCCGTCGGGGTTGCTTCAACAGCCAGAAATTCCCATGTGGAAGTGGGAACAAATCTCTATGGACTTCATCACCAAACTGCCAAGGACACCTGGGGGTTACGACACGATCTGGGTTATTGTGGATCGGCTAACTAAGTCAGCGCACTTCCTGCCGATCAAGGAAACCGATAAGATGGAAAAGTTAGCCCGATTGTATATTCGAGAAGTAGTTTCAAAACATGGAGTCCCGGTGTCCATCATTTCTGATAGAGATAGTCGGTTCACCTCAAGATTTTGGAGATCGTTACAAGGGGCTTTAGGTACTCGTCTTGACATGAGTACGGCATATCATCCCCAAACAGATGGACAAAGCGAACGAACAATCCAGACATTGGAAGATATGCTGCGCGCATGCGCAATCGATTTCGGAGGTAGCTGGGATGCTCATCTCCCATTGGTTGAATTTTCTTACAACAACAGTTATCACACAAGCCTCAAGGCTGCGCCGTTTGAAGCTTTGTATGGGCGCAAGTGTAGATCCCCACTGTGCTGGGCTGAAGTGGGTGACAAGCAAATGACTGGTCCAGAATTGATCCAAGAAACAACAGACAAGATTTTTCAGATACGGGATCGCCTTAAGACAGCGAGCGACAGACAGAAGAACTACGCAGATGTGCGAAGGAAACTGTTGGAGTTTCAAGTAGGGGATAGAGTACTTTTGAAAGTCTCTCCATGGAAAGGAGTTCCCCGTTTCGGCAAGCAAGGAAAGTTGAATCCGCGCTACATTGGACCATTTGAGATCCTGGAAAGGATCGGTCCGGTTGCTTATAAACTCCGTTTACCCGCCGAACTCAGTGGAGTTCATGATACGTTCCATGTATCCAACCTCAAAAAGTGCTTATCTGACGAAACGTTGATTTTGCCGTTGGGAGAGATTCACATCGACAAACAACTGCACTTCGTAGAAGAACCTTTAGCAGTAACCGATTGGAAAGAACAAAAGTTACGCAGAAGCAGAATCAAGTTAGTAAAGGTTCAATGGAACTCAAGGCGTGGGCCTGAATTCACTTGGGAAAGAGAAGACCAGATGCGCATGAAATACCCACACCCCTTTCAGAGCATGGCTTCTGCCAGCGACGTCTCCTAAATTTCGGGACGAAATTCTCTTAACAGGGGGAAAATGTGACACCCGTTAATTTCCCAATCCTATAAACTAAGTAATCAACCTAATAAATAGGTGATTGTGAATATTATGCGCGCCATATAGAATCAGCGCGGGCAATTTTTATGTTCGCCCTGCGCGAGCGCGCTATATTAGAATCAGCGCGGGCATCTGATATATGCGCCGTGCACGAGCGCGCCATGTTAGTCAGCGCGGGCATATTATGTGCGCCCTGCGCGAGCGCACCATGTTAAGAACCAGCGTGGGCATATGTTATATGCGCCATGCGCTAATGTTTTGGCTTTATGTTTTCATGTAACTTAACGTTATGTTGTCTAATGGGTTGACCATCCCGCATGATGCTAAGGCGGGTGCATCCTAAATCGTTTATGCGCGTGCGGAAGGGAACTAACCTCCCCGCATGGCGGGAACATTGAGAGCTAGTTTGTCTGAAGCTCCAAGATGGAATTGACTTCAACATGACTGATCACTATGTTGAAATACCAAGACCACCTGGAGAATCTACAAATGAAACTCAATGTCCCTAACTGCGAGAAGGTTACGCACCTACCCGCAGCAAAGAAATGTCCTTCACGCAGAAAGCTATGCGCACAAAGTAATACGCGCAGAACACTTAGTCTATTCTCCAGATGTAAGGAGATTACTCCCGCCCAAAAGGAAACAGTAGCGTGTTTCAGAGATTTTCCACTTTTTACTGTACACTGACAAAAGTACCTGAAAAAACACACTGTAACACGAAAAGTCAACTGTCAGCCACCCTATTCTCACCAACCCCAGACCTGCATGTCCTGACCAAATCAAATCAAAATCTTTTATCCACTACTCCACTTTTAAATAAATAATAATAATTTCCATACTTTATCATCATTACACCTAGATATGAAAAGATTACAATCCCCTAAAGCAAGGGATTGTGTTCCCTTGAGTTTGCCTATAAATATGTAACCCAAATTATCACCCAAACACACTTCAAACTTCTCTCTTAAGAACTGCAAACTTGCACTAATCATCTCCCAAGCATCCGTTGTTTTCATTTCCGATCTTGTTACTAGGTAAGCCGAGATTATAACCTTGAGATCTACTTTCCAACCCTTATATTCTCCTATTTCTTGATCTTAATATATATATACTTCTTGTTATTTAATCGTATTCTAGACCTTCAATTCAAAGGCCAACACCAAGAAAACCCGAATCTCGATTAATCCCTTAACAAGAACCACAGGTGAGTCTCACAGCCCCTGTTTTCACTGTTTTCACTATTTTTAAACTGTTTTCGGGGCGAGGGACACGTACTTAAATTACGATTTATCATGGTATACTTACAAGTTATGCAAACGATTGTGTTTAAATTATGTTTCATGATGAGCAATGCAAACGGTTATCTTTGGTTTACGATGTATGTGCGCCAGAATTCGAGTAAGTGATCACTTTACCATTGGAACTCTAAGGGTAGGGACTGCTGGTTTGATCCGCCCACTCGTAGGGGTCGCACCTCTTACACAGACGAGTGCCTAGTATGGTCATGGGGCAGTACTATGGGTTTGAGCCCGCTTGTAGAGGTCGCTCCTCTTACGCAGACGAGCGCCTTGTTTTCCGGCACAACGTCCGCGTGTAACCCGCGGGACGGTATTACAGTATTATTCGCTCGTAGTGGCAGCGCCACTTACACAGACGAGCACGGCTTTTCAGAAATGTCCACGCGCAACCCGCGGGACGGTATTACTCATTTCGCTCGTAGTGGCAGCGCCACTTACACAGACGAGCACAGTTCCCAGAAATGTTCGCGCGTAACCCGCGGAACGATTTTATCAGAATGTGTTGATAGAACTATGTTTTACCAAGCATGTGTTTTAATGATGCTATCAGAATTATGTTTCAGAATGATTTTTATCAAGATTATGATGCAATACGATTTATCAAGTTACTAAAACTTGTGAACTCACTCAGTTTATACTGATTCAAATGTTTAACGTGTCTTTCAGGAGATAACTAAGTAGCGCATGGAGTCACACTTAGAGCACCTCACGCTGAACATCTAAAACTAGCTTTTTGGAAGATTTTAGTTCTATCCCTTCGATGCGCGTGGTTGTTCTCGCCGCGCAAGGGGATATGGCGTGGAAATCTTCAACAGTTTTTATACTTGGATGATTTTATGTAATTTTTAAACAATGTAATGTATTTGTATTAAACATTTCATGCGCAATGAAAATCTTATCTTGAATGTTTGCAATGGCCCGTGCTTAAGTATCAATCCCCACTCGCGCGCGCCCGGCTGTTTCCGCCGTTCAGGGCCGGGTGTGACATTCACAAAAATGATTCTCTGCAGATTCATAGGATCTTCATCCAGATTTCCCTTGTGTCTTGACTGTCTTTTCTCATACTCCTTCATTTTTCAACTTCTCCAATGTCAAACACTTCATGGCTGGAGAAAACATGGTATACTGGAATGAAGATGTCGCATTCAACTGTTTCAGTGGTCTTTTTCTTGTTATTCTCTTTAACCTTTTCAACAGTGTTTTGCTTGGAGGCCAAACATCACTATAACTTACTTTTGGCCTTTCACATATGTAAAAGGACACATGTACTCTTCTCATTCTTTCATTTATCTTTTCCATCTTGGGAGTCAGTTTGGGTAGTACTGGCAGTTTGCCTATTGAATCAGGCTTCTTATATCTTCTACCTCTTTCAGCGGCCTGAATTTATTCAGCAGAGATTTGATCACTTGAGTCACTCAGATCATCTTGGTTCAAATCTTCTTCACTGAAGTAATCTTCAGACACTTGTACTCCAGTTGACTTATCTTCCCTTACTTCCTATTTCACAACAAACTCTCCTTCTTCATTTACTTCAACCATTTTTTAGTCATCTATGAATTCTTCCTTATCTTGAAAAACTTCTCTGAATTGGTTGAGATATGGCTCTCTTTTCTCTTTGTCAACATTGAGAGTGTAGTTGTTGTTGAATGGTGGAGGAGTAGCTTTATACTTATCGTCATCTCTTATCTTGTTCATAATACCACAAATGTTTCCGGTTGACACCATGTTCTTTAGAAATTCATTCTCAGCCTGCAACTTGGTGTGCTGCACCTCTTCAACAATCATTTTCTTTAAGCCTTCTATCTCAGTGACATATCTTTGTTGAGTTCTATAGCTACTCACACAGTCATCTTCCAAGCTTCCTATCTTTTCTTCATAAATCATATCACTTGCTTGGTACCCATTGATCATGCTTTGTTTTCTAAAGCATTCACCCTCTAACTTGCCTACTTTTGCATTTAAATAATTAATTGTTTCAAGTAAATCAGTTGTAGAGGTTGAGGGTACCTGTGAAGAAGAAGCAGCCTCAATTTCAACATTGGCCATTAGAGCAACATTGCCTTTTGTGATGTCATCTGCATGGTCACTCCAATCAAAATTCCCTTCTTGTTGTGCAGCCAGTGCTACATTCCCTTGGTTTCTGGGTTGACTTTGATTGTTTCTGTTAGGGTTGTTTGGACCATTTGGAGGGTTTTGGTTGTTTCTTTGGTAGTTCTGGTTCTGAGGCACCATCTATTGATTGTTCATTGGGGCTTCCTGGTAGTTATTGGAATTGGGGTTGTTGTTGTGATTGGTGTTTTGATTCTGCTGATATTGAAGTTGGTTTCTTGTCTATTGATTCTGGTATTGGTTTAATTGAAAGTTTCTTGGTTGGTTGCATTCTCTAGCAAAGTGCCCAGGCTGTTGGCAATTATAACAAATGGCTTTTGACTTGCAAATCCGATTCTTTCATTAGGCCCTGATAGAAGAGATCTACCAGTCCTATTAAATAGTCTTTTGCTTCTAAGAGCCAACATTGCAGCCTGCCACTTCAAGTCCATGTCTTCAAGGTCATCTGCATCAATTTGTTCCAAATTATCTTGAATGACACTTGTGTGAATCATGTTTTTGGCAACAACTGCATTGTATGACTCTGTAACATAGAAAACAATGCTTGAGTCTCATTCATTTGACCACTGCTTCCACCAGCATATGGTAAATGTCCAAAAGCCATAGATGCAGATTCATTGTCATCTAAAAGACATTAAACCTTGTTTGGTTTCCCTGGTTACTTGTGCTCCCACCAACAAATGCTTTTGGTGTGTCGACACCATGCTCATTAGGTTCATCTATGATAGGAATCTGCTGTTGGTTTTTGGTTGAAAAGTTTCCCATGGGTGCAATGAGTGCATTGTACACTTGGATATAGGGTTTCTCCTCCTTGATCATTTCATTTTAAATCATCTCTATCTTAGCTGCTTGTAGGAAGCAAATCACATCATCCAGCTTGAGTTGTTCAAAGTTTGGCTTCTGAAGAATAAACTTACTAGCTGTATACCATTCTTTTGGAATTGATGATAACGGTTTGGCATTCAAGTCAGACTCTGTCATCACATAATCTGTGGTTCTGAGATCATTCACAATGGCTAGAAATCTTTCAAGAATTGATTTCAATCTCTCCCCATCTTTATACTTGAACCTCTCAAGTTGTTGTTTGAGTCTTTGCTTCTTGATGTTCTTCAGCTCTGTATTGCCCTCAAACATCTCAAGTATTGCATCATACATAGCCTTTGCTGTGGTATGATGTGCAACCTTGGTCAAAATATCCCAAGACAAACCCATCTTGATCATTGCAGGCGCTCTGTCATCAATCTTCCTCATCCTGTCACCCACAGATTGGTTAGGATTTGCACCATCAGGAGTATATGGTCCATTTTTAATGGAGTTCCACATATCCACGTCATTATAACACACAATAACCTCAAACAAAACTTTCCATTTGATTAAATTTTCCTGTCCTTAAAGCCTTGGAATTTTGTTAGTGGAGACCTCTTGCTGTTCAAAACCAGACATATTTTTGGTGTTTTTGTAAAATGATTTTATAGAAAACAGAGAAAATCTTAAACAGATTTAAAAAATCAAAATTTAAAAATCAATCAGATCTGAGAGATAACTCTTTAGATCTGATGTATCTAATTCGATTGGAGCAAGACCTAATAATAAAAATTCAAACTTTAACCAAAAACAAGTAAAAGGAGTAACCCAAATTTGTAGATCTGGAAGAATGAAGGAAGAACAGAGTTACTGACATCAGTATCAAATGGAACAGTAATCAGCTCACATCATTCTTCATCTTCAAATAATCAACAATAAGCAACAAATATTCACAAAAACAACAACAAACAAACTCTGATACCACTTGTCGGTCCCGAAATAGATCACTCAAACTCACACAAAATGTCACAACCCACACAATAAATGTGTCGACAAGAAGGTTGGTGACGTTGCTATTTTTGGTAAGATTAACTGTTTGTTAACGGCGGAATCAGAAACAAATATAATTGTTGCTTAAAGACTAATAAATGTAACAAACAGAAACAATCACTCAAAAGATTTCCATTTATAGAAATTTCATACAAATGTAAATCGATTAGGGTTTCTTGTTTGGAATGTTTATCCATACAATCTTAGGACAGCCGTCACACTCAAATCAGGAATATTCGATTCTTTTCTGAAATGTGTAAAGTGGCAAATCCGTCTTGTTGGAGGCGTACCCTAAATTATTCTATTTATAGGCTTGCCACCACCTGAAAGTTGTCCTGATTTCTAGAAACCCTAATGATAGGTACATAATCATATTACATATTCAAAAATGTACTAAACGTAAAAACAGGTCTTCGGGGTAGGCTTTGTGCCTTTTGTTTTCTTCGAGTAGACCTGGTAACCTTGAAGTGTGCTTGTAAATAGTACTCCGGGTAGACTTTAAGTATTTTCCTTAGAAAATACTCACCTAGCAGACTTCAATCTTCTTGACCATAGCAGACTTTGCTCGATATAATCTAACGAGCAAACTTGTTTTTCAGAAATCCTTTCAACTCTTTGTCAATGAATAACTTATTAGCAAAACCAAGTGTGCTGGTAACACTGTAGCTTGCTCGGAGTTGAACCTTGCCCGACAAAGTCCTTAAGATAATTCTTTATCAACTTCCATCAAGCATGCTCGGACCACTGTTTATTAAAGAATACTAGGCTAGATACTATGCTAGATCTTCCAAATACTTGGCTTCAAAAGCTTGGTTAGTCAAGAGTTTAATAGGAAGCAAACCTTGCTTGGCTATGAAGAACAACCTTGCTAAACATTGTGAACCCTGCTCGGATTGTCACTAAAGAAGACTTCAAGAATATAACCTTGCCCGAAAGGCAAAATACCTTGCTAGGGCAAGTAAAACCTTGTTAGGAGGTCCAAGTGTGCTCGGTTTCCATACTTAGCCATTTTTGAGGAGTGTTGATAAGATTCCAATTTCCCTTGATCTCTATTAAATCATTTTAAGTCAAATCTTTGACTCAACAAATGTGTATCCTCGGATGCATATATGAAGGTAAGTGTATATATTGCATGTTGAATGATTAACTAGAACTAACTCAGCGTAGCTGACTTTTAGTATGCACGTAGATGAGTAGAATGAGGCAGCTGGCTTGAGAAAGGCACATGGCAGGTGAATAAGAGGCTGTCATCTGAAGACTCAAGTTGTTTTATGTTTAGTGATGTTTAATTTGAAAGACGAAATGTTTGTTTAAGACAAGTTGTGAATTATTATGTAGTGTTTAATGAAAGTTTTAGTATTCCACGAAAGTTTTTATTAACTCCGATATATAGAATTAAGCAACCTACATGCTTAGACTCGAACAGAGAATGGGGTTAAAGTAAGAAAAGAAAGAATATGCCTGTTCAAGATAGCCATGTGTCACTCTAGCAAGCTCAGTAAAGGTAAAGTGTATGGTTAAATAATGTATATTGATGTTAGCTTAATTGCTAAAGAAAGGATATGTGAATGTTAGGGATAGGATTAATGGATTGTTTGATCAATTTATTAAGTGTTTAAAAGTAGCACTTTGCACAATTAGACTCATAAAGGGAAGTGTATAGGACACGAAACGTAACGTGATCAGCTAACCAGAGCTGGCCACTGTTATTACCTGTTAGCCTTACTATCCCTGTACTAATAGTTCCTTGAGTGATACTGTTTGTGTTTTCCTTATAGAACACGAATGGCTGGAGCTAGGAAAGTTGCTTGAAAGGGAGGGCGTACGGGACGTCGTGGTAGGCCACGTATTGTCCAAGAACCTTCTGTAGAGCCTATTGTAAATTCTGCTGAAGGACCAAGTGAGACCCTGCGAGGACCAAGCCAGAATGAAGGGTATCAACTTGACCCTGCTATTCAAGTTACCATTGCTCAAGCTGTAGCAGCTGTAGTGAAGAACTTGAATCCTGAAAACTTTGTTGGAAGTCATGCAAGAACTGCTTAGAGATCATGGGAGAATGGTAAGAATGATGATGAAGGAGAGAAGGTTGACTCCAGTAAGATTCGATCTATGAAGGTTGACGACAAGATGAGAGACTGAGGCGGGTGTAACTACAAGTCCTTCAAAGGTTGCGACCAGCCAAAGCTGACTGGTTTAGGAGATGCAATTGCTACTCTCCAATGGATAACCGAGATGGATAAGGTTATCCGAATTAACGAGTGCCATCCCGACCAAGCCATGGGTTATGCTACCCAATCATTCGGTGATGATGCAATGTACTGGTGGGAGTCGGTTGAGCAGAGGAAGAGTCAGGAAGAGATTAAGGCCTTGAAATGGGATGACCTGAGGGAGATGGTCATGAAACAATTGTGCTGGTGCCGAGGTAAAAAGGGCTGAGATGAAGTTCCTAAACCTGAAAGGGGAAAGATGACGCACCGTGAGTATGCTACCGAATTTAACCGAATTTCCAGGTTGGTATCGGACTTGGTTAACACTGAACTCGCTGCAGAATGTCTGCACGCTAGTCAGGGCAAATTAACCAGCTACGTATGACTCAACAATGGAACTCGCTGCGATGGATTATGAGGACTTGGTTGTGGATTATGTGGTTGTGGTGGAAGAAAAGAAGAATAAGAAGTGGGTCAATCATGTCAAACGACCTGGTACCAGTTGTGGAACCCTAAGAACAAGCAGCCGAAAGTTTGGGAAAACAGGTAATGTAAGACCTGCGGAAACATGTATGGTGATGAGTGCAAGTTGAGTAAAGGATCTGACGTTTGTTATAAGTGCGGTAAGGCTCAAGGTGGAGAATGCATGCTTGGGTCAAATGCTTATTATATGTGTGGAAATGTGGGGCATTATGCTCCAGATTGTCCTGCAAAGCCCGCATGCTACAAGTGTGGTAAGACGGGTCATTTTGCTAAGGAATGCACCAATAGTGAAATTGGAGGGAATGAGAAGAAGGATGCTGAGCAAGGGAGGCCAAGGACTAGGGCCTTTATGCTGACTCAAGAACAGGCCAAGCAGATCTTAGATGTCGTGACAGGTACGTTTCTAGTAAACGGTATTTCTGGTTCAGTATTGTTTGATTCGGGTGCAAACAAAAGTTTCGTAACTACACCATTTAGTAAATTAGCTAAAATGAAATATTGTCGGGTTCCTGAAGCACTTATAGTGGAAACCGCTAGTGAGACCTCGGTTAAAATAATGAAAATGGTAGGATTGTAAGATAGAGTTAGAGGGATGTGATTTCCCTGTTACCTTGTATATGATGACCATAGGAGGGTTCGATGTAGTTTTCGAAATGGATTGGTTATCTGAGTTTGATGCTCAGATAGTGTGTAAGAGTAGGATAATAATGTTAAAGTCCTTGGATGGAAGTGTGGTGACGGTTTATGGTGATAAAGAAAGTTCAGGGCTTAATGTCATTTAGATGGTAAAAGCCAAAGGATTTTCAAGGCGAGGGTGTCGTGCCTACCCGGCGTATGTTGTCAACGCTACGTGTGATGCTCTGTAAAACAGGACATGTAACGTACATTCCTTAAACATGATTCTTTACGTTAATATTCCCGAATGATTAAAATTTGTTCAGTTTAATCACAACGACTCTAGCATAAGTCTGCATATGCATGCTACATTGCAAATAAATAATTTATTTTTAATTAAATTACTCAAACTTTCGGACTTATCCAACGAATACGAACGTTGGTAATAATTTTAAACGGCCCAAACATATATTTAAATGAACCAAAGGGGTTCAACCCTAGGTTATAAGATTAATTTTATTATACAGAATTAATTACGAGCGTTTATTATTTATTTTAGAATCCTATGTCACGTATCCGCCGCCAACATATAAATGTATGAGCACGTAAATTTATGTGCTAAATGCAAGTAGGCTTGTGTAACATTTTAATATAACTAAATGTCTAAAACTAACAAAAATATTTAACAAATTCATAGACAACTTGGTTTTCTATGCCTGTTATGCGATGAACACATTATACAAATACCACAACTATTATATGGATATATGATGCATATCTCATGAATTCAAAATAAAAACAAAAGGTTCAAAGTCCACTACCCACCTCTTGAAAGAGATGTCAACAACAAAAAAAAGATATATATAATAATTTACATACATGTATAAGGCGTGTGTAGTGCATGGTGTAAATAAATAAATAAAGAAAAATCGAACGAGAAAGACAACCAAATCTAACACCACTACCCTTCTCATCCAACCCCACCATATTTTGGTGGTGGATCGAAAACAAGCACACATCCGATCGTATGACGGATCAAAGATATTTTATCAACCTAGTTAATTATCACAGCTCTGATATTTTACCAACTCAATCTTTCCTTTGTCCCAAAATCTTAGCCAACTCATTTCTTTTTATTCCATTTTTCAAATCTATATCAGTGCACTCAACCACCAACTATCTGTCATTGTTAACAGCATGAACCATACTTGTCATTATGTTACAAAACAATCATAAAAGCAGACAATATTCACGTTTCAACAACTCAACAAACATACAACTCTTTGCTCCTTGTTTACAACGTCCTCTCCTCACATTTTGCTCCTTCACCGCCCTACCATCTCCCATCATCCACCACATAACCATTCCGCCACCCACCTACAGCAGCACTACCACCTTCACCGTACACCGTAACACACCAAAGCGTGACCGTAACATGCTTAAAGGTAACTGTAACGCACCATAACACCCCCGCAACACGCCATCGCCTACCCGACATGAACACTAACGGCCCGAAACACTTTCTGGTGTCTTTCTGTAATCAAATGTGCCAAGCCCGTTACCGGTTTTCAATCTAAAGAAACCATAAGTTGTCGGACCGAGCATTATGGAGTGGGAACTAACTCGAATTTTCTTGTTTCATCGATCATCTCATCCTAAACGAACCCGAACATTATAACATTGTGAGCTAAACTCTTCTACAACTAACGTTATATGTTTATAAATTTGTGTTTATGCTAGCTCTAACGCCCAACTATTAAAATACACATTAAATCCAACTATCAAAATTCACATTAATTTAGTGTGTTAATAATGATATTAAAACATAAGCTTATGTAACAAATATGAGTTTTGTTCATACTACAAATCTCATATATATATTAGGTTATATATATATATATATATATATATATATATATATATATATATATATATATATATATTAGGTTTCACAGTCTTAACATATTGTTTTGATAAATCAAATGTCATTTAATAGTTGTGGTATTTGTATAATGTGTTCATTGCATTACAGGAAAAGAAAACTAAGTTGTCTATGAATTTGTTAAATATTTTTGTTAGTTTTAGATATTTAGTTATATTAAAATGTCACACCCTCAATTTCCACATGCGGGGTTTTACCGCGAGGTGCGTGACAAACCAGGATCTCAATCATTAGTTACAACAAACAACGTCTAAATACTTTAAATAAACTTTATTGTCCCATATTTGGGAAAACCATTCAAAGTTAATGTCTTAATGTTTTAATATGCAGAAGCGTAACATAACGGGAAACATCTCTAAGCAAAACCAAATAGTAAAGCGCCCAAAACAGGCGCAAGCCATAACATTATTAAGTAAATAAAATTCCATCTTATGATGCAATGTCTATTGGTGATCATGAATGCAACTCCTATCTTTGCACTATCAGCGACCTGAGAAAGACATGCTAAAACGGGTCAACACGATGGTTGGTGAGTTCATAATTTGAGTTTAAAACAAGCTTGCCAAACAAACCATTTAGTAAGTAAACAGTGTAAGTAGTAAAGCATAGATATTGTATGGATAATGTATGCATTAGTAATACCGCTAGTTAATTAGGCTAGCAATCATGTTACATTAGTGTGTGTTCCATTGTGACCTAGGCTAACTTGTTAGTTTGTTTGCCACCCACGGAGTCTAATATAAGACTAGTGTGTTTCTAGTAAATGAGACGCGCGACGACTCCCTCAACCGAGAGCCCCGAGGGGGTTTCTCAAATCCAGTAGTACTACCTTTCATTACCGAGACAATGTACAATCGTTAACGGTCCAATGTGCATGGGGGACTTCAGTATAAGTTCATAATGTACACATGAGGTATTAAAAAGTCTACAAATATCCAAAAAATTTGTATGTTGCATGCTTTCCCCCCAAAAGGAGTAAGTAATAAGTGGGGTAGTGAAACTCACCTCGAATGCGATTCAAATTGAAAGTCAACTTCTTAAGTCAAGTTGTTCTAGTGCCTAAATCATACAAGCACTATAAGTATTTGCTAAGCGTTTCCTAAAACCCTTAGTATCCAAACAATTCCCTTGTTTATTTAAGGTTTGACCAAAGTTTGACTTTTTGTTGACTTTGACCAAAATTTGACTTTTCGTTTGACTTTTGACCAAAAGGTCCCAATTGTTGACCGTTGACTAAAAATCCAAGTCTCGATGACCAAAGACTAAAAATTGAGTTTTGTTGACCGTTGACCAAAATGTTGACATTTGACCAAAATGTTGACATTTGACCAAAATGTTGACCGGCGGCCCGTTGATGACTTTTGACCAATTCGTTAGACTTATAATGTTTACATTATGTTCCTAGTCACAACTTTAACAACAGTCAAGTAATGTGCACTTAGCCACTTTTGATGCAATTCTATGACTAAGTCTAACTCCTATTACTTTCAACATTTCACAAGACTAACCACTTAGTTAAATAATTCTAAGCTCACAAAGTCAAATTTCAATTTAGCATAATCAATATATTACAATTTACAACTATTTTAACTAATCAATATATTGATCATCTTTAAGCCAATTTTCAATCATCCAAACTGATTTTTCTCACCAACCAAAACTTGAAATTAAATTACCAAATAATTCACACATATTCTTAGAAGTATTAGGTATAACATATATTTTTCTCATAATTTTATAACTCACCAAAATATACAGAATATTCACACACTACATCAGCCTAATTTTTATCTCTATTTTAAAACAGGAGTACACAAATATTTGTCAAAAATTCTATATTTGTCCAATTGATGCAAGACCAATTTGATTAGATTCCTACTTCAGTTTACAACATTCCAGAAGTGGAACCATATCCATATCTATTTTTAACATCAAGTTATGCAATTTATAACACAACTCAGAAACTTTACCTCTAAATCAGGTTTGCAACCCGATTTTGTAAATTAAAATAAAGAATCCAAAAAAAGTCCAAAAATTAAGATTCTTGACTTTTTGAAAACTAGATTCAAAGTATTTGTTCATAGAATCAAAAATCAACCAGAAACCCAAACGTATCATCAATTTATTCACCACACAATCTTAGACACAAAGTCTGCCAGCAAGCAGATTCAAACCACAATTCACAAAAGTCATGATTTTTAGATCCTTATGATCTTAAATCTTCAAAGATCATTCTTACACAATAAAATTTCATGTCTTCTTATTATCCATTTGATTTCATAAGAAAAACAATATACTTATAAAAGACTCACACTTCTAAACCAAAACACATACACCTCTTTTGATTCATCAAACTTTGATCATCCCTTTCTATGATCCAAATCATTTGGATACAAGGTTCATATTTATAAAATAAAACATAATAACCTACTCACTTGATTGATCCAAATGTTTACTCCTCTTGCTTCTCAATAATCACCAAACCTTTTGTGTATGAAAATGAGATTGAAAGAGAGTGTTTGCAAAACAAAGTGAGTGTGTGTGTGGGGGTGTGTGGTTCACGGCCAAGGCAAGAGAAAGGGAAAGGAAAAGCTTTGGAAATCCAATAGTTTGTAACCTATTTTGTATTAACAATCCTTTATTATTTATTTAATGAAATAATACCTTAGGTTATTTTTATTAATCCATATGTGACATGTTACATAATTTATAAAACATTTCCTATGTATTATAATCTAAGCTTCCATTAAATAACCAACATGTAACACGACATATAATATAACTTGTTTAATCACCTAGCTTTCTTACAAATCACATAATCATGTAACAATTATAATATAACATATTTATCGTATAACACATTATACTTATCATATACAGCACATGACACATACCACGTTTATTATAACATGCATGACGAGTTTATTATTCTAGTTATAATTAGCCACTTATTCTTGTTTAAGTCATCAACGACACATTAACTTAAATGTACGCATACATGACACCACATGTACAAGAGTTCATATACATGACACCACATGTACAAGAGTTCATTAACATAGTTAACAGAACTAACTGAGTTTACAGGCATAGTCAACAAGGTTTAACTGTGTTTAGTTAACGAAGTTAACCTGAAATTTGGAAGTTGTCACATCATCCCCTTGTTAAAAGAATTTTTGTCCCAAAAATTGTAAAATGTCGTTCAAAGGCTGGAAAGGAGAGAGAGGAAAATAAAAAAAAAATCAGATTGTCACATCATCCCCTTGTTAAAATAAATTTTGTCTCGAAATTTAGATCGTACCTAAGGTTTATCATTGGGTTTGAATAAGTGAGGATACTTTTCTTTCATCTGATCCTCGCGCTCCCACGTGAACTCTAGTCCACGTCTCGAGTTCCAACGAACACGAACAATAGGAGTTTTGTTGTGTCTTCGGATTTTTACCTCCCTATCCATAATCTCAACAGGTTCCTCCAAGAAGTGTAACTTTTTATCAATCTCTAATTCCTCTAAAGGAACTATAAGAGTTTCGTTTGCCAAACACTTCTTAAGGTTCGACACATGGAAAACATTGTGTACTCCACTGAGTTGTTCTGGTAATTCCACTTTGTATGCCACAGGGCCAATTCGTTTAATAATTTCGAATGGTCCTACATAGCGCGGGTTTAGTTTTCCACGTTTCCCAAAACGTATAACACCTTTCCAAGGTGACACTTTCAAAAGCACTCTGTCTCCAACTTCAAATTCTAGAGGTTTCCTACGTTTATCAGCGTAGATCTTTTGGCGATCCCGGGCTGCTGCCATACGATTTCTGATTTGCACAATTCGTTCATTCGTTTCGTGGACTATCTCGGGTCCAGTTAGCTGACTTTCACCGACTCCTGCCCAGCAGAGTGGTGATCGACACTTTTGCCCATTCAGAGCTTCGAAAGGTGCCGCTATTATACTCGTGTGGTAACTATTATTATAGGAGAACTAAACTAAACGTAAGTGAGTTTCCCAATTCTTACAGAAATCGATGACGCAAGCTCTAAGCATATCCTCCAAAGTTTGTATTGTTCGTTCACTCTGACCATCAGTCTACGAATGGTAAGTTGTTCTCATATCTAGGCGTGTTCCCAACACCTTTTGTAATGACTGCCAAAAATTTGAAGTAAATCTAGCATCTCAGTCGGATATAATCGAAATTGGTACTCCATGACGGGCGACAATTTCCTTAATATAATCCGAGTTAACCTATCCATCTTATCGGTCTCGCGGATAGGTAGAAAATGTGCTGATTTTGTCAGGCGATCCACTATTACCCAAATAGTATCGTATCCATTAGGAGTCTTAGGTAATTTGTTTATGAAATCCATGGATATTTGTTCCCATTTACCCATTAGGATTACTGGTTGGTGAAGCAAACCAGATGGTTTCCTATACTCAACCTTTACCTTAGCACATGTCAAGCACTTTGCTACATAGTTAGCAATTTCTTCTTTCATACCAGGCCACCAATAAGTTCTCGTATGTCCTGGTACATCTTATCTGAATCTGGGTACACAGAATACCGAGATTTGTGTGCCTCGTCCATGACCAATTCACGCAAATTCCCATAACGAGGTACCCAAATCCGGCCGTTGTAATACCGATTCCATCGGATTCGACTTCGGACTTCCCATTGATTCCACGCAAGGCTTCGAAATCAAAATTCTCTGCTTTTAAGGCTTCAATCTGAGCCTCTTGAATTTTGTCCAGCAATCCCGTATGTATAGTTAACTGCAATGCTCGAACTCTTTGAGGCTTCACATTTTCCTTACAACTTAAAGCGTCCGCTACCACATTCGCTTTTCCCGGATGATACTTAATAGCACACTCATAGTCGTTGAGAAGTTCTACCCATCTCCTTTACCTCATATTGAGCTCTTTGTGCTCGAATATATGCTGAAGACTCTTATGGTCAGTGTAGATGGTACACTTTGTTCCATAAAGATAATGTCTCCAAATCTTTAATGCGAAGACAACAGCTCCCAATTCCAAAGCGTGATTCGTATAATTTCGCTAGTGGACTTTCAATTGTCTAGAAGCATACGCTATAACTTTCTCGCGTTGCATAAGTACACATCCAAGACCTTGGATGGAAGCGTCACAAAATACAACAAAGTCATCGACTCCATCTGGCAAAGATAGAATCGGTGTGCTACAAAGTTTTTGCTTAAGCGTTTGAAATGTTGCTTCCTGCTCCTCTCCCCACTTGTACAAAATGCCTTTTTGGGTTAAAGCAGTGAGTGGTTGTGCGATCTTTGAGAATCCTTCAATGAACCTCCGATAATAACCAGCTATACCAAGAAATTGGCGAATCTCGGTCGACGTTCTTGGGTCGGCCAATCCTTAATGGACTCGACCTTAGCTAGGTCAACATGAATACCTTTCGCGTTAACCACATGACCTAAGAATTGAACCTCTCGGATCCAAAATTCGCATTTTGAAAACTTTGCGAAAAGTTGCTCCTTCTTCAGAAGTTCCAAAATCAACCGTAAATGTCGTTCATGATCCTCCTTAGTTTTTGAGTATATCAAGATATCGTCAATAAACACAATGAAAAAATTATCTAGATACGGTTTACAAAAGCGATTCATGAGATCCATGAATACTGCGGGTGCGTTCGTTAACCCAAATGGCATAACCGCAAACTCATAGTGGCCATAACGAGTGCGAAATGCCGTCTTTGATATGTCCTCCTCCCGAACTTCTGAGTTGATGATAACCCGATCTAAGATCGATTTTCGAATAATAACCAGATCCTTGCAACTGGTCAAACAGATCATCAATACGGGGTAAAGAGTATCGGTTCATGATCGTAACCTTGTTAAGCTCTCTATAGTCGATACACATCCAGAAAGTTCCATCCTTCTTCTTTACGAATAACACAGGAGCTCTCCATGGTGATGAACTCAGACGAATAAAACCCTTGTCTAACAAGTCTTTCAATTGTTTCGACAGTTCCTCCAACTCATTAGGCGCGAGTCGATAAGGTGCTCGAGCAATAGGAGTTGATCCCGGGGTTAATTCGATCTGAAATTCTACCTGTCTGTAGGGCGGAAGACCAGGTAGATCTTCAAGAAATACCTCAAGAAAATCCTGACGATAGGAATATCCTCGATTCATTTCTCTTCCGTCCTCGTGTCAGACACCATCGCCAAAACTGCTAAGTGTCCTTTACGTAACAACTTTTGAGCCCTCATCATCGAGATAACACCCATGGAGGTACCGCCCTCTTCTCCTTGAACAGTTAGGACTTCTTCATCAGCGACTGGAATACGAACTACCTTCTCATGACAACCTACTGCTGCTTGATGCGCGGATAACCAATCCATACCAATGACCACATCAAAACTACCAAGTTCAATTGGTATAAGATCAATGTCGAAAGTATGAGTAGACAATACTAATTTGCATTCTTTAAGAATCTGAGATACCTCAACGGTTTTCCCGTTGGCGAGTTCAATTAAATAGTTCGACTCTAAAGTTGAGGAGTTGTGTTCTATTAGTTTGCAAAACTTAGTAGAAATAAAACTTCTATCTGCCCCGGTATCAAATAAGGTTAGGGCAGGATGCCCATTCAACATAAATTTACCATTAACAGTAGAAGAATCGGATAGAGCCTGACCTGACCCGATCACAAATGCCCTTCCTCTTCCTTCTCCACCAGAGTTGCCATTTCCACCATTGTTGTCTTTACCATTGTTGTTGTTCCCTCCATTGTTCTTATTCTTGAGCTTCGGACAATCTGGCCTGAAATGTCCTTCTTGTCTGCACTCGTAACATTTCTTTGATTTCTCTTGAGCTTGTGGTTGCTTATTCTTAAGTTCTCCCCGACAAAAAGTCTTGCTTCATGAGCCGGCTTTCTACAACGCAGGCAAGCTACTTTTTCACACTGAACAACGTGATGCAGATTACACTTGTTACATCTGGGATGTCGACCCTGATAACCCCCTTGATTCTGGTTAGGGTTAAAGTGATTGTTGTTCCGAGTAGGTTCAAATCATTTGCTCTGACGATGCTGAGTATTGCTGGAATATGGTGCTTTGTTCCCGTAACTGTGGTAGTTGTTGCTCTCCCACTTACGTTTGTTTTCACTTGATCCTGCGGTCGATTTCTTTGGTGGTAATGCCCCTTGCTTGATAGCTTGTTCGGTTAGTTTATGAGCTAGACGAATAGCTTCTTGAATCGTAGTTGGCCTAGATGAAGTTACGATTCCCTGAATTTGTGGTACTAGACCATCAATATACTTCTCAATCCTCTTATAGGCAGGATTCACCATTTGTGGGCACAAAACAGCAAGTTCATGCGATCGGTTCGTATAGGTTTCAACTTTTGAATCATTCATGCGAAGATTCCAAAATTCTTGTTCTAGTTTCTGCACTTCATCTCTAGGGCTATACTCCTCTTTTAGTAGTTTAGTAAACTCAGCCCAAGTCAAAGCGTTGGCCGCATTAACTCCCATCACTTGCACCTGGGAACTCCACCAGGAAAGAGCTGTTTTTTCTAGAATCCCAGTAGCAAACTTTACTTTACTCTCATTTGGGCAGTTGCACATAGAGAACACAGACTCAGCTTTCTCTATCCAATGTAGCAACCCAACTTCTCCTTCCAAACCAGAGAAAGCATGCGGCTTACAGTCCATGAAATTTTTGAAAGTACAACCTACTAGACCTCTCTGCGGTTGTCCTTGAGCCTGAGCCGCGACCATCGTAGCCGTAACATGCTCATTAATTTGCGCTGCCAACTCGGCTGGAGTCAAGGTGAGGTTTCCACCACCACTTCCGCTGCGTCCTCCACGCCTAGACATAATTCTTCACATTTTTGAGAGAATACCATAATGTTAATACTTCTAATACCAACCATTATTCTAGTATAAAGTAAATGACATGCAATCATATAATCACAACATAATAAATTCAGACAATAATACTTGAATAAATAACTTGTAAAAACCGTTTACAAAGTACTTAAGTTCAAATACCAAAATCCAAAAAGTATTAGTTGGATGGAGACAACCCTCCCCATCTAGGTTTATGAAAACTAAGCATGAAAATGAAAATCCTTCCATCATCAGTCAGTCACCCCAGACCCTGCACTGTCAGCTGGCCCTTCTTCGGGGTCCTCCTCCGGTTCCTCTTCAGGTCCATGCTGTTCCTCCAACTCTCTAATATGATCAACTGCCAGACCCAGATGGCCTGTCAAATGCTGCACTCTACCAACCAGTTCAGCAACTTCAGTTTTCACCTTGTGAAAAGCTCGTACCATTCCACGATGGTATTCCCCAAGTTGTCTGTTCCTATCCGTCAGTTATGAAATCCTGATCTTAGCCATATCTAAATCTCTCCTCAAATAATATATCCCCAATTTGTTATCTTCCATTTGACTACGTTGGCACTCCGACGAATCCACTATAGCAGCCATACTTGCAATTCATGACACGGAAGTATAGGAAGTGTAGGCTCGGTTGTCGGATCATTGGGTAACAGAGGGTTAGTTAAACTAGGCATAGGTGGGACATGCTCCTTCTAGACGAGACTAGAAACATAAGTCGGGTACCAGTCCCATATCTTCTGTCTCCTAAGCAAGTGAGCATGAGACGATTCACCTAGAGGTGTTGCTCCTTCCGGTAATTCGGTACGGTGCCTCCTCGTCCCTAGTGACAAAGGCGATGTATGATGAGTTGGTGACAATGGTTCGTCACTTTTGGTGACGGGTTCCTTTCCATGAGCACGATCGGAGTTGGATAATGACATACTGCAACATAGGCGGGTGACGAATAAGTACCCAATATGTGTGTGTTGTAACTATCCTAACAAGTACAGTCATAGTTAGGAATGCAACCTAATTCACTTATCACTAACTAGAATGCAACCTAGTTCACTATAACTATTGGCTCTGATACCAATCTGTCACACCCTCAATTTCCACATGCGGGCTTTTACCGCGAGGTGCGTGACAAACCAGGATCTCAATAAATAGTTACAACAAACAACGTCTAAATACTTTAAATAAACTTTATTGTCCCATATTTGGGAAAACCATTCAGAGTTAATGTCTTAATGTTTTAATATGCGGAAGCGTAACATAACGGGAAACATCCCTAAGAAAAGCCAAATAGTCTAAAGCGCCCAAAACATGGACAAGCCATAACATTATTAAGTAAATAAAATTCCAACTTATGATGCAATGTCTATTGGTGATCATGAATGCAACTCCTATCCTTGCACTATCAGCGACCTGAGAAAGACATGCTAAAACGGGTCAACACGACGGTTGGTGAGTTCACAATTTGAGTTTAAAACAAGTTTGTAAAACAAGCCATTTAATAAGTAAACAGTCTAAGTAGTAAAGCATAGATATTGTACGGATAATGTATGCATTAGTAATACCGCTAGTTAATTAGGCTAGCAATCATGTTACATTAGTGTGTGTTCCATTGTGACCGAGGCTGACTTGTTAGTTTGTTTGCCACCCACGGAGTCTAATATAAGACTAGTGTGTTTCTAGTAAATGAGACGCCCGGCGACTCCCTCAACTGAGAGCCCCGAGGGGGTTTGTCAAACCCAGTAGTGCTACCTTTCATTACCGAGCCAATGTACAATCGTTAACGGTCCAATGTGCATGGGGGACTTCAGTATAAGTTCACAATGTACACATGAGGTATTAAAAAGTCTACAAATATCCAAAAAATTTGTATGTTGCATGCTTCCCCCCCCCCCCAAAGGAGTAAATAAAAAGTGGGGTAGTGAAACTCACCTCGAATGCGATTCAAATTGAAAGTCAACTTCTTAAGTCAAGTTGTTCTAGTGCCTAAATCATACAAGAACTATAAGTATTTGCTAAGCGATTCCTAGAACCCTTAGTATCCAAACAATTCCCTTGTTTATTTAAAGTTTGACCAAAGTTTGACTTTTTGTTGTCTTTGAACAAAGTTTGACTTTTTATGACTTTGACCAAAGTTTGACTTTTCGTTTGACTTTTAACCAAAAGGTCCAAGTTGTTGACCGTTGACTAAAAATCCAAGTCTTTATGACCGAAGACTAAAATTTGAGTTTTGTTGACCGTTGACAAAAATGTTAACCTTTGACCAAAATGTTGACCGGCGGCCCGTTGATGACTTTTGACCAATTCATTAGACTTATACTGTTTAAATTATGTTCCTAGTCACAACTTTAACAACAGTCAAGTAATGTGCACTTAGCCACTTTTGATACAATTCTATGACTAAGTCTAACTCCTATTACTTTCAGCATTTCAGAAGTAAGACAAACCACTTAGTGAAATAGTTCTAAGTTGACTCACAAAGTCAAAATTCAATTTAGCATAATCAATATATTACAATCATCCAAACTGATTTTTCTCACCAACCAAAACTTGAAATTAAACTACCAAATAATTCACACATATTCTCACAAGTATTAGGTATAACATATAATTTTCTCATAGTTTTATAACTCACCAAAACATACATAATATTCACACACTACATCAACCTAATTTTTATCTCTATTTTAACACAACAGTACACAAATATTTGTCAAATATTCTATATTTGTCCAATTGATGCAAGACCAATTGGATTAGATTCCTACTTCAATTTAAAACATTCCAGAAGTGGAATCATATCCATATCTATTTTTAACATCAAGTTATGCAATTTATAACACAACTCATAAACTTTTCCCCTAAATTAGGTTTGTAACCCGATTTTGTAAATTAATAAAACACATCCAAACAAAGTCCAAAAATTAAGACTCTCGACTTTTTGAAAACTAGATTCAAAGTAATTGTTCATAGAATCAAAAATCAACCAGAAACACAAACGTGTCATTAATTTATTCACAATAAAATCTTAGACACAAAGTCTACCAGCATGCATATTCAAACCACAATTCACAAAAGTCATGATTTTTACATCCTTATGATCTTAAATCATCAAAGATCATTCTTACACAATAAAATTTCATGTGTTCTTATTATCCATTTGATTTCATAAGAAAAACAAATATACTTATAAAAGACTCAAACTTCTAAACCAAAACACATACAACTCTTTTGATTCATCAAACTATGATCATTCCCTTTCTATGATCCAAATCATTTGGATACAAGGTTCATATTTATAAAATAAAACATAATAACCTACTCACTTGATTGATCCAAATTTTTACTCCCCATGCTTCCCAATAATCACCAAACCTTTTGTGTATGAAAATGAGATTGAAAGATAGTGTTTGCAAAACAAAGTGGGAGTGTGTGTGTGGGTTTGTGGTTCACGGCCAAGGCAAGAGAGAAAGGGAAAGGAAAAGCTTTGGAAATCCAATAGTTTGTAACCTCTTTTGTATTAACAATCCTTTATTATTGATTAAATGAAATAATACCTTAGGTTATTTTTATTAATCCATATGTGACATGTTACATATTTATAAAACATTTCTTATGTATTATAATCTATGGTTCCATTAAATAACCAACATGTAACATGACATATAATGTAACTTATTTAATCACCTAGCTTTCTTACAAATCACATAATCATGTAACAACTATAATATAACATATTGATCATATAACACATTATACTTAACATATACAGTACATGACACATACCACGTTTATTATAACATGCATGACGAGTTTATTATTCTAGTTATAATTAGCCACTTATTCTTGTTTAAGTCATCAACGACACATTAACTTAAATGTACGCATACATGACACCACATGTACAAGAGTTCATTAACATAGTTAACAGAACTAACTGAGTTTACAGGCATAGTCAACAAGGTTTAACTGTGTTTAGTGAACGAAGTTAACCTAAAATTTGGCAGTTGTCATATAAAATGTTACACAAGCCTACTTGCATTTAGCACATAAATTTACGTGCTCGTATGTTTATATGTTGGTGGCGGATACGTGACATAGGATTCTAAAATAAATAATAAACGCTCGTAATTCGTTCTTTATAATAAAATTAATCTTATAACCTAGGATTGAAGCCCTTTGGTTCATTTAAATATATGTTCGGGCCGTTTAAAATTATCACCAACGTTCGTACTCGTCGGATAAGTCTGAAAGTTCGAGTAATTTAATTAAAAATAAATTATTTATTTGCAATGTAGCATGCATATGCAGACTTATGCTAGAGTCGCTGTGATTAAACTGAACAAATTTTAATCTTCCGGGAATATTAACGTAAAGAATCATGTTTAAGGAATGTACGTAACATGTCCTGTTTTACAGAGTATCACATTCTCCCCATGTTAGTAGAATTTCGTCCCGAAATTCAGTTGAGGTTAAGTCATTTAAATGACTTATGATGATGACCTTTGAAGGAATGGGTAATAGGGTTTGAGTTTAGTGATTTATATCCCAACAAAGAGTTAATCACATAATTTAAGTATTTAGATGTTGGACACGAAGGCCCGTGGTGTTGCGAATTGTTGAAGAATTCATTCCATGTAATATAATTACTAGATTACATAAATGATGGGATTCTAAAATTACACCTTATGCATAACGTAAGTGCAATTTGTACTATTTTTATTTTGAGATAGAGAGAGAGACGTCATATATTTCTAGGAATATTCAAATACTACATAACTAATTTTAAAATAACTTTCTTTTTCATAATTATAACGATCTCACTTTGAAATATTTGTTTTCACTAATATTATGTAACGTCAGCGACGCATACGAACCAAAATTTTTACGAAAGACTAATAATGTGTACCCAAAATTTTTAGCCAACTTTTGTATCGTATATAAAAATCTTTTTTTTTTAAAAAACGTATATGATGCTTTAAAAATGTCAATTGCTGAAAGTCAACATATTTTCGTTAAAATTATAATCTTGATTAAATTGGTTATAGATAACCAATTCGGAAAACCAGGTAGGTAGTATGTGAATCTTTATAAAAGAAAGTTTTCAGATTTGAGTGTGGATTTGAATGTGACATTAGTGCATGAATAATAGTGCTGAGTGTGGAATCAGATGGTTTAAACATGTGGATTTATTTGAGAGGATTTTAGTTTAATCCATAAAGAATGCTATTAAGTTTTGAGGATGATTAGAACAAAATTGTCAAGTATAATCACGGTAAGAATAAGTAAGATTTTTTTTTATTTTTAAACCATGTGGACTTTATAGAAAATTTGTAGACTTTTGGGTTTACGTGATGTTAGTGTCGGAATAAAAATTTCATACCACAAGATCATACAATTCAATCTGGAAATTTCAGAGAGAGTTTCTAAAGTTGTTCTAGTTTTAAACCTTTAGCAAGACTAAATATCTATCTAGGTGGTTACAAATTCCAGCTACCACATAATGCTCTGAACAGTGCTAGCAAAGTTACTAAGCTTGATAATAAGAGTATGGTAAGCATTCGTGGATGAAATCATTTGTTGTGAAAATTAGGTATGAACACCAAGCGATCACCATGATGGCATACGGCGGGCCTTACTATCATGACGAATGAAGCAATTTATCAGTGCTTATAAATCGAAAATTCATCCAATCAAGCGATTAATACTTTTTAATCCGACGGTTAAAGAATGCTAGAGGAATACCGATAAACACAAAGAACACATTGCAAAGGATAGTCGTCAAGAAAGAAAGTGAAAGTTTATCGAAATAAGCGTAATGAGTAAGCCAAAGAAGACAACAAGTGTGTATTCAGACAATTCAACACATGGTAAAATGCTGTAACGAAAACGAGGTATATATGAACTTTTAGGTATACTTTAAGACTATGCGAACAACGTTGGTAATGATTTCACGTGCCTAGAGGGTTTCATCTATGGCAAAGCTACTAAGAAGTGTGAGCGGAAAGTTTTACTTCAAAGGATAAGATTTCGTTTACAAGCGTAGCAAGAAAATTTGTGTTGTACTGTGTCATACAGCACGTTGGCCACATAGAAGTTGAGTTTCTCAATTTTAGAGTAAGATTATTAGAAATCTTTCATTGACGTCTAATGAAGTGAGGTAATAGAGTCACCATTTGACATGTTCCACAATATGAAACAAACATAAAAAGTAATGGAGGCGTAGGTTATGAGGGAAAAGTTATTTACTATTACTTCGCAGCAAAATAATGCGTCATAATAGATTTTCGACATCGGCTTGGGTATAGAGACCCAAAAATTGAGGAATAATCTTACCAGAGTATGTGGCAAGTTATGTTGCTGATGGTGCTGATTTTTGGGTGTCCGTGATAACATAGTGAGATAAAATTTTAAGTAAACGACGATGATCAAGCTATTGTAGGTTGTTGTCACCATTACCCTAATGAACATTCGTTCTACTTGGAGATTGATTCTCAATTAACAAACTTATTACTTTACACTAATCTGAACATCTGCTCGAGCCAAAGTATTCACTAGGATTCTCATGCATTTCACATTATGATTACGTGTGCACCCGTAATGATAATCTGCTTTACATGGTCATCCAAGTGTCTTCCATATTCGAGCTTCTAGTTAAAGGGAACCGAAGTGTCCAATTAGTTGCATTATCGAATGCTAAATCTTTGTCATGAACAATAAAGGATTTGCTAATAATCATGGACCAAAGTTACGTAGAACGAAAAGATTAGAAAAACTCCATCCATAGGCGTGCTCAAGATAGGATGTTACATGAATGGTTCCGTATGAACAATGAGTAGTTTTTTTATTCACCTAAGTTTACTCCACTTCGTGAATGTAAGCTTCTACGTCATGGCATAAGATTTCAAATAGAAATTGACACGTAGTTTCCTCGTTTGATATACGCCCACACGTATTCTAGATGCCCTATATGGTTGTGTACCCGATTTGCAAGCTCTGAATCACAGTCTCGTGAGACTTACTTTACGGTAGAATATAAAATTTTGGTACTCCCATTACTAGAGTTATCGGTTCCTATTCCATAAAGGGACATTGAGGTTGCCGAGTCATCCCGGATGTGCGGCGGTTAATGATATTTTTTCATGTAACCATTCGGGTGCGGGTGCCATTGCTTGTTGGGATGGGTGGTTGGTTCAAGTTCAAAGACTAGAACATCACAAATCATGAAATGGTGGCGATTAGGAGATTGATGCTTATAGATTCGCGAAACACTGTGTGAATGGAAGATGAGGACGAATTCCATGTGACAACAATATTCGTACAATGTAGCATATATTATGAAAATGTGTATGCATGCAAAGAAAACTTTTATGTGAGTCACCAGTTATAGACTAGACCTTCTAGTTCGCTATAACCAATGGCTCTGATACCAATCTGTCACACCTCGTGTCACACCCCGTTAAGCGAATTGCGGAAGCGTAAAACGGAAATGCAACAGATACAACTGGTATCAAATACACTGTTCATAAAGAAACATTACTAACTAATTTACAATATATTATATCGTTCTAACATCTTTTACAAACTAGGTGATACAATCAAACCGGTTCTTCAATTACTTTACTTCTAACTCAAATGCCCATGACATCAATCACCAATCAGACACGTAACGCACAGGAAATTACTTCTCATATCTGATTACCTGAAAAGCATGTTAAAATAGGTCAACTACGAATAGTTGGTGAGTTTCATAAGTTTAACGAAATCAGTTCTGCGTACCACACAGTCATAGTTTGTATGTACGCGCGTATGTAAAAATATGTATTTATGTTTGTATAAATATATACAGCCATATCCTAGTGTGTGCATATGCACACATGTAAGTTTATAATATAAATTCGAAATTTCCGTAAAATCGTGATTGTTTGTTCGTACTACCTGTTTCCAATTTTCGTGTTTAACCAACCACTTGGACCCCCTTCCTCCCACAACGGTTCCACATAAACTCAACCACTGTAGCCCCCCCTTCCGCCCACAACGGTTCCATGTTAACATCAACCACTGTGGTCCCCCTTCCACCCACAATGATTCCACGTAAACTCAAACATTATATAGTGTACACGCAAGTAATTAGTATATTCTACACATAGTATTTCCTACGGCTAATCACGTAGCATGTATATAGACACATATACACATATAGTATTTATCACGTATCACCAAATACTGTGGCTCCCCATCCGCCCACAATACGCATAATCACATTATTTTCTTAACATTCATGTCATAGTCAAGTTAGTTCGTTTAATAAGTTGCAGCAGAACTTGGCTCATAGGCCATACTCAACTTTAGTTTATAAGTTGCAGCAGAACTTGACTCATAGGCCATACTCAACTTTAGTTTATAAGTTGCAGCAGAACTTGACTCATAGGCCATACTCAACTTTAGTTTATTACTATTGTGGCCCCCCTTCCGCCCACAATAGCCCCATAATCATCATAGACCACGTTATCCCCATGGCCATTACAGACCACGTTGTCTCCAAAATTAGTTATGTTTAACATTACATAACATGTTTGTATAAACCTGCTGTCACGTGTAATTTCATTATGTTTTGCAATTCGTATTATCTCCACTCAATATATCAATCAACGATAATAATCATCTTTCATCAGCACGTAGTCAATCATTATGTTTGTAGGGACTTTTCATATATAAATGTTCAGATATTTTATATCCTGAATCGTTTTCAGATAGATAACGTGTATAAACATGCTTTCCCCCCCCCAAAAGTTCGTAAAATAGTTTAAAGAGTGGGGTCATGAAACTCACCTTATCTTAGTTCGCACAGAAATTACGTATCAATAAGTCAGATGCCACTTTTATAGCCTGATTCCTATAAACGGTATCGTATCGTTAATACTAGTACAGTGTTCAAGCTAAGTCGGGCTGTATAGATAATCTGGGTATAGCTGTTAGGCCCAGAACATGACCATAGTCTTAGATTGTGATGTTGTATACTATGAAATGTTTAAAACTGGATTTGGCTCAGTTTCACCGTTTCCCGAGCCTAGCCCAGTTGATCGTTTATACGTTTCGGGATTAGGTAAGATCACATAAAACTTAAGTAAATATATTGATTGATAAAATGATTTGATTTATGAAAGAATTTTAAGGTTTCGGTGTCTGGTTTGATCGCAGGGTTCGTCTCCGTTTTCACACGGGTTTGATTATACAAAACGCGTACAATCCACCCGAATTGTCCGGAATTTCCGTAGAAAGTGCGTTTTTATTAATATCATTCAAAAATATGATATTTGGCCACTTTTGACATTTTGACATACCAGTCAGTCCGTTAAACACAAAACTGCCGGTTTCGTTAAAACAATTATAATTTAAATCTTTGATTAATCATAACTAAATATGTACTTATATATAAATTATGTAATTTTTTGTAAAAATACATTAAGACATGGAGAATTTTATAAAAATATTTTCAGAAATTTTATGATTAATTATTTATTTATAAAAATTCATTTAATAGGTTATAATCGTGTAATAAATGGCCCGTTTATATCAAACGACCTCCGAAAAATCCGATAATTTTTACAAATGGCCTCAATGTTATTACATAGCCCCTGTAAAATTTCCAGAACCTAACTCTTTTGACAAAATGCCTTTTTGTGCGTTTTTCGGCTGTTAAAATTCGGTTAAGCCATGATTGCACAAACCATACTTAGACATTTCCAATGATTCCCAAACTTTACCAGTGATCTTACCATCACATATTAAACTCCAAAACCAAGTTTCATAATTTTTCAATATGTTTAGCTATTTTTCCCAAATAAACGCTCATAAACGGAAATAAATTCACCAAATATTCTCCGTTTATCGAAAAATTACCAAATTTGAACAGGGACTCATTTATATGATCCCTAATGTCCCTGCAAGTTTTCACAATCTAACAACAAGCACGTCACAACCTAATACTAAACAGCCCCTAAACGAGTGTTATGGGTTTACCTTGTCGGTTTTCGATGAATTTTGCTAGCTTAAACGACTTTCCGGGTCTCAGGTTGCAAACTCAGTATATCTACATATCATATAACATCAAACCAAGCATAAATCATCCATGTAACAGCCTTGATATTTAGGGTTTCGGTTTTGGGTTCAAACCGAACTTTCTAACCGTAAAAACGTTGTATTCATGTTCTAATCCGCGTTTTTGACCAAAAAAGTATAAGTTCCTGGTTTGTAAACATGTTTAACATCAAAACATGATTTTACTTGATTTTTAGGGTTTTTGGATGGTTAAACATGTTTAAAACTAATCAAGGATTAATTTTTCATGGTTAAACTATGTTAATCATGATTAAAACTCAAAGAAAATCACTAATTACCTTAGGTTTTTGAAAGTTTCTGGAGTTCTACCTTGCAGCTGCTTGGACTTCAAACTTTTATGAGTTATAATGAATAAATAAGCTTAAGGTGTAAGTTATATAAAAAGAATGTGGTGTAGGGTGGGTGTTCCGATCGGAATCCAAAAATGGCCCTTAATGGGCTGTTTTGGGTCATTAATCTGGTTATACAAGCCCAACCATGAAAAGCCCACTTCAAATTTAGTTCGGGTTCGGTTTTTCGCAAGAAAATTAATTCGGGTGTGAGAAATAGCGCAAAAACGAGTGTTTTTCAGCTTATTTTTGTAAAATAAGAAAAACGTACTGACTCGTTGTAAAATTCCACAATATTTTCACGGATTGCTTAGAACATGTCATATAAGTGTTTTATAAATCTTTTTCGGCTTAACGGATGCTACAATGCTTGTTTTGATATTAACGATTGCGTTTAAGCTTATAGCGTATCGATAAACAAAACCTTTTTCGTTTAAAGAGTTTTAAACGTACTAGGGCCTAAATATCAATATGTTAGCCTCTATAACATATATATAACTCGTATATGACCCCTCAGTATGTATACGGGTCATAATTAGTATCGGTCGGTTACTCGTTTAAGCACTACGAATTAACCGATTTATCGTTTACTTGTTACGTAATGAATATAGTGTACCTCGTTTTGTTTGCTATCGAACTAAGGCCATATTACTAATATTTTAGCTTGCATAGATCGTATATCACTTATAGATGGCACCCTGGGATATCCGGACCATAACCAGACCCGTTTGGTTATTCGTTTGTTCGTTACGCAATAAGCGGTTAAACGCTTATTCGAGTTTGTAAGTACTAAGGTGTACTCGGTTTTGCCACGGATGTCATATTCTCCCCCTGTTAAGAAATTTCGTCCCCGAAATTCAATATGCCAAATATGATCTTTTTGGGGAAAATTTTATAATCATTTGTTTTGGAATTCGTTTTTCTGTTTCCGAACACGTTTGATTCCCCGTTGTGGATTCCACTGGATTTTATTCAATGAGATTTTATTGTGTCACAACTGTTTGATTTTCCCCACTCAGCATTTTCATGAGTCTCTTTATAGAGTTTAGCTGTATAAAAGTTTTCAAATAGTACTAATTCCGCCATGTCAGTAAGGCACTCGTTTTGATTCGATACATACACATATATATATATATATGAAATATTGGGAGTGAAATAATTTTGTTTAATACACTATGGGGTTAACTTTCGAGGCAATTTTGTACAGTTCCATATATTTTAGAATCAACTCATCGTTTTTCTCAACTCAACTAACAACTTTCAAAATTTGATAACTTATCGCATTTCTCAGTATAGCCCTCTTGTTAGCCTTAGGCGGCCTTCGGTTTGTTATTAATATTACGAGCTTTATTTATGGTTATCAAAATCGAATCGGATTTTGTATTTTGGATGTCGCCAATTTTTCAATTTTAATAAGATGGCGAGTTACATTCTTGCTCGTTTAATATAGCATATAGGCGTTTGCATAATATTACGATGATTGTTAATGTACGAGGATTGAAATTACCGGTCTTACTTTCCTCTAATGTTTGAATACTTTATTTGATTTGATTGTTTTATAGAGGATTATAGACCGTGCTTAGGCCAATTAGGGATCTAAAATTTCATACACAATTCACCAAGAGTAAGATTTTGTTAAGGCGAGTTTTTTTTTTTTTTTTACTTGGATAGTTGTTACAATTCGGAAGAAAGTATTCGGAGTGGATCAGTCAAGAAACAATCATTCAGCTGGCATTGCTTTCTCGGGATGTTTTAGGAATATGTGTTAAGAGATCCATTGTAGTTTGTTTCCCACTTCCAATGGGGTATCTCGAATTGTTGTAGCATCTCCGAGGATCTTTTGTATTCCCCGTTAACTTATAATAGTGCACACTTTACAACATATGTGCCTATGATTCCTTCATATATTTCGCTTGCATCTTTATACTAGTACTCAGTTTATCCGAACATCTGGCCTGACTTTTCCTTGTTCATCACTCAGTTGTTAAGGCTATAAAAGTTTAAAGTTCAAGTTTCGGTTACGGATAGTATAGTTTTCCTCATCCGTGTTTCATCATTGGGGTACTAGGTTTTGTTCCGTGTACCGGATCACTTCTTTATCTAGAAGAGGCAGTATAACAGTTCTATTTCTATATATAACCTTCATTTGAACACAATTAACTAGTCCATACTGACTATTACACAATGACTCCTCACTTCCACCGGGAGTGCATCGATAGGGAATAACTAGTTATTTAGGTTAAGAGGGTAGTTTTTCGAGTAATATGGTTAGTATTTATAGTCTTACTTTTGGTGGTTTCTATAGTATACAGAATTGTTATTTTACTAGACGGTATATTTTCCAAAGTAATAACTTGTAGGAACGAAACGTCTATCAGTGTCCGTAATAAATAAACTAAAGTATGTTAGGCATTACTAAGAACGTACCTGTCACTACATTTGTTCTATCCGGTTTATTCACAATATGTGACCCCTAGTCGAGTTGGACATCGATGTCGGTCCTTGCCTTTGTCTTTCCATCGCAATTGGGTTCAATCTAGGGCAGTCTTTCTTGATGTGCTCCATACTACCACACTCATAACAGGCATTACGGTTTATTATGGGTTGGTTTTGGTAGACTGGTTGTTGTCGTGTTGGTTGCGGTTGGGGTAGTTGTGAGTCCTGGAGTTGGGTTGGTGGATTTATAGTATTCATAACGGTTCTACAATTTCGTGCATAGTGTCCCACCTTCCCACATTTGTGACACACATTGGTCCGACATTCACCAATATGATGATAACCACATTTTCCACATCTAGGCAAAAGCCCGTTATACTTATTTTGCTTCACATCGGAACTGATCATAGCGTAATTTTGTATTGCAAGGCGCGCGCATTTATTCCGTTGTTTTTCTTGTATTCCCGCTCCATAATTGGTTCGTTTTGTACCAGATGATTCCCCGGGCATTCTTAATGAACCACTTCTAATCAAATCAGAAGTTACAATGCCGGCTTGTAACACGGCATTTTCGAAAGTTACAGGGCCAGTTGAATTAACCAAACTCCTGACTTCGGGGGCTAAACCCCAAATGTAGCGTTCAGTACGTTTAGATTCTGGAGTAACTAACCATGGGACTAGACGAGCCAGTTCGTTAAAGCGATGGGTATACTCCAAGTGATCTACACCCTTCATTTCTAGATTCCAAAGTTCTTGCTCTAATTTCTGAATTTCGTTTATCGGACAAAAGTGTTTTATCATAAGATTTTTAAGTTCTGTCCAAGACATATGATTGGTTGCCTCTTGTCCTTGAATTTGCACAACGGTATTCCACCACATCAGCGCGTGGTCTACAAATGTAGAAGTAGCAAATTTGACAATACAATCTGGTGGACAGTTAGTGATATTAATGATGGATTCAGTCTTTTCGATCCACTTTACCAGTCCATTTGGTCCTTCAGTACCGCTAAATTCCATAGGTTTACATAGCATGAAGTTCTTAAGTTGATATCCGTGTTGCGGGGGATTTTGATTGTTACAACTATTGTTCAAGTTCGGTGCATTATTTAAAGTAATATTGGTATTCAACGGGGGAGTATTAGTTGTGATAGTATCAGTATTTATCGGGGGAGCATTTGTGGTTGTATTAGTATTTGTCAAGGGATTAGTATTTACAACCGCGTTAGCGTTCGGCACTTGATTTGTATTCATAGTTGTATGGATACCAGCAGCGAATTGTGCTGCTATTGTCGGAAGTACTGTTTGTAGTTGTCGAGCGATTATCTCGGCTATATCTGCCTCAGACAACACGTTTACTTTCTTCGGGGCCATTCTATAACAATAACCAGTTATCCAACAATTAACAAAATTAACATACACTAATGATCACAAAAGGAATTACAATAACAAGTAATCAGGTATTTCAATTAACACGTATATATCACACGGGTTTGTTCTCGAGTTTGAATACTAAGGATAATATGTAAAGTTAGCCTAACAAAGGCCAATGTTTATATATATATATATATATATATATCAAAAGTTGTCACCTAGTGACAAGTAATTGTAATCCAGTAAGGGTAAGTGTTTGAAATGAAATATCCAATGCGACACCCATATCAACATAGCATCCTACCAGATGCTTGCATGGGGTATCGAAGGCTATATACAACAATATCGTACTACCCTTATCTATCTAAGTACACATTATACAATTATATACGGTTTACAACTTGCCCGAAAATTATTCCGGTATGATCCCATCATTAGGCAATTGTTTTTCTTTAGCCTCTTCCATAAGTAGACAATTGCTCGTTATGAGTTTAGTTAGTGTATTTATCATATGAATGCACTCATATATTCAACTAGACCCTTAGAGGTTGTTAAATATAACTATAGAATATATTCCTTCGCCAGGTCATTCGGTGCACGCAAGTATGTTGGGCCTACTAAAAGTGGTAGTTTACTGGTTGGGTTAAGTATGTTCCGTTCCAGTCAGCATGTCATCAATTCGTGAGCATGAGGTTTCTCTCCTACAGTAACCAATTGGAATAGGAAAAATATAGGAGAGGTTGGATGTTCTTGTTCATAGATGGTTCGAAGAGTTTGCTAGTTAAGGAGGTTCATCAAAGTTAGTTGTACTGGTGAATTGTAAAGGAAATTATTATTATTAATATTTCTTTTTGAAATATCGTTAGTATATTATATGTACTGGTAGTCACGGTCTGTTTATAGAATTGGGGAATCAATAAAGTAGTTATTATATTTATAATTTGATAAATCGGACTCATCGCTAGGTACTTTCCTAGGAATAGTGTTTGTTTTCGAGAAGCGAAAGTGGAGAGACGAACGAAAAAACTGTTTAGTTTACTGTTTGAAAATGAGTGTATAGGATAGGATTGGATCCAATCAGAAAAGTATTATATATATTCTTTTGAAATTATTGTATGTAGGTCACACCTCCCACAGTTCGTTCCCGGGCCTTATATATTAAGCCCCTTTGTGGTTCTGTCACATCACCAGACTTAGTTAAACTTGTTGAAGCATTCTCATATTCTCACTCACAGGAAACACCGGTTCTTTATCTGTCGTAAAGCTACCCGATCTCGACATCTTTCAGTGCAATCGTTAATCAGAAGAAAACGTTTTTCGGTAGCTTAAATCATCGTAAAGGATATTATTAATTAATACCGAAATTAAATATTTTATTTGTTACGAACAGGTATAATATTAATTATAAAAAAAAATATAATATAAATTTTGATACGATATAATTTTAATCATAATATGAATTAATATTGATTATAACCGAATATAATATTCGTTACAATAAGATTCATTATCATCGGTAGTATCGTACGTACACATATCCCTATACCTCATCTCAGATAAGCACGTATGCACACTTCATATACACTTCACATCACCTTTATGCACGTATGTTGCCATTTTTACCTATCAATATGTTCCGCGACTTCACCCCGAATTCCCTCGTACAAGCAAGTCTGTTATTACGTTCCGGACCATAATAACTCACTTGCCCTACGAGTTCATCCCGGCATCCATCAGTATCTATCGTTACTCATTAATAAGTTTCCCAGTGATAATCGAGCCTACGGTTATATTATAGGTATCCTAAGGGATAACCTAATCCTTTATAACCAATGGCTCTGATACCAACTTCTGTCACACCCCGTTAAGCGAATTGCGGAAGCGTAAAACGGAAATGCAACAGATACAACTGGTATCAAATACACTGTTCATAAAGAAACATTACTAACTAATTTACAATATATTATATCGTTCTAACATCTTTTACAAACTAGGTGATACAATCAAACCGGTTCTTCAATTACTTTACTTCTAACTCAAATGCCCATGACATCAATCACCAATCAGACACGTAACGCACAGGAAATTACTTCTCATATCTGATTACCTGAAAAGCATGTTAAAATAGGTCAACTACGAATAGTTGGTGAGTTTCATAAGTTTAACGAAATCAGTTCTGCGTACCACACAGTCATAGTTTGTATGTACGCGCGTATGTAAAAATATGTATTTACGTTTGTATAAATATATACAGCCATATCCTAGTGTGTGCATATGCACACATGTAAGTTTATAATATAAATTCGAAATTTCCGTAAAATCGTGATTGTTTGTTCGTACTACCTGTTTCCAATTTTCGTGTTTAACCAACCACTGTGGACCCCCTTCCTCCCACAACGGTTCCACATAAACTCAACCACTGTGGCCCCCCCTTCCGCCCACAACGGTTCCATGTTAACATCAACCACTGTGGTCCCCCTTCCACCCACAATGATTCCACGTAAACTCAAACATTATATAGTGTACACGCAAATAATTAGTATATTCTACACGTAGTATTTCCTACGGCTAATCACGTAGCATGTATATAGACACATATACACATATAGTATTTATCACGTATCACCTAATACTGTGGCTCCCCATCCGCCCACAATACGCATAATCACATTATTTTCTTAACATTCATGTCATAATCAAGTTAGTTCGTTTAATAAGTTGCAGCAGAACTTGGCTTATAGGCCATACTCAACTTTAGTTTATAAGTTGCAGCAGAACTTGACTCATAGGCCATACTCAACTTTAGTTTATAAGTTGCAGCAGAACTTGACTCATAGGCCATACTCAACTTTAGTTTATTACTATTGTGGCCCCCCTTCCGCCCACAATAGCCCCATAATCATCATAGTCCACGTTATCCCCATGGCCATTACAGACCACGTTGTCTCCAAAATTAGTTATGTTTAACATTACATAACATGTTTGTATAAACCTGCTGTCACGTGTAATATCATTATGTTTTGCAATTCGTATTATCTCCACTCAATATGTCAATCAACGATAATAATCATCTTTCATCAGCACGTAGTCAATCATTATGTTTGTAGGGACTTTTCATATATAAATGTTTAGATATTTTATATCCTGAATCGTTTTCAGATAGATAACGTGTATAAACATGCTTTCCACCCCAAAAGTTCGTAAAATAGTTTAAAGAGTGGGGTCATGAAACTCACCTTATCGTAGTTCGCACAGAAATTACGTATCAATAAGTCAGATGCCTCGTTTATAGCCTGATTCCTATAAACGGTATCGTATCGTTAATACTAGTACAGTGTTCAAGCTAAGTCGGGCTGTATAGATAATCTGGGTATAGCTGTTAGGCCCAGAACATGACCATAGTCTTAGATTGTGACGTTGTATACTATGAAATGTTTAAAACTGGATTTGGCTCAGTTTCACCGTTTCCCGAGCCTAGCCAGTTGATCGTTTATACGTTTCAGGATTAGGTAAGATCACATAAAACTTAAGTAAATATATTGATTGATAAAATGATTTGATTTATGAAAGAATTTTAAGGTTTCGGTGTCTGGTTTGATCGCAGGGTTCGTCTCCGTTTTCACACGGGTTTGATTATACAAAACGCGTACAATCCACCCGAATTGTCCGGAATTTCCGTAGAAAGTGCGTTTTTATTAATATCATTCAAAAATATGATATTTGGCCACTTTTGACATTTTGACATACCAGTCAGTCCGTTAAACACAAAACTGCCGGTTTCGTTAAAACAATTATAATTTAAATCTTTGATTAATCATAACTAAATATGTACTTATATATAAATTATGTAAATTTTTGTAAAAATACATTAAGACATGGAGAATTTTATAAAAATATTTTCAGAAATTTTATGATTAATTATTTATTTATAAAAATTCATTTAATAGGTTATAATCGTGTAATAAATGGCCCGTTTATATCAAACGACCTCCGAAAAATCCGATAATTTTTACAAATGGCCTCAATGTTATTACATAGCCGCTGTAAAATTTCCAGAACCTAACTCTTTTGACAAAATGCCTTTTTGTGCGTTTTTCGGCTGTTAAAATTCGGTTAAGCCATGATTGCACAAACCATACTTAGACATTTCCAATGATTCCCAAACTTTACCAGTGATCTTACCATCACATATTAAACTCCAAAACCAAGTTTCATAATTTTTCAATATGTTTAGCTATTTTTCCCAAATAAACGCTCATAAACGGAAATAAATTCACCAAATATTCTCCGTTTATCGAAAAATTACCAAATTTGAACAGGGACTCATTTATATGATCCCTAATGTCCCTGAAAGTTTTCACAAGCTAAAAACAAGCACGTCACAACCTAATACTAAACAGCCCCTAAACGAGTGTTACGGGTTTACCTTGTCGGTTTTCGATGAATTTTGCTAGCTTAAACGACTTTCCGGGTCTCGGGTTGCAAACTCAGTATATCTACATATTATATAACATCAAACCAAGCATAAATCATCCATGTAACAGCCTTGATAATTAGGGTTTCGGTTTTGGGTTCAAACCGAACTTTCTAACCGTAAAAACGTTGTATTCATGTTCTAATCCGCGTTTTTGACCAAAAAAGTATATGTTCCTGGTTTGTAAACATGTTTAACATCAAAACATGATTTTACTTGATTTTTAGGGTTTTTGGATGGTTAAACATGTTTAAAACTAATCAAGGATTAATTTTTCATGGTTAAACTATGTTAATCATGATTAAAACTCAAAGAAAATCACTAATTACCTTAGGTTTTTGAAAGTTTCTGGAGTTCTACCTTGCAGCTGCTTGGACTTCAAATTTTATGAGTTATAATGAATAAATAAGCTTAAGGTGTAAGTTATATAAAAAGAATGTGGTGTAGGGTGGGTGTTCCGATCGGAATCCAAAAATGGCCCTTAATGGGCTGTTTTGGGTCATTAATCTGGTTATACAAGCCCAACCATGAAAAGCCCACTTCAAATTTAGTTCGGGTTCGGTTTTTCGCAAGAAAATTAATTCGGGTGTGAGAAATAGCGCAAAAACGAGTGTTTTTCAGCTTATTTTTGTAAAATAAGAAAAACGTACTGACTCGTTGTAAAATTCCACAATATTTTCACGGATTGCTTAGAACATGTCATATAAGTGTTTTATAAATCTTTTTCGGCTTAACGGATGCTACAATGCTTGTTTTGATATTAACGATTGCGTTTAAGCTTATAGCGTATCGATAAACGAAACCTTTTTCGTTTAAAGAGTTTTAAACGTACTGGGGCCTAAATATCAATATGTTAGCCTCTATAACATATATATAACTCGTATATGACCCCTCAGTATGTATACGGGTCATAATTAGTATCGGTCGGTTACTCGTTTAAGCACTACGAATTAACCGATTTATCGTTTACTTGTTACGTAATGAATATAGTGTACCTCGTTTTGTTTGCTATCGAACTAAGGCCATATTACTAATATTTTAGCTTGCATAGATCGTATATCACTTATAGATGGCACCCTGGGATATCCGGACGATAACCAAACCCGTTTGGTTATTCGTTTGTTCGTTACGCAATAAGCGGTTAAACGCTTATTTGAGTTTGTAAGTACTAAGGTGTACTCGGTTTTGCCACGGATGTCATACCTCGCCAAAACGAAAACGCAGGCGAGTGACGTCATGCATACCGTAAGCATATGATTATCGCCAACATACATGTATTAGGATACCAATTGTATTAAAAATATTTTACAAATCATAACTTATTTTCAAACAAAATTTGTTGAAAACAGTCAGAAGATTTCTCGTATATAACCCTAAACATTGATAGGGGTATACAACCAAAATCCTCCAAAATGGTATCCTAATTATGCATTGAGGTCCCGTCTTCACGATTCCTTATGAGCGTTGTTAATTCATTGAAAAACATACATTTAAAAAGTCAACACGATGGTTGGTGAGTTCACAGGTTTTGAGACTCGATATGAAATCACGTTATTCAAAAAAACGTTGAATCAAGTTCACAAATAAGCATACTATAATTTGTTGAAAAAAATACGATGATCCTCCGTAGACTAGCTAATTCTACGAATTAATATGACGAACCCTGAGCCTATAACCAAACCAAGACGTATATCCGTTTGCCTTGTTCAAATCTCACAGACGGAATGTACGCACCCTGTTTCGATACAATATCGGAGGTTAGCGTGACTAACCTAACAGTAGGGGAAATGTCAACGTCAATAGTACTATTCGTATATTCCTGTGGCTAACTCCGTTAGCTAATGGTTATAGTATGCAAGAAATGGGCTTATTTCACTACATAGTTCAACTCATGTTCGTATAAGGATTATGTGTTTGTTTCTACTTATCGTATATTAAAAGCAGTTGTGCATGTTTTCCACCCCGAGTAAATAAAATAGTAAAACTGTAAAAAGGGGGTAGTGAAACTCACCTCGTGAGTTCATTGGTCGTAACATTAGCAATTTCATAATAATCACAGTTCGCCGCCTTCACACGTCCTAAACGCGTAAGGTCAGTAAGTTCGTTATCGATTCGCAAATCGGTTTATGCTAGTCACTTTCACCCAACTAGTAGTTTCGTTGATCGTGTCGGTTGTTTTCACCAAACAGGAGTTTTGTTTATTGTGTCGGTTTCTTTCACCAACCGATCGTTTCATTTAAGGTGTCGGTTGCTTTCACCAACCGATCGTTTCGTTAATATTTCGGTTGCTTTCACCTAACCGATCGTTCTGTTTATTTTGTAAATAATGTTTCATATGTTAGTATTAGACGACCCGTTGGTGATAAGTTTTTTTTATAAATATTTATATACTTGTAGAGATATTAGGAATATAACTCTTAATATTAAGAGTTACTTAACAAAATACCAAGTAGAGATAATATATATTTTTATATTTATTTATTACTCTACCAAACAAATCGGTTATATATAAATGAAACCGACTCTTAATATTAAGAGTTATATTCCTAATATCTATACAAGTATATAAATATTTATAAAAAAAACTTATCACCAACGGGTCATCCAATACTAACATGTGAAACATTACATACAAAATAACAGAACGATCGGTTAGGTGAAAGCAACCGACTTAATAAACGAAATGTGACCTCCGGCATTTTTAGGTTAACTCTGTTAACTAAACCCAGTTAAATCCTGTTGACTATGTCTATAAACTCAGTTAGTTCTGTTAACTATGAGTATGAACTCTTGTACATGTGATGTCATGTATGCGTATATTTAAGTCAACGTGTCATTGGTGACTTAAACAAGGATAAGTGACTAATTATAACTAGGATAATACACTCGTTTTGCATGTTATAATAAACATGTCATATAACATGTATGATAAGTATAATGTGCTATGTGATTAATATGTTATATTATGGTTATTACATGATGATGTGATTGTAAGTAAGCTAAATGATTAAATAGGTTATATTGTATGTCATGTAACATGTTTATTATTTAAATGGAACCTTAGGTTATGTTACATAGGAAATGTTTATTAAAATATGTAGCATGTCACACATGAGTTAATAAAAGTTAACCTAAGTAATTTTATTCATTAAATCAATCATAAAGGGTTGTTAATAACAAGGAGGTTACAAACTATTGATTAACAAGACTTTTCTCTTTCCCTTCTCTCTTCCCTTTGGCCGTGGATTCTCACACACACACACATACTCTCATATTTTTCATACAAACAATCTCTCTCAAGTATTATCTTCATAACAAAAGACTTGGTGATTTTTGGTAAACAAGGGATTAAGCCTTTGGATCAAACAAGTGAGTAGATGGTTATGTTTATATTTTTCTTTTAATTCATATAAACCTTGTATCCAAATGATTGGATCATGAAAGGGGATGATCAAAGTTTGACAAATAAAAAGGATTTTTGTATGAGTCTTGATTAATATTTTGAGTCCTTTATAAATACTTGTGTTCTTATTATGAAATCAAATGGATAAAAATAAGACATGCAATTTGATTTGGTAAGAATGTTTCTTGATGATTGTTGAATCAAAGGATAGAAAAGTTGTGATTTGTAGTTGATTGTGGTTAAAACTGTTTATTGGCAGATTAGATGTTACGGATTTGGATTGTTGATAACTTGATGATATGTTTGAGTTTTTGATCGATTTATGATTCTATGAACATGTACTTTGAATCTAGTTTTCAGAAAGTCCGAAATCTTAATTTTTGGACACTGTTTGAATACTTTTTATTAATTTAAAAATCAGGATGCAAATATAAATTAGAGAAAATAATTCTGAGTTGAGTTGTAAATTTCATAACTTGATGATAAAAATAGATATGGATATAATTCTACTTCTAGGATGTTGTAAATTGAATTAGGAATCTAGTCCAATTGGTCCTGCATCAATTGGACAAATATGGAAGTTTTGACAAATTTTTGATTACTGCTGTGTTGTTGTAGAAATATAAATCATGTTGTTGTAGTATATGAATATTCTGGACGAATTGGTAAATCCAAAAATTGTGAGAAAAATATATGTTGAACCTAATACTGATGTGTACATGTGTGATTTATTTGGTAATTTAATTGTGAGTTTTGATTGATGAGAAAAATCGGTTTAGGTGGTATAAATTGTTAAAGGTGATAAAGGTGTTGGTTGAATTGAGATGATTGCAAATTGTGATATGTTAGTTGTGGTAAATTAGAACTTTGACTTTTTAAGTCAACTTAGAACTAGTTGACTAAATAGTTAGTCTTGCTTGTGATGTTGTGAAAGTGTATTGATCATAGAATTGCAAGGAATATGGCTAAGTGTGTATACTTGATGATTGATTAAGTATGACTAGAATTATAAAGTAAACATTCTAAGTCCAACCTTTTAGTCAAAGGTCAATATTTTAGTCAAAGGTCAATATTTTAGTCAAAGGTCAAAACTTTAGTCAAAGTCAACAAAAGTCAAACTTTGGTCAAAAGTCTTTTTAAAAACAATGGGAGATTGTTGGATACTAGTGGTTCTAGGAACCATCCCACAAGTTACTTACGTACTTGCATTTTTAGGGTCTTAGCACGTGACGCATTTACTTCGGTCGGATTTGTGTAATACCCGAAGCACCAACAAGGTGAGTTTACGGCCCCACTTTAATACTATTCCTTTGGGGGAGGAAACATGCAAAACTGTTTTACTTTACTTGCTCTAAATCTTTACACAACCGTTTGGTTGCTTATAACGTAGTGTTTCTTTGCTATGGAAAGTCCTCACGAACATCGGACCGTTAACTAAGGTTAACTGGCGTGGTAAATTTAAATAGTACTATTGGGTTTGACAAACCCCACCCTGCATTATTCTCGACTGGAGGTCGAACGGGGTGTAACTTTGACCAAACATTGTTAAGTTTTGGCAATACTTGACTTGAGGCAATAACTAGTCAGTTTCGGTCGTGATGGAAACATAACAATATGCGGCAACGAGTTAACTAAGTGTAGTTAACCATGGACCACTTTTATTTATAAATGTTTATGAACTGATAGAGCATAACTTACTTTGAAAACCTGTGATCTCACCAACCATATGTGTTGACTCTTTTTAGCATGTTTTCCTCAGGTCACTAGCAAGCACTTGGATTAGGATAACATTGCATGCATGGACTCGCATTGGTTTAAGTTTGAAAACATTTATTTGATATTGGTTTTGCGCTTGTAGCGCCATGAATTATTTAAACTTGTTTGGGAGATGGCTCCCGCACTTTGTTTAGCTTCCGCACTAGCACTTAAGTACTCTGAACATTTTATTTTGATTTGTTAAAACTTTTAAGACCATGTAGATGTCGTTTGGTGTGATTAATGTGTTCGGATCCTGGTTTGTCACCCGCCTTACGGTAAAACTCCGTTAGTGGAAATTTGGGGGTGTGACAGATTGGTATCAGAGCCATTGGTTTTAGCGAACCAGGTTGCTTACCATTTCATATAGGTTGCAGTCCGGTCTATAGCTTTTCATGATGCATTAGTTACACTGCACATATATACATGAGATACCACTCACTCATCCCAACCCCAACCCTTGTGTCACAGTATGTCTTCGTCGTCAGCTGATCACGCTCGTGAGAAAGCACCTATCATCGCTGAGGAGAGCACACCACCTGCGTCCCCGAGAGTGAAGAGGCAGCGGACCATCCCTGATGCTGGCACATCTACTGCTGAGGAGTCTTCACCCGAGCACACGTTCTTGCCTAAGCCCCAGTACGACTGGGAATGGTACCCAGAGGTGGTGACCATGATGATTGAGAAGGAGGAGGTTCCACCCCTGGCTGTTGTAGGTCCTTCTTGCCCTACTCTACCCGCCCTGCCATGCCCTCCTGAGCGGGTGATAGCTGCACTTGTTTCTGGCCTGGATAAGGCGCAGTGTGGGAAACAGGGTATGAAGTCGGACATTGCTAAGCTAGCGCAGAAACAGAGTGGAGCCAAGCATAAGATGGATTTCTTGAGGGAGCTCTGCGATCGGAGGTCAGAGATGCACTACAAGTTAACCTTTGAAGTTGAGAGGCTAGGTGAGAAGATGCAGATGCTTGCAGACAGGGTGATAGATCTGACTAACGAACTGAACATTGCTCGTAACCGTATTCGGGATCTGGAGGACCGGCTGGCAGCTCCAGAGGACCCAGTGGAGGACCCTGAAAAAGACCCAGAAGAGGACCCCGAGGAGGATCCGGAGGAAGACCCCGAGGAGGAGCCCGAGGTGAGCGGGTCATCGGGAGTATCTGACGAGTGATATCGTCAGTTGATATTCGTTTGGATTTCTTTCTTTTATGAACCTAGGTGAGAGGGTTGTTCCCATCCAACAGAGGATATTTTTGAACTATGATGTTTGGATTGAATGATTGTAATCGGATTACAAGTTATCTTTTCAAGTATTGTTTTCTTAAATTGTGTTGTGATGTTCAAAAATTAGTTGTTTGAGTGTTATTGATGTACTAGAATTAAGGCATTAATCCGGTCTATGTTCACGACTGCGTAGGATTATGTCGGGACGTGGACGTGGCCATGGCAGGGGTAGCATCAACCTCACTCCAGCAGAACTGGCGGAACTCATCAACGAGCATGTGACCGCAGCGATTGCAGCCGCCCAGATTCCGGGGCAGGCGGCAGGGGGTAAGTATGCACTTTGCTGTCATTATGACCTATCGAAACTCATGCACTAACACTTACTTTGTGAACCAAAAATCTAGGAGCCGCAGGGTGCACCTTTAAGAACTACATGGATTGTGAACCCCATGCGTTTAAAGGCACCGAGGGGGCTGTCGGTTTGCTGCGCTGGATAGAGAAGGCAGAATCAGTGTTTGCTATGTGTAATTGCCCGGCTGCGAGCCAGGTGAAGTTGCTACAGGGACTCTCGAGGAGTCAGCACTTACTTGGTGGAATACCCAAGTTCAGTTGTTGGGTCTAAATGCGGCCAATGCTATGTCATGGGAGGAATTCAAAAATCTGATCAAGACCGAGTATAGCCCGCGTGGTGAAATGCAGAAGTTAGAGCATGAGTTTTGGAATTTGCGGATGGAGGGTTCCGACATTGAGGCTTATACGACACGATCCCATGAGTTAGCGATACTGTGCCCTCAAATGGTCGATCCTGCTTATAAGAGGGTCGAAATGTATATTGACGGTTTACCTCCGCAGATCCAGAGTATGGTGACATCGGCAAATCCCGCCAACATTCACGATGCCGTCCGGTTAGCTCATAAGTTAACTGATCAAGCCGTCAAACAAGGCACTCTTTCGTCCAAGAAGTCTGCTACTGGCACATCTGATAATAAACGCAAGTGGGAGAGTAGTGGCAACAACAACTCCAACAACAAGAGCACCTCTTCAGGCCACAATCAACAGAGACGGTTTGAGTCTCCTCGCAGGAACAACTACCCGAGCCAGAACTAACAACAGGGAGGATATCAGGGGAAACTCCCAAAGTGTAACAAGTGTAACTTCCATCATGCGGGGAAATGTGATAAGTACCGTTGCAACAAGTGTGGCAGACATGGCCACGAAACCAAGTTTTGCCGAGCAGACAACCCCCAGAAACAAGCCCCACCTCAAGAGGCCCCGAAAGGGTGTTTTGAGTGTGGACAGGAGGGTCACTTTAAGAGAAACTGCCCCAAACTGAAGAATGCTGGTAACGGAGCGGCAAATGGCAACGGGAAGAATGGTAACAATAGGAATGGTAACAACGGAGGTGAAGGCAGGGGAAGAGCCTTCGTTATTGGTGGTGGTTCAGGTGAGACTTCTAACGACTCCGTAACTATTACCGGTAATATATAAAATGAATGGTTGTTATGCGCTAACTTTATTTGATACGGGGCCGATCGAAGTTTCGTGTCAACTAAATTTTGTGAAATGGTTAATAGCACCCCATCTGCCCTAAAGTCTAAGTACACTATCGAGTTAGCAGATGGTAAAACCATCCAAGTGTCCCATATTTTGAAGGGTTGTACCGTAGAATTTTCTAGTCATTTGTTTCCCATAGATCTTATGCCGATTGAACTTGGTAGCTTCGACTTAGTTATTGGGATGGATTGGTTGTCCGAGCACCGAACCGAGGTTGTCTGTCACTAGAAGATCGTCCGCATACTTCTCCCTGGGGGAGAAACTCTCATTGTTCATGGTGAGAAAGAGAGTGCGACAGTTGGGATCATTTCCCTTATGAAGGCACAGAAGTTACTGCGTAAAGGCCATACTGCGATCTTAGCCCTAATCACCGACAAAGGTACTGACGAGGCTGTGGAGGAGTGTAGGTTCCCTGGATGGATCTGCACGGGATATCTCGATCTACACAGGTGCGGAATCCCTGCGTAGGTTGTTACGAGCGTAGAACACGAATCAAACAAACACACGATACGAATAAACGAACACACGTTATATTATAACCGAAACACATGATATAATCACTGAATACAGACTCAATACTCTCTGGTTCTCACGTCTCTAGACTCACACACGTCTGTATACGATTACCTTCAACAACCTAAACAAGCCGTGACCTAGCGTATAAATACACGACAACTTCGCCTGATATGTTCAGGCGAAGTTGTTGCTAACTTCGCTTGACTAACAAGTTCGCCTGATAAGCGAACTTGTCAGTAACTTCGCTTAAACATAAACAAAACACAATTAACATTACAGACTGGATTACAGACACTAGACTATGAACTACTGACATTATGCACCAACAGACTCCCCCTTGGCAGTAGCTTCATATCTTTATCTTTAAGCACTTGTCTTGTAATCTTCATGCATACACTCCCTCTCTTACACAGACTGTGACTACTCGCTGATATTTCCTCGCTTCGCCTTTCCAAGCAGGAATATAGAATATCTTCTTCTCGTTTAACACCTGCAGATCAGCTTTAGATAAATTAACATGATGCATCGGATCATACACTCTTAGCACTTCTTGTTCGTCTTCGTCTTCCATCACGGCTTCAGTTGTCTGGCAATCCACATACCACCATTTCAGATCTTTCAGCACATCTTGAGGCATAGTCTTCATTGGAACCTCTTTCAAACACCGAATCGGCTTATATTTCATCACCATCCAAGGTTTGCCATCTGCTCTCATTCCTCTTTCAGTATCTTCAACTAATTTCCCTTTCTGTGGTTTTAACAACTCAAACTTTTTCTCTTTAATACTTTCTTTCCATACTATCTTCCCAATAACTCTGGCCATATTATCATCACTTCTATTAATCAACCCCAGTCTGGCCAAATCCTTTACCTCACACTCAGGTAAGGTATTTAGAGATCTCAACGTCCTCTTAAAGTATTGGATCCCATCATATCTTTTCACCACGAACACTTTTAGCTGTTTATCATATAACCAACAGATAATGCCTTTCTTTGACTCAGCGTACCCTTTAATATTATAACTTTTCTTGAACATTGTAGGTACCACTGGCTTCTTCGTTTTGATAAACCAATGAGCATAGCCTTCCTTCTATCTAGGCTGTTCCTCCCATCTGTATCATCAACTACTGTATCTTCACATACATTCGACTTCTCAACGGTTGGAAGCTCGTGTTCAACATTCTCCTCTACAATTTCACCTTCTTCAACATCATCTTCTATCACTATCTGTACACCAATCTTCTCAGTTTCTTCTAATGGCAGCACATCATCATCAACATCTAACATATCATCATCCAACTCCTTCAAGGCATCGATCACATCATCTCCCATCTCCTCGTCATCTACCATCACCACCTCATCACCACCAGAACCGTCAGCTGCACCTGCAGACTCCCCCTGAGCTGTGGTTGTCCCAAGAGCTTGAGTAGTTCTTGGCAACTCACCACCTGCACCTTTCGATGCATTGGGATCATCGTCTCTGTCATTCTTCTTCTTTGTCCTGAGCTCGTCGCCTTTACAGCTCGTCTCCCCCTGAGATGCCAAGAACTCCTTCATAGCATCAATAATTTTTCCATGTTTAACCAGGAGGGACGACTGTAGTTGATTTTCTGCTACTAGGCGCTGAATAGCCTGGGTCTGGATAAGATATATCCTAGATTGCTCTGCCACGACCCGCTCTAGTGCAGCTATTCTTTCCGAGTCTGATAGGGTTGCATCGAAATCGAACCTCATGTGAGATATGTCTTGAGTATACTGAGGAGGGATTTCGAATGAAACCGGGACATCAGAAGTAGCTGTGGACGTAACCGCAGGTGGTATCGTGACCGACAACCCTGCAGTGTGAACCACTGTCGACTCAATAACCTGTGCAACAACCTCCGACGGAGTAAGCATTGGAGGCGGCAACGATACAATATCTGGAGTCGTCAGCTGGAGTGTGATGGATGGGAGGCCAACAGATGATGATGTAGCCACCATGGGAACGTCCGTGGCGCTTGGCCTTGTGACCTGTAATGGTGTAGGGACAATTGACATACCGGACAGTGCGGGCGGAGCGAAACGTATGACTCTAGAGCTCTCACCAGCTCCCCTACCTGCACCTGTCCTGTCCCTTCTTGAACGTCTGATCAACTTATGAATGTCTTCTTCTTCTTCTGACTCACTGTCGTCATCTGTCCTCTTTCTCTTCCCATACGTCCTCTCTTGAGTCACCATCATACGTCTTGCCTCATCCATTACATCATCAAAATCTGAGTCATCCACCGTCGTAGCTGCTCTAGTAACATTTACTCCCGTACTCTGTGGAACCGAGACCTGTATATTTTCTTGAAGATCAACTCGGTCCATGTCAAAAAATCCTTGGCCGCCAAAAGCAGCGTCAAGGTCTACCTCTTCTTCAGCTGACACAACAGGCGCAACAGGTACATCTTGAGGTGCTCCCACCTGTTGTGTTTGAGGATCTCTAAACTCGTCCCCATTAGCAGGAACATACTCCGGGTTGATTAAATACCCAAACAGTGGAGTATGCCTAGGACGCAGTTCAGGCTTGCTTCTAGCACTCGAAGTTCTACATTGAGCAAAGATACGCTTGTTCACACTCTCCACGTATCTGATAGGGCGACGTTGAGGCAACATGGGAGCAACATGATTCAAGATCATTTGGAGAAATCTTGGATACATGATGAATCTCTCACGCCCCATCGCCCTTCGCTGTCGATCAATCTCATAGAAGACCATCTGACTCAAGCTGTAACGCTTGTTATAAGTCAGAGCAGTCATCGCCGACTGCAAGGTCGCGCCCATCCCGTCAGTGCCCGCCTTCCTCCCTGACATGCAGACAATCATTACGTGTATGAGGAAGCGCCACTGATCGAGCAAGAAACCTTTCCTTCTTTGTGTATCCCCCAAGGGACCAGAATATCCCATTCGTAGAAATTGCTCCATCACAGAACAGAGCAACAAACTCTGTCGGGTCGTCCCTCGTCTCCTCTCCGAATTGCAAAGCCACCCAGATTTGTTCAGACGAGAATAGAACATCCTGACCATTTACCGTTGCACCATCACCGGGGGGTCGACGCGGCAGTCATATTCCACCGTCTGCCAGAAATCCTCAATGTTGGGCAAGGAAATCGGCAGAGTTGTCGTAATGGCTTGGAATATCCTCGAGCGTAAAAGGAAGGTGATGATTTCGCGGAAATCATCAACTCCGCTCGCTTCCGGGTCTAAGGTGATATACATGTTGTGACCCGGGAAGAACTGTCTTTGTTGATCACCTCCGTCATCACCGCCTGCACCACCTGCTCCAGCAACAGCAGCCATATCTGCAACAAACAGGTTAAGTTAGATAAACATCAAAGCGAATCACAAGTTCGCCTGTTACCATGAGCGAAGTTGTGATCAATTCTGTTAGGCGAAGTTAAAGGTGAGGCAAAGTTGGGAAACAACTTCGCTTCAACTTGAACTTCGTCTGATAATAGTTAAGTAAAATGATCCAGGCGAAGTTACGGATAACTTCGCCTAATCACAACTTCGCCTCATAAACTGTTTCAAAATCAATAATCAGGCGAAGTTAAACCTCAGGCGAAGTTACGGATAACTTCGCTTAAACTGTAACTTCGCCGAATTTGAATCGGCAACAGTTAGGGATTTAGAACGACGTGTAGATGATGATTTCGGAGATCGAGGACTCCGAAATACATGATTTTATGAAGTTATAGACGTTCATAGCAAATTACTATCACGTAATATCAAGTTTGAAAATCGGGTGTTTAGGTTTCAAATAATCGAGGTCACGAAACGGTTCGAATCGACCTGTGATTAACATTAACGACCATGATTATACGAACATAGAACCCTACACACCTTTAATCTGATTTGAATCGAGGTAAAAAATAACAGATGATCGATGATATAAGTTCGCCGGTTGACAGGGAGTTAAGTTCGCTGGGTTTTTGAAATTATGATCCTGTTTGACCTTAAAACTTCTTTATATAGGGTCAAAGTTAGTACAGGCGAAGTTATCGACAACTTCGCCTATTCCAGGCGAAGTTATCAACAAGTTCGCCTGTATTTACAAAACACACCCCTATACTTTTAATAATTTTCAATAAAGTTTTAAAAACATCCTTTAAAGCGTTAAATGATAAGATCAAGACCAAGTAACCAGGTATAAAATCAAACAATTACAAAAGTAACAAAAATTTGAAAAATTAAATTACACGGGATCAAATTTCAGTCTCGACAGGGACTACCATGTTTTAGAAAAGATCCGAACAGGAATCATACTAATTTCGTGACTGTCACACAGATCTGTGTTCAACTGTATTATGACATAAAGAAACAGGTTGTAAGCAGGTAATCTACTTAGAATGGTTTTCATCGTTTCTATGATACGAGTTAGGTTCAATTAAGCTCAAAACTTAAGTGGGCAACAACTCAGAGATTATGATGCCTCCTATCTATTCTCAAAGCGTATTTGGCTTTCACCAAGTCACCCCGAATTGACCTTGACCCGTAGTGTCTGATTAAGTAGTGATTACACTTCGATCTTAGACTCTGTTTCCCGTTCACCTTCTTGCGTCTTGATTGAGAATCATTAACCTTATGAACTCTAGAATACTCACATTTTTTTTTAATCTAACATATATATACACAACTTCAAGTAGAAAATAACTGCAAGTCCCGAATCTGGATCACTGCAGTGTCTTGACACGCTATCTTCACGGGACTCAGAACACTCACGGGCTCGTGTATGACTGGGTAATCGCTTTTCTGCCTATCATTTGGAAAGATATGTATGAAGACATGCACAACTCTTAAGAAGTTTCCACATAAAATCGAGTAGATTTAGTTAGTATCACTTCTACTTTTACACACCATAAAAGCTACCATGACATACAATGACTGTTCTAAAGACTTTTAAGCCTAATAACTTCACTAGTTAAGCACACAGAATCAGTATATCTATCACTTTCCAAGGTTGGACCAATTTTCTGTTAAACATAGTAAAGTAACTTCTTACGAAGTAGTAGACTTGAAAAATAATTTCATCTCCCGAAAAGAAAAATTTAACTTCTATCGCCCCAACCAAATCAAAGTCTTCAGGTTAACGGCTATCCCGAAGATCCAATGGATCAGCTGGACCGACCACATACTAGTATGTGTCCTTCTAACTAAGTATGATCGACTAATTTTCAGCGAAAGAATAAAAACACATCATAAACCGCCCCGGTCACATTCAGTCATCTGGTTAATGGCAACCCTCAAACTCTACAAGTAGAAAATAAGGACCAAACATATCCGAGGATATGTCCTTCAAACTGAGGTAACCGACATAATTTTAAGCGATAGTGACATTTTTTTTTATATGCACAAAAAGCATGGTTACTCGGGATTGATCATCCCATTCAACTCAACAAGGTTTTGAAATCTTGATTTGTCAAACGCTTTAGTATATAAATCAGCGAAATTATCAAGCGTATCCACCTTTTCAAGCACAATCAGTTTCTTCTCAGCACAATCCCGTATAAAATGATGACATATGTCAATATGTTTAGTTTTACTGTGCTTTACGGGATTATTAGTTACTGAGATCGCAGCAGTGTTATCAATACAAATTGGAGTAAGTGAGAAATTCAGACCATAGTCGCGTAACTGTTGTTGAATCCACAGAACCTGGGAGCAGCAGTTGGATGCTGCCATGTATTCTGCCTCACATGTTGAAATGGCGACTGATGTCTGCTTCTTGCATTGCCAGGACACTAATCTGCCTCCTAGAAACTGACATCCTCCAGTAGTTGACTTCCGACTCTGATTGCACCCTCCATAATCAGAATCTGTGTAAGCTACCAACTCCAAGTCTCCTCCCTTCGCGTACCACAACCCCAGCTTAGGTTTGCCTTTGAGATATCGCAAGATCCTCTTCACACCCTTCATGTGAGATTCCTTTGGGTTTGCCTGAAAACGAGCACAAAGACAAACTGCAAACATAATATCAGGCCTAGAAGCAGTTAAGTACATTAAAGAACCTATAATAGCCCGATACTGAGTTGGGTCCACATCTGCGTCATTGTCTGTCTCAGCACCCAATTTATGGTTGACGCAGATTGGAGTATCGAATGGAGTGCTGTCCTCCATCTTGAAGCGTTTGAGCACATCATGGACATACTTGGTCTGATGAATGAACATTCCATCCTTCTTCTGATCAACCTGCAATCCTAAAAAGAAAGTTAGTTCACCCATAGCACTCATTTCAAACCTTTTCTTCATGACGGCCTCAAACTCCTGACACATGGAGACTTTTGATGCAGCAAAGATAATGTCATCCACGTAGACTTGCACCAGCAGGAAGTCGCTTCCTTCTCTCTTGAAGAACAACGTGCTATCTATCTTCCCTCTTTCAAACCCATTTTCAAGCAAGTAATCTGATAAGGTTGAGTACCAGGCACGAGGTGCCTGATGTAGTCCATACAACGCCTTGCTTAACTTGTACACGTGGTCTGGAAAGTCTGGGTCAGGAAAACTAGGAGGTTGCTCAACGTACACAACCTCATCAACTTTCCCATTTAGGAACGCATTTTTCACGTCTAACTGAAATACCTTCATCTTCTTATAAGCAGCAAATGCCAAAAACAATCTAATGGCTTCCAATCTTGCCACAGGAGCGAACACTTCATTATAATCAATCCCCTCTTGTTGATTAAAACCTTTAATGACTAGCCTCGCCTTGTTTCTTATAATAATCCCTTTCTCATCTCTCTTGCACTTAAAAACCCATTTTGTGCCTATCGCATGCACATTCTTTGGTTTTTCAACCAAAGTCCAAACTTCCATTTTCTTGAATTGAACCAGCTCTTCTTGCATGGCTTCGACCCACGAGCTATCCTTTAGAGCCATTTGATAATTCTTTGGTTCAATCTGGCTGATAAAGCAGGTGTACAAGCATTCGTTGATTATGCCTGTCTCCTTAATGCTTGTGTAAACACAGGTGTGCTCATTCAAGCTACGTCTTGTGTGTACACCGGAGGACACATCACCAATCACATTCTCCAAAGGGTGATCTTTATGAATTCTCGTGGTCGGATCCGAACCGACATGCAAATTGTCTTCCAAGTTAGAAGAGAGCTCGTCAATGGTTGTTCCTTGCTGAGAGTGAAACGGATTGAAAAATTCTTCTTCAGGAGAGGCAGCAGGGGTATCGATAGCATTTGATGAGGAAGGTTGACATTTATCAAACAGCTGTCTTTGCACTAGATTTTCTTCCTCATCAAGGATCATCTTCGTAGCAACTCTTTCTTCTACTTCTGCACTATCCAAATAAGGTATGTTAAAAGACTTAAAAAGTCTATCATAGTCGAAAAACTCAGCAGGTCCGTTGCTTGGTTTTGGCGGTTTGTAACTTGTGATATCGGTGTTACACACCACCTCAACCTTGCCGGTCGATGTATTAAAGACACGTCTGTTGGGAGTCCCAAAAACATAACCGACTAAGATTCCTTCATCGGCTACTTCATCAAATTTAGAATTTGTCTTTAAAATCGAACAAGGGGACCCGAATGGTTCAAGACCACTCAAGTTGGGCTTCCTCCCATGCATAAGCTCATAACACGTTTTATTAAGTCTTTTAACAGTCAAGACTCTATTCAGGATATAACAGGCTGTAGCAACAGCTTCAGCCCAGAACACCAAAGGAAGCTTCGAATCAGCCAGCATAGTTCTGGCTCCTTCAATTAACGTTCTATTCTTCTTCTCAGCCACTCCATTCTGTTGCGGAGTATACGGAGCGCTGTACTGGTGCTCAATCCCTTTCTGAAGGCAGAAGATCTCCATTTCATAATTCTTGAACTCCGTTCCATTGTCACTCCTGATGAACTTAACCCTTTTATCCATAACGTTCTCAACTTTGGTAATCAAATTCTTCACCATCTGAGCCGTTTCATCTTTTGATTTCAGGAAATATACCCACGAATATCGTGAGTAATCATCAGTGATCACCAAGCAATAAGAAGTACCTCCTAGACTTTTTGCATTCACGGGACCGAAGAGATCCATGTGAAGCAATTCTAGAGTACTGACAATAGAATTGACCTTCTTGGTGTGATGGGATTTCTTGTGCTGCTTTCCCTTCTTGCACGCTAGACATTTGTCTTCAAAGTTGAAACTTTTCAAGGGAACGCCCAGCACAAGTCCATTCTTGACAATGTGGTTCATCTTCCGAAGATGAATGTGCCCCATTCTCCTATGCCACAATTCGGACTCCGATTCGCTCGCTTTTGTCATAAGGCATGATTCTTCCGTGGCCATTTCAGTCGACCTCATATCCATAATATACGTATTCCTCTCACGTGGAGCCTTCATCACAATCCACTCCTCTGGTATCTGAAAACCAGGATGCAACACAATCGCCTCATTCTTTGTAAAATGTATGGTGTACTCCTTATCACAGATCTGCGACACACTCAGCAGATTGTGCTTCAATTCTTCGACAAAGTTTACTTTCTCTAGAGTCATCTTTCCATTAGACACCGTTCCCATTCTTGTAATCTTGCCTCCACTTTCTCCAGCAAAGCTCACTCTCCCTCCTTGAACAGGTTTCAAATCGTGTAACAAGATTTTGTTACCCGTCATGTGCCGGGAACAGCCGCTATCCACAACCCAAAGATTATTGGCAGCCCTGTTCAACTGTTCCTGCACGATTAAAGCAAAAGATTAGAATCTAGGGACCCAAGACCAATTGGTCTTGGATCTATACATCCCGAACTTTGGCTTTCCAAAGTTAGTCTCTGTATAATTCCTGTAAGTCCTATTAGTATACCTCCTTGTAGATTGATTATGAGGCCTTCCAAACCTTTGTGAATTGAAAGAATTATAACTTACTGTTTGGTTATCAGCAGTGTGAAACTGAGATTGGTTTCTTTGAAAACCTGAATTAGTCTGATTTCTGAATTTTGAATGGTTTTCACTTTTACCAGTATTATAATTACCATTAGGCTTAGTCTCAGTTTTGGTATGCCTCACACCTCTGAATCGCTGCTTCAGAGGGCAATCTGCAACTAGGTGCCCTAATTGATTACACCTAAAACAACACCTATGCTCAACTTTCTTTTCAACAGTTGTTTTGGATGTCGAGGCTGTACTACCACCCGTTCGTCTCACATATGGTGGGACATAAGGGTTTAGCGGAGAACTCTTTTTAGTTGTTTTATCTTTCTCTCCACTATTTGGTAATACAACCTCCTCCTTTGTCTTACCCGACTCGAATGACTTATCCGAATCTGATGAGACCGGACTCGGAACAGAAATTTTAACACTTGACACAGGCGGACTTGTTTCGCCTCTACTAACATCTGGTTCTTTACTAGTTACCTTAATTGGAACTGTCTGAACAACCTCAAAGTCAACAGATTTCTGATTACTAGGATTAAAAGTGTAATTGTGATTATAAGGTGGTGGAACCTCATGATAACCAATTCCTCCCCTCTTAACTGAGGAACCTTGATCACTAACAAGGTGATCAAGAATAGCAGAGGAATTTCTGAACTGCTCAAGTTTTCTATTCAGTTCCACCACTTTCACCTAGTGATCAGCAATCTGTTTTTCTCTTTCAGCTATTAGTTTGGTTTTTTCTTCCAAAACTTCATAGCTTAGATCAATCACTTGAATTTTTTCAGCAAGTTTTGCTTTTAGACTTTTAATATCTTTTTCACAAGCTTTTATTTTAACTTTATAGCTATTTTCTCTTGCTTTTGTAAAATGATGATCTTCTTTTAGAGTTTTAAACTCAGCATCCAAACTAACATACTGATCAGTTATAGTTGCTAATTGCTCAGACAAGTTTTCACATTTAGAACAAGTAGGATAAGAACATACCTCGGAGAGCTGGTCTTTAGCATCAGCCATGAAAGCTTTTTCTTCTCCAGTAGCTTTCTCACTTTCTTCATTTTCCACATTGGCCAAATTTGCCTGTTCAAAGATTTCTTCAGAATGCAGGTTCCAGTTATATTCACCATCTTCTCTGGAAATCATGGCACTATAATCTTTACTACCCCCATTATGCTGTGTAGACTTGCCTTGACCACGTTCTACACGCTCATTTCTGCACTCCTTAGCAAAGTGGCCGTTTTGCTGATAGTTGTAGCATCTTACCTTCGTCTTGTCAAACCCTGGCCTTCCACCGATAAACCATTTCACTCTTCTCACGATCATATCCATCTGCCATTGCAGATCCATTTCTTCCAGATCATCAGCATCAATCTGGTCATAGTCTTCATCCAACATAGCTGGATCAACAATCTTCCCCTGAATGTAGTTCTCATAGGAAGCAATAAAAGAAGCATAGAGAGCAAACTGCTCTTCAGCAGATTTGACACTCATAGGCATCTTAAAGTAGTTGTTGCTAGGAATACTTGGAGAGCAACTACTCTTGCTTGCTTGCGGTTTAGATGCACTAGATCCACCTGCTACAAAGCAAACATCACCATTCGTGTTGACTGACACATGCCCCTCATGTGATGAGTTGGCGCCCGACTCTCCATTCGAGTAGTAGGCAGCTGATTCAGTCTTCGAACCTGAACTAGAGTTGACTTTAGCACCATACATACCTGGATCTTGAACCTGATCCGTAGGTGTCTCCTTTCTAACCATGTTAAGCTCAAAGGTTCAGAGCTTGTTAACTGCTGTCTCAAGGTCATAGTCAGCAAAGTCTTTATCTTCTCTCATCAACACAGTATACATCTCCCATTTTGGTGGGAGAGCATCAAGAAGCTTCTCAACAATCTCATCTTCTTTGTATGCAATTGAATAGTTGCTGAGTTCAGTCATCAGATGATAATATCTGGTGATGATATCATCAAGTGATTCATTTTTCAGATACTTGAAGACCGAGAATTGAGTTTTGAGCAATTTGATCTTCGAAGCACGGATTCCCACATTTCCTTCAAACCGGTTCTCAAGAGCTTCCCAAAGCTCTCTTGCTGTCTTGTACTTTTTAAAGTATGAAGGATCTCTTGTGGAAGAGCCATAGTGATAGCAGCATGAGCCTTGCTCTCAGCCTCATACATATTTTTCTCTTCTTCTTCCATTTTGCTGTACTTTTTGATCTGATCACGACCTTCGCCATAGTTGGTGGAATATAACCATCCTGGATGCATACCCACATTTTCGCATCCTGGTACTTGACATATTGTTTGAACCGATCCTTCCAAGCAACGAAGTCGGTTCCTTTAAGCAACTTTGGGGCCTTAGTAGCTGACCCTGCTTCTACTTCCATCTTAACTAACTCTGAGATGTTAATTGACGACATCTTTCTCAAAAACTAAGAAACCCGAAAAACAAAAAAAAAAATTTCTTCTGAAAAGTACTGTAGGCGAAGTTACGGATAACTTCGCTTAAGTCTTAACTTCGCTGAAGAACTTCGCTGATTCTTAACTTCGCTTGAGGTAAGCGAACTTAGGAGGTAGGCGGAGTTGTAGAGAACTTCGCTTGAGTTAGGCGAACTTGAGAAGGTAGGCAAAGTTGTGGATAACTTCGCTTAACCTTATATCTTCGCCGAAACCCTACGAACAGTGACGGCAACTTCGCCTGATGAACACGAAGTTTCTACAGATCTGATTTATGGGTTTTTCGAGGTTTTTGACGGTGTAAAGGGTTGAATACGATGGTAGGAGGTAAGAATGACACAAAAACACAGAAAACACGTCCCGCGAATAGTCGAAACGGGACGATTTCTACACCCGCGTGAATATCCCGAACCACACAATTGAGCAATAGCTTTGATACCAATTGTAGGTTCCCTGGATGGATCTGCACGGGATATCTCGATCTACACAGGTGCGGAATCCCTGCGTAGGTTGTTACGAGCGTAGAACACGAATCAAACAAACACACGATACGAATAAACGAACACACGTTATATTATAACCGAAACATGTGATATAATCACTGAATACAGACTCAATACTCTCTGGTTCTCATGTCTCTCGACTCACACACGTCTGTATACGATTACCTTCAACAACCTAAACAAGCCGTGACCTAGCGTATAAATACATGACAACTTCGCCTGATATGTTCAGGCGAAGTTGTTGCTAACTTCGCTTGACTAACAAGTTCGCCTGATAAGCGAACTTGTCAGTAACTTCGCTTAAACATAAACAAAACACAATTAACATTACAGACTGGATTACAGACACTAGACTATGAACTACTGACATTATGCACCAACAAGGAGGAGGTCTCAATCGACCAGATCCCTATTGTTAGAGACTTTCCTGAGGTTTTCCCCGAAGACCTACCTGGCCTTCCACCTCACAGACAAGTGGAGTTCCAAATCGACCTGACACAAGGAGCTGTTCCTGTAGCTCGTACACCGTATCGCCTTGCTCCGAAGGAGTTAGAGGAACTGTCTAAGCAGTTGCAAGAACTGCTAGATAAGGGTTTCATACGCCCCAGTTCATCCCCGTGGGGAGCTCCAGTCCTATTCGTGAAGAAGAATGATGGAACTCTACGCATGTGTATTGACTATCGGGAACTTAATAAGGTGACGACCAAGAACCGGTATCCCTTGCCACGTATTGATGATCTGTTCGATCAGCTGCAAGGATCCAGTTACTACTCGAAGGTCGACCTTAGGTCGGGTTATCACCAACTCCGAGTTCGAGAAGAAGACATTGCGAAAACAGCGTTTCGTACTCGTTATGGACACTATGAGTTCGCCGTTATGCCATTTGGGTTAACAAACGCCCCAGCCATATTCATGGACCTCATGAATCGTGTTTGTAAGCCTTATTTGGATAAATTCGTCATTGTGTTCATAGAAGACATCTTGATATATTCGAAGACAAGGGAGGAACATGAAGAGCACTTGCGATTAATGATGGAGCTACTCATGAAGGAACAACTGTATGCCAAATTATCGAAGTGCGAGTTCTGGATGCGTGAAGTAAAATTTTTGGGCCCCGTGGTAAGTGGAGAGGGAATCCAAGTGGACCAGTCCAAGATTGAAGCAATCAAGAATTGGCCAAACCCGAAAACTCCCACCGAGATCCGTCAATTTCTGGGATTAGCTGGTTATTATAGCAGATTTATTGGAGGATTTTCCAAGATTGCTCAACCACACACATCCTTAACCCGCAAGGGCATTGTGTATAAGTGGACCGAGGCACATGACACAGCATTTCAAACTCTGAAAGACAAGCTGTGTAGTGCGCCAATCCTATCACTGCCCGAAGGAGTAGAAGACTTTGTTGTTTACTGCGATGCTTCACTGCAAGGAATTGGATGTGTGCTTATGCAACGGGAAAAGGTCATCGCATATGCTTCTCGACAACTGTAGACCGCTGAAAAGAACTACACGATCCATGACTTAGAACTTGGAGCCGTCATCTTTGCACTAAAAATCTGGAGGCATTACCTCTATGGAACCCAGTGTACGATCTACACTGACCATAAGAGCCTCCAGCACATATTCGAGCAGAAAGAACTGAACATGAGGCAGAGACGATGGGTCGAGTTGCTTAACGATTATGAATGTGCTATTAAGTATCATCCGGGTAAAGCCAACGTAGTGGCTGACGCATTGAGCCGAAAAGAAAATTTGAAGCCCAGGAGGGTTAGGGCTTTACAACTAACAATTCACTCTGGTCTACCCGAAAAGATCAGGGATGCCCAGTTAGAAGCTCTGAAAGCCGAAAATTTCGATACCGAATCTTTGCGCGGTGTAGACGGGAACTCAGAGGTTAAGTCAGATGGCATTCGGTATTACCATGATCGAATTTGGGTACCGCGTTATGGGGACCTAAGAACACTGGTCATGGACGAAGCACACAAATCCCGATACTCAGTACATTCGGGATCAGATAAGATGTACCATGACTTAAAAGAGCTATACTGGTGGCCGAGTATGAAAGAAGAAATTGCTGGGTACGTGGCTAAGGATCTGACATGTGCCAAAGTGAAAGCAGAACATGGGAAACCGCCGGGATTACTTCAACAACCCGAAATTCCTATGGGGAAATGGGAACAGATATCCATGGATTTCATATCCAAATTACCCAAGACACCCAGCGGTTGCGACATGATTTGGGTCATAGTGGATCGATTGACCAAATCCGCACGTTTTCTAGCCATCCGGGAAGCGGACAAGACGGATAGGCTGGCTCGCATTTACATTAAAGAAATCGTTTCCCGTCATGATGTGCCGATATCGATTATTTCGGACCGTGATGCTAGGTTTACCTCAAACTTTTGGAAATCGTTGCAAAAGTCGTAGGGTACACGACTGGATATGAGCACGGCTTATCATCCACAAACAGACGGTCAGAGCGAGCGAACAATACAAACATTGGAGGATATGTTAAGGGCGTGCATCATCGATTTTGGGAGCAGTTGGGAGACGCACTTGCCCTGAAATAGTTCAGATCCGAAATAGTTCATGAATCGACGGAGAGGATAGTTCAGATCCGAAACCGTATGGCAGCAGCACGTGATCGTCAGAAAAGTTATGCTGATAAGCGTAGAAGGCCTTTGGAATTTGAAGTCGGGGACAAAGTTTTATTAAAAGTGGCACCGTGGAAGGGTGTCATTCGTTTCGGAAAACGGGGAAAGTTGAGCCCGCGTTACGTAGGGCCATTCGAAATCGTGGAACGAATCGGTCCAGTGGCTTATAGGTTGGACTTACCGGAACAACTCTGCGGGGTACATAACGTCTTCCACGTATCAAATCTTAAAAAGTGTTTGGCTGACGAAAACTTGATAGTTCCTTTGGAGGAACTAGAAGTGGACGAACAGTTACGTTTCATCGAAGAGCCGGTGGAAATCATGGATCGAGACGTAAAGACCCGTAGGCACAGTAAAACTCCTATCGTTCGCGTTCGTTGGAACTCTAAGCGTGGACCAGAGTTCAAATGGGAGCGCAAAGACCAGATGAAAGAAAAGTATCCGCACCTATTCAAACCTGAAGCCAAACCATAGGTACGATTTAAAATTTCGGGACGAAAATTCTTTTAACAAGGGGATGATGTGACAAACCTAAAATTTTTCTTTTCTATCCCTTTCATGTCCCAGTCTAGTGGTGACATCACATTAATTTTCGGGACGAAAATTCTTTCAACAAGGGGATGATGTGACATCCGGCATTTTTAGGTTAACTCTGTTAACTAAACCCAGTTAAATCCTATTGACTATGTCTATAAACTCAGTTAGTTCTGTTAACTATGAGTATGAACTCTTGTACATGTGATGTCATGTATGCGTATATTTAAGTCAACGTGTCATTGGTGACTTAAACAAGGATAAGTGACTAATTATAACTAGGATAATAAACTCGTCTTGCATGTTATAATAAACATGTCATATAACATGTATGATAAGTATAATGTGCTATGTGATTAATATGTTATATTATGGTTATTACATGATGATGTGATTGTAAGTAAGCTAAATGATTAAATAGGTTATATTGTATGTCATGTAACATGTTTATTATTTAAATGGAACCTTAGGTTATGTTACATAGGAAATTTTTATTAAAATATGTAGCATGTCACACATGAGTTAATAAAAGTTAACCTAAGTAATTTTATTCATTAAATCAATCATAAAGGGTTGTTAATAACAAGGAGGTTACAAACTATTGATTAACAAGACTTTTCTCTTTCCCTTCTCTCTTCCCTTTGGCCGTATATTCTCACACACACACACATACTCTCATATTTTTCATACAAACAATCTCTCTCAAGTATTATCTTCATAACAAAAGACTTGGTGATTTTTGGGAAACAAGGGATTAAGCCTTTGGATAAAACAAGTGAGTAGATGGTTATGTTTATATTTTTCTTTTAATTCATATGAACCTTGTATCCAAATGATTGGATCATGAAAGGGGATGATCAAAGTTTGACAAATAAAAAGGATTTTTGTATGAGTCTTGATTAATATTTTGAGTCCTTTATAAATACTTGTGTTCTTATTATGAAATCAAATGGATAAAAATAAGACATGCAATTTGATTTGGTAAGAATGTTTCATGATGATTGTTGAATCAAAGGATAGAAAAGTTGTGATTTGTAGTTGATTGTGGTTAAAACTGTTTATTGGCAGATTAGATGTTACGGATTTGGATTGTTGATAACTTGATGATATGTTTGAGTTTTTGATTGATTTTTGATTCTATGAACATGTACTTTGAATCTAGTTTTCAGAAAGTCCGAAATCTTAATTTTTGGACACTGTTTGAATACTTTTTATTAATTTACAAAATCAGGATGCAAATCTAAATTAGAGAAAATAATTCTGATTTGAGTTGTAAATTTCATAACTTGATGATAAAAATAGATATGGATATAATTCTACTTCTAGGATGTTGTAAATTAAATTAGGAATCTAGTCCAATTGGTCTTGCATCAATTGGACAAATATGGAAGTTTTGACAAATTTTTGATTACTGCTGTGTTGTTGTAGAAATACAAATCATGTTGTTGTAGTATATGAATATTCTGGACGAATTGGTAAATCCAAAAATTGTGAGAAAAATATATGTTGAACCTAATACTGATGTGTACATGTGTGATTTATTTGGTAATTTAATTGTGAGTTTTGATTGATGAGAAAAATCGGTTTAGGTGGTATAAATTGTTAAAGGTGATAAAGGTGTTGGTTGAATTGAGATAATTGCAAATTGTGATATGTTAGTCTTGCTTGTGATGTTGTGAAAGTGTATTGATCATAGAATTGCAAGGAATATGGCTAAGTGTGTATACTTGATGATTGATTAAGTGTGACTAGAATTATAAAGTAAACATTCTAAGTCCAACCTTTTAGTCAAAGGTCAATATTTTAGTCAAAGGTCAATATTTTAGTCAAAGGTCAAAACTTTAGTCAAAGTCAACAAAAGTCAAACTTTGGTCAAAAGTCTTTTTAAAAACAATGGGAGATTGTTGGATACTAGTGGTTCTAGGAACCATCCCACAAGTTACGTACTAGTATTTTTAGGGTCCTAGCACGTGACGCATTTACTTCGGTCGGATTTGTGTAATACCCAAAGCACCAACAAGGTGAGTTTACGGCCCCACTTTTATACTTTTCCTTTGGGGGAGGAAACATGCAAAACTGTTTTACTTTACTTGCTCTAAATCTTTACACAACCGTTTGGTTGCTTATAACATAGTGTTTCTTTGCCATGGAAAGTCCTCACGAACATCGGACCGTTAACTAAGGTTAACTGGCGTGGTAAATTTAAATAGTACTATTGGGTTTGACAAACCCCACCCTGCATTATTCTCGACTGGAGGTCGAACGGGGTGTAACTTTGACCAAACATTGTTAAGTTTTGGCAATACTTGACTTGAGGCAATAACTAGTCAGCTTCGGTCGTGATGGAAACATAACACTATGCGGCAACGAGTTAACTAAGTGTAGTTAACCATGGGCCACTTTTATTTATAAATGTTTATGAACTGATAGAGCATAACTTACTTTGAAAACCTGTGATCTCACCAACCATATGTGTTGACTCTTTTTAGCATGTTTTCCTCAGGTCACTAGCAAGCACTTGGATTAGGATAACATTGCATGCATGGACTCGCATTGGTTTAAGTTTGAAAACATTTATTTGATATTGGTTTTGCGCTTGTATCGCCATGAATTATTTAAACTTGTTTGTGAGATGGCTCCCGCACTTTGTTTAGCTATCGCACTAGCACTTAAGTACTCTGAACATTTTATTTTGATTTGTTAAAACTTTTAAGACCATGTAGATGTCGTTTGGTGTGATTAATGTGTTCGGATCCTGGTTTGTCACCCGCCTTACGGTAAAACTCCGTTAGTGGAAATTTGGGGGTGTGACACGAAATGATCGGTTGGTGAAAGCAACAGACACCTTAAATGAAACGATCGGTTGGTGAAAGAAACCGACACAATAAACGAACGCCTGGTTGGTGAAAACAACCAGCACGATCAACGAAACTACTAGTTCTGAGCTTACTGTGGCTGAGCATATCGACCTTGAGATGACTTAAACATTAAAAATTGTCTAGTGATATGAGATCATTATTAGAAGCAACACTATAGCCAGCTGCATTGTAGAAATTAGCATGATTAATGGCACGTTGCTTGTCATCCATGTCACATGACTTAATGATTACCATCACCTCTTACAAAGTTAATATGGCAAGGTCCTTTATCTTTTTGATAACTGCAGCATTCATGTGTGTGCCAGCTTTGTGGCAGAGAGTTGACCAGCTTGTTATTTGTTTCATTATGTGTCAGATTAATGTTTGCATATCGCATTTCAGTTACCAAAGTAACAAATATTTGAAGCTGTTTCTTCAAAGACTCTCCCAGAACATGATTGAACATGTTAAACTTTTGTCGCAACAGATCCTGTTAACTCCTTCTCATATCCTCATTTCCCTTATATACCTCAAAAAGGGTTTCCCATAAAACTTTTGTAGATTGTAGTTCTCTGAATCCATGAGAAATTTCAGGTTAAAGTGCCATTGTTAGAGTGGCAAGAGCCTTCTCATTCTCTTTAATCTTTTTAAAATCCTCATCGCAGTACATTTCGATGGGCTTTACAACTATTTCATCACTATTTTCTCTCTGATAAGTGATAGGTTGAGGACCCCTGACAATACTTCTCCAAATCTTTACATCCTCCATCTTCACATACTTTTCGAACCAGAACTTCCACTCAGAAAACCCTCATGAGACATAGACGGAGTACACGAGTAGCAGTTCCCATAATGGAATCAAACTCTTGATGCAATGCAGCATTTGATGATGTGTTACTTAACTAGTCCATTTCAGTCAAAGGTCCAAATAACAGTCCAATATAAGAGTCCAATTAGCTATGGACCAAAGTATCTACGCCCAAATCCAAACTAAGAACCGAGAACCCAAGATCCGAAACACTGGATTAAACCCGAAAACCCTGTATGTGAGCCAAGAACACTTGAGCAAAAAATTTAATAGCCGAGAACACACAAATTGACCCGAGAACCCTTGATCTGAGCCGAAAACGTTCAGTTGTTGCCGAGAACAGTCAAATATGGCCGAGAACTCTGATTGTTTCCGGAGAAGTGTCAAATGTTGCCGAGAACCTGGTTTGACACCCGATAATGATCAAATGTTGCCGAGAAACACTGATTTTTGCCCGAGAACAATCAATTTTGTCGAGAAACCTCATAGTTTCCCGAGAACAAAGATTGATCTGATCAGTTTTTGTAAACAAATAAAATCCCGAGAATTTAGGGATTTGAATTGAATTCAGAGATCAAATCAACTAAATCCCAAAAATAGCTCAAACAAACCCGATGAACACGAAGAACACACAAATGCCACAGATCTTGATTTCCAGAAAATTACCCAATGAATATCCACGAAAAACACAATCTCGAATCCTTGATATCACCAACACCGAGCTTAGAGTAGGTCTATAGGCTCTTATACCAATTGTAAGTTCCAAATCAAGGATCTTTCAATGTGATATAAATAAACTCACTGTTAGGAAGAAACTAAGAATGAATTGATTCAATACAAACACGAACAAACCCAAATCAACACACGATGGACTTCAAAACACACGTTATATTAACGTTGGGTGCTTAAGCCCTTAACAAGGATTACAATATGATAAGAATAAGAGACTCTGTAACCTTCTCCGTTTACTAATTATCGACCCGCTATAATAACCTAGTTACAATGTATGTATAGCACCAAACACCTATAGCCCGAGCCCACACAAAAGCCCACCGAAAGCCTATGTTTTCAGTGTTACGTTACAACCAAACCCAAGCCCAAGCCCAATTAGATTAAGTATAACCCATTAAGTCTAGTACAACAGTGAAAATGTTAATAAATAAAATGAGTGATTTAGTTAACCATGGATCACTATAGAAATTTAGTAAAAAGAAAAAAAAAATCTACTTAATAATGAAAATTAAATTAAGTAATGAAAGATCTAATTTAATAGCGGAAAATGAATTTAAATGATGGAAAATTCAATTAAATAACAAAATTCCACTGATTGAATTTCAACAATAAAGACCTATAAGATGGAAGGCAAGTTGTGAAACATGAGAAGTAACACAAGATTAACCAAAACATGAAGTAGTTAAAATGTTAATAATTAAAAGTTAAGGGTGACAATTGAAATGGGGTTGATAGTTTGAGAACGAAACAAAATAAAATAGATGAGAGAGGACAAATGTTAATTGTGTCTCAATAACTGGAGGATTGTGTCAAATCATGAGAATTAAAGTATCTTTATTAATTGAAGTAATGTGAATAAATCAAATCATTAATTTTGATTAAATAAAATCAAATAACTAAATGAATAAACGAATTCTCTTCGATGAGTTATGAGTCTTCCATGGCATTTTGTTGTCCCAACTTGTTAGCATACCAAAATTCATTTTGTGAGTTGGCCTTTCCATGAGCTTTCCATGTCATTTTGTTGTCCCAACTAAATATCATAAAAACAATTTGTGAGTTGGGCCTCTCATGAGCGTTACATGGCATTTTACATGGCCCAACTTATTAACGAATTATCAAAATAATTAAGTTGGCCGGCCCATGAGAGTTCTTTGGCATTTTAACTGATCCAACTAAATACTGAATTATCGAATTTAAATATGGGTAGTTGGAACATCTCGTGAACCACCACAGATGATTATGCTCCAACAAAAACATATAAATCAGAACGGGTTGAGAAATGGATAGTTGGAGTGCCCATGAGGTTCTCATGGATTTTTCACCCAACTAAACATTTTAAAATAATAAAATACAATGTTTGGAATTTCCGAATTTAGCCACGTATTAGCGTGAATTCGGTAATGTAACTAAGGAATGTAACCGTTTAGCCGGTAAGGTTAACCGCTTAAGGTTCTGCTCGTATGACATTTGTTCTGCTTTGGCCTATAAGATCGAGTACTGTGGTCGTGTTATCCTACAGGTAAGGAATAGCGTCTTACCTTTGATTCTCATAACTGTTTTTCCAAGGCCCGACTCACAATTCTCTCCCCTTGCTAGTTACTACAAGAACTTGTCATACTCACTTGCTTTAAGAAGAAAGAGTAAAAACAAAAACAAGGGAATTCTTAAAAAATTTCCCACAACAAAAGCAATCTACTAATTAAAGAAAATCTCTTGAGAATGAGGCATAGCCTCCGAGTTTGTGTGTGTGTGTCTACAAGATTAAAATAATACACTAATTAAAATAAATAAGTAGGATGCAAACAATTCAAATATGAACACATAAGGTAGTCAACTAGGCACATATAGGGTCCAAAACATGTTACTAGGATATTTCTAACGATCTATCTTATAACCTTTGGCTCTGATACCAATTTGTCACACCCTAACCTATGGTAGAATGACGAGGCGCGAATGGATTGCTCAAAGATCACAAGGTACTATCATACAATTTAAATATTACAATATCTATTTTATTTATTTAATTCAAAATTTCAATCAAGCACACAATGTTTAAACAAATTACAATAAACAATTCAAAATATATCAAACATCTCAAATAATAAAATCAAACACAGTAATCTTTTTATTAAATTATCATAATGTATCTCTTGATGATTCTTCATCTTAGCTTCAAACCAGATGATAACCTGTATATGCGTACAAAATAATATACATTTGTCAACACAAGGTTGAGTTGAAAGTCACCAGTTTTGATATATATATATATATATATATATATATATATATATATATATATATATATATATATAGGATTAGGATCATGTGATAACTATGTTGAAATTAAGAACTTTGAGAACTATTTTAAACCATAAAAAATTATTTTTAATAGAAATAAAAAAATATAAAACAAAAAAACGCGAAAATAAAAAAAAGTAAAAAAAACAAGAAAAATTATTTTTCATCGCGATTTCATAAAAGAAATTAAAAAAATATATATCGGTTTAGCAAAATTATACATGTATAACATACAGTTTTCTAGTACTGTACACAATATTTACAGTATTTTAATGCGTATATAATGTAATATGTAAATACTAGTAGGTACGTAAATGTCCCCAAAACATTTGAAATCAGTCAAATGAGGGGAATGACTTCTCACCTTGGGGACTAAGCGAATAAACCAAGAGATAGAACAAACGAGCAAAGTTAACGCGATGAGTGTTCTAATCCAAACAGACCTAAAACATAAACAAAATAAAATATAGTCAAAACTAAGAACATAGACACTGAAATTAATCCAATCGGATGTATAGAACTCCAGTTATGAGATTTTCAATAAATAAGCGAGCTGGTACCGATCAGAATCTGAACTGCGAGTCGGGAGTTGGGTTTTGGTCGGTACACTCAAAATCTCAAAATAAACATCAAAGTATTTTGGCTCGAAAACTAATATTGATAAGAAGATAGAGAAATCGAATAGTCAAATATTTTGGCTATTATGCCTTAAATTGGACCAGGATCAAATTGACCACCGAGACTCCCTCAATCCAATAAATTTATTGATGGCTTTTGTTATTAGAATGAAAAAAAATGAAATCACAAAAAACAACTTACACGGAAGATGAATGGAATAATGAGAAAACACAAGTTAAATGGTCATGAAACACCAAAGTCAACCAAAGATTAAAGATCTTAAAAGAAATCATCAATGGAAGCACCAACTCACGAAATTGATGATGAAGGATGAGGTTTGAAAGATGAATTTAGGGTTTTGGTGACTAGGATTTTATGAAAAATAGTTTAAGTTTATTTATTAAAAGTATAATAAAAACATACTCGTTTAGAAAGTAAATCGAGCAATAAATGACTAAATCGAGCCTTTTAACAACCAAAATTTGTTTTTAATATTACAGGTCTGAATATGGACATGTTATAATACCATATGACTTATCTTGGGGCTTAAGTTTTGTAAATTAGGTCGGTTTAGGGCGGATTTCGAATTAACAAATGAATAAACGAGTAAAACGAAACGAATCTGTTGCATGTACTTCCTCGCGCTACGCATATACAAATTGGGAGGTCTACCCGCGTGACACGGCATGGATGATTTTCAACATAGTTTCAAAATTGACAAGTTTGGTCCCTGAAGTTCATAAAATACCATTTTTAGCATTTTTAAGCGACTTTAAGATTTTCTAAGGGGTTTTTGACAAGTGTGAAAGTTATAAAAATATAAAATAAGTTATACCAAGTTAAACAATAATAAATATGAATTTTATTAATACAAAAAAAAGTTGAAATATATTCCCAAGTCGGATAAACGAATACGAATTCAAAAACGAAAAAAAATCTGAGATGTTACACTAATGAAATCCTATTCTATGAAACAATCACTAAGGATAATGTGGAAGAATCAAATTCATCAATCAAAACTAAGCAAACATATGCATCAATTAAATAAAACCAAACCGTTATTGGATTCATAATAGCGTAGCAAAAAAGTAAATCCCAATCAAAATAAAACATTAACAAAGGTTCATCGTAAGCCTAGGCAATCTATAATGTTTAGATTAGCATCAGAAAATAAAAAAATATAAACATAAAGGAAAACAAGGTGAAAAACAATGGAAACGAAATATTAAAAGCGATAAAACCCGTGGTCTTCGATCTTAATCAAATAGCACTTCACCGAATGATCCCTTGCCTTCAAAACCGCCAAAATACGCAATTGTAAGCTCCAAGAAACTCCAAAATCGACTAATAATCAAAAGTCCTCTTCAATCGAAGTTCCTCTTCAGGTTAAGGTTACGGGTGTTTATTTAGTGCAACTGGGCATAAACCGGACAAAAACGGGGAACACTCTGGAAATTTGGGTTCTAGGAGCCGCGCGATGCATGCCTAGCCGTGCAGCGCGGCGTACTCAAGGAGCTGGCCAATGGCCGATTCGACCGGCTATCTCTCCCGGTTCTTCCGGTTTAATCTTGATTCGTCCCGTTTCCTCGTTTTTGCTCATTTTAACTCGTTTGTCGCTCTTTTCAACCATGTCATACTCCCGGAACCTATAAAACACAAATTTATTAGTAGTATACAAATTCTAGTTAAAAACAAGAGTTAAGTGCCATTTTAGTACCTGTGGTTTGACCAACTACGCTACTTTAGTACCTATTCTTTATTTTGTGCAAATAACTACCTAAGTTTAAAATACTTGCAATTTTAGTATTTTTTTTAACCCCGTTAATTTTCCTCCATTAAGTCAAGGGTATTTGGGTAATTTTGCCTTTTCCCTTTTCTACATCTCCCCCTTAATATTGAAAAGAGATCTTATATCAATTTTATATATCAAATCTCACCCCACCACCGCCAACCACCATCTCCAGCTCCACTGCCAATCACCACTGCTGCATCACCGCCAGGCTCCACCACCATCTGCACCGTCTCTCTCTCTCTCTCTCTCTCTCTCTCTCTCTCTCTCTCTCTCTCTCTCCCTTGAGCCACAACTGCCACTCGATTTTCCGGCTATCTTTGCCTGAATCCACCATAGTCGCCTTCTCTTGCAAACTAAAACCCAGTTTTTAATGATGCCACGAAATCTAGTCGCCGTCATCTGAATCAGATGCAAAAGTAGTGGAATCAGGACATCGATTGCATTTCCGGTTGCTTTCCGTTTTGCCTGATTCCGTTCTTGAAGTGTATCTCCATTGTTGCGGTTTGTTAAGTGATTATCGTACGTGTGTTGATCTCCAATTTCGCTTAATCTGATGCTCGGTCACCTCTGTCGTTTGGGTGGGCCGGCGCCTTCTGCCGGATGTTCTCCGGATTTACTCCACCGTTAACCAGTAGCTCCATCGGTGGTGGAAGTGCCTCCATTTATGTATGAAAAGAAAGAAATTTGGTGGAGAGAATAAAGTGATTTAGTTGTGATTCGTTTGTTTCATATTGTAGGTGGTTTGATTTAGGGATTTAGGATTAGAGATGAAGATAGGTTAGAGATGAAGATATAAAGAGGGGATTTGATTAAAGGAAAATATAAAATAAAGGAAATTACCAATTTAACCCTGATTTAACGAACAAAATAAACGGTGTTAAAAAAAGTACTAAAATTGCAAGTTTTTAGAAACTGTGGTAGCCATTTGCACAAAATAAATAGGTACTAAAGTTGCGTAGTTGGCCACTAAAATGACACTTAACTCTAAAAACAAACAAAAACTAAAAAAAATATTCTATAAAATGTACAAGAGAATATATATATATATATATATATATATATCAGATCCCTTCTCAAAGAAGCTGCCTTTAGGACTCTATTATGGTTAGTTTGTTTTTGCTTAAAATTTCTGCAATGGAATTATGTCTACGTGCGCGCATACATAAGTCTCTGTAGAGAGTTTGTTTTTTTTTTTTTAACCTGAAATGTGCCTTTATGATCATAAAAATAAGCTAATATCCAATTTTTTCAAACTTCTTTACACCCTACCAACCCCCATTGTCCACCACCACCCACCACCACCATCCACTACCACCAGCACCCACCATATGCCGCCACCACCCCTGTCCATCACCCACCACCACCCACCGCCGGCCACCACCACCGTCCACTACCACCACCAAAATTCTCACCACCACCATTTACCACCTACCACCAATCGTCCACCACCACTATCACTATCCACCACCACCACCACCACTCACTACCATTGTTCGTACACCGCTAGCAATTATTTTAGCTGTCTATAGACATTAAAAAACAAGCAGTTTTCTCCCTGCAGACTACAGAGATTTGGTCCACATGTTCTTCTATAGATGTGGTTCGTAAACTGCAGACATTTTACCTTTGAAATAACAAATAACGCCTTCATGAAGTCATTTAACAACAGATAGACACAAGTTATGACAACCATCACATGAGGTCCAAGAACAATATTTATAGTAGAACTTCACAACCTTAGAGATAAGCTTATATAAACAAAATTAATTAAATAAACGATAATCGATAATAGAATCTGTAATTATAAAAGTAAATTATATTTAAATCTTCAGATAATCTTCAACCTGAATCCCATTGGATCCCACTTTAGAACGGGCACATCATTCTTTGCATCTTAAAAAGGAAACTTGTCTACAAGTTTTGCTTTCAAGTCGAAGCCACCTGAAGTCCTGATTAATGTAACACCCAGAAATTTCTATAAATAATATTTAATATATTAATTAAGTCAGAAGAATTAATTGAGCTAGTAGAGTAATAATAATAATATAATAATAAAGATAAAAGATGGTAAGCTTTAAAGATGGAATTAACTATGGACTAAAAGGAAAGATGGGCTTAAGGTCCATGGGCCTACGGGAGTAAAAAACCCTTAAACCCTAATCCTTTCCATATCCATCCATCTTTACACCTTCCAAAACACACACTTAAGCCAAACACTCACTACACTAATCCTTTTAACGATCTGATACCTACTAATGGTAAGAAATGATTTATCTCAGTTGTACCAATATATTAGAACCCAATACCGCAGCCTTGAGATGCCGTATGAGTCGTTTGGACCACCTTAGCTCAGATTTTAAGAACCACCTTAGCTCAGATCTAGACAGCCCGAAGCTACCTAGACTATAAACGATCAAACCCCGATCAACCATGGTGGTTAACAGCGGCTGACGGCGCCAGAGTAGAAGAAAAAACCGAAAAAGCGTATATGAACGTTGAACAGTACTTATACGGCGTATATGTATATACGCCGTATATGTATGGCAGTATGTATGTATGCATGTTCCGTATAAGTATAAGCAGCCGTGTAAGTGTTATTAAAGTATAAGTTCTCACGGTCGTATAAGTATCTAGTAGCGTATAAGTATACACAGCCGTATATGTATATACAAACGTATATGTATGCAAAGTATATGTATACTTGCAACGTATATGTATATATAAATGTATATGTGCATGTCGTATATGTGAGACTTATAAGCTGGACAACTTATACGCAAAGAAGACTTACACGCTACAGGACTTATACAGGAATAACATATACGCCACAGGTCAAGGTGAATTTCTGGAATAAACGAGAGATAGACGGCGTATACGTACGTAAACGAAAGATATGGACTTATATGATGGTTCATATGTGAATAAGTAATTAATTAATTACAAAAGGTAACGTTTAAAATGAAGATTTGATTTGATTAAATAATTGAACTTCAGTAATCTAATGAGGTTTTTAGTAAAGACGTATTAATGAAAATAAAATTTTTCCAAGCTGACCTACTAACTTAACCCCAGCCAGGGGCTCTGCCCCTTGGACCCCTCTAGGGGCTGCCGCCCCTAGAACCCCGCTGTCAAGGGAATTGCCCCATGACTCCATAGCTAGGGGTGGCAATAACTTAGAAGTATGGTATAGCTAAAAGTAGTTAATTGATACTATGATTGATACACAGTTATTCGTGCACAACTAAAGAAGGGCATAACCGTAAATTCAGAAAGGAATCGTTCACAGGTGAGTTTCTTGCCCCATTTATCTGATATGTTTTTGGGGTTGTGTGCATACTCGATGTGATTAGTCAATACACTTACCCTAAGTGGTAAGTGTACACCATATATGATTTATGTGATAGTTATTATAACGAGGATATGAATGAATGCTTTTTAGTGCGTGAACGATCTTCAGATATTGCACAAATCGTCAGGGAAGGTGATTAATGTGAAGGATGCCCGATGTGTCCGTAGGTTATATTGTAATTTACTTAACGTGGGTACGTTATATATATTTATTGTATGTGTGGTACGTGTAAGTAGGTGTATGTACGGTATGCGGGCTCTACGTCTTATATAGAAATTTAGGATGGCAAATACCTCTAACTTCTGTTAGACATTGGCGTGGCAGGTGATAGCATAGTTAAGGACTGTGGGTCTTTTACGTGTTATAGATGATAGATGTCAACGTAGATAAGGATTGTGGACCTTATACGTATTGTAGATAGGAGTCAGCATAGGAAAGGACTGTGGACCTTATATGTGCTGTGAATGTGATAGCATACGGGAGGACTACGGACCTCGTACGTGCTATGGAATAGGTGGCAACATAGGGAAGGAATGCGGACCTTGTTCGTGTTGTTATTGTAGGATGGTATAGGGAAGGACTGCAGACCTTGTACGTACCATGAATGATGAACATAGGTAAGGACTACAGACCTTTTACGTGTTCACGACCTTGACTATGAACATACTCTCAGGGGACTGAGGTAAGTGATAGTATGTATGTATGTATGAAAGTATGGTAACAGGTTAAGTATGAATATGTATCTTCATATACGTATATATGTAAGTATGTGGATGTATTGTATGTTGATCGATTAACTAGAACTCACTCAGCCTAGCTGACTTTTAGTATGCACGCAGGTAAATATGTTTAATGAGCTAGCATGAGGATGGCACATGGCATGGATTGAACGGACGGCATCTGAAGATGGAAGAAATGATGTTTTAAATATGATGTTTTATTTTATGTTTTAAAGATAAGATATTAATGATTTTGTAATATATGTTTGAAGTTTATTATTCCGTGAAAAGTTTTAATAAATTCTGATATTTATAACTGTGTTTATGAGTAAATCCAACGCCAATGTAGGGCACCAGGACCGGGGTCTTACAATTAAAAAGGAACAGCAACCCGGTTCTGATATATTATTATCAGATCCGCCTAAGAAGTTCAAGTTCACATACGGTCTCTCCTGACTCTACACTTGCATTAGACCATCTCCTGTTCACTTTTGACTAGACTCGTTCAAAAGTATCAACACCAACTAGAAAAGCCATATATTTGTAACGGTTAAGAGACCCTTTTGCCAAATTGATTATTTTATGCATTGCTCTTTGGTCTAGAACGTGTGATGCTAATAGGCCCACTATTAATAGCAAATTCCTTTATCGCAACATTTCTAGATCCACCACCAAGGGTTAGTGTTGCACTGGGTCCATTAGAAAACATGGTTGCAACATTGTTTATGGAGGAATGGAGCTACTGTCGTTGTTGGGCCAGCATAATCCATCACACTATTTTATTAGCTGGAAGCCCAAATTCCAAAGTCTTTATCGATCTAGTTGAATGATTACATTCACTACAGTGCGTTACTGGAATGCAATGTAGACATCTAATTATTCAAGTCCATGAAATCTACTTTCACATTGTGGTAGAAAGTATCCGCCGGAAGGAATTTACAAAATAAAATGAAAAAAAACGAACTTTTAAAAATATAAAATATAACATTGAAAACAATTTTTAATCACTTAATTTTTTCATTCTATTGGTTGAGGCCGTACACAACTTTTCCTGAATGTTGTTAGCATTGATAGCATACATTGAAAATGATTAAACTGCCCTACGGCTTGACGAGGTTAGCATGAACGAGGTGACTATATATCACACACAATATTTATATTTGATGCGGTTTCACATATTACTTTAATATGACATGCGTTCTTTGTCTTGTCGGATAAAAAACGATGTTATTTTTTTAGAACATCAAACTTCTTATTATTCTGGAGCATACGGCTGAAGACAATCTTAAGATCACGTGATCTTTGGGACCCGATGGAAACTGGATTTGATTATACTGTAAAAGATCAAACGAGATTGAAGGCTGGGATGAAAAGGGATGCACATGCTATGGCAATCAACCAGCAGGCTGTTCATGATCAGTTATTTTCCCGTGTGGCTACTGCTTCTTCAGCCAAGGAGACATGGGAATTTTTGAAGATGGAGTTTGAGGGAGATTCTCAGGTCAAGTCTGTTAAACTGCAAGGTTTAAGACGTGAGTATGAGAATCTTGCCACGAAAGAGGGTGAACTAATTGGTGAATACTTTGGAAGGGTCATGGAAATAGTTAGCCAGAAGAGATCTTATGGGGAGGTTATTGCTGACCAAACCATCATTGAAAAGATACTACGTAGCCTTACGCCTAAGTTTGATTACATAGTACCTTCAATAGAAGTTGCTCATGATCTCTCCAAACTCACTCTGGGGAAACTCATGGGATCCCTACAATCCCAGGAAAAAAAAAATAATAGTCGAACTCCTGAAAAGATAGAGAAGGGTGAAGAACAAGCTCTTCAAGTTGTTCAGCCATATAACAACTCTGGAGGGGCCAGAGGAAGAGGTCTAGGTATGAACAGAGGTCGAGGAAGGGGGAGAGGTATGGAAAGAAATCGTGCTCCTCATTGTTTTCATTGCAATCAAAGTGGTCATTTGAAGAAACATTGTTGGTACCTTGATGAACCTCAGGCTAACATGGCTACAGAAAATGAGGCACAAGAAGAAGGTCATGATGAGCAAAGGCTATTCATGGCTATGACTGATCATGCAATGGATCATTTTTTGCTGATGACAAAAGCTCATTCTAGTGGTAACTCGAATGCCCTTTGGTTCCTTGATTCAGGGTGTTCTAACCATATGACGGCTGCAAGAGATATGTTCACTCAACTTGATGATTCATTTAAGCTTTCTGTTCGTTTGGGTGACAAGAAAGAACTTGCTATTGAAGGCAAAGGTACGGTTAAAATATCCACCGGTAATGAATCTTTTCGGTTGTTAGATGATGTGTACCTTGCTCCAAAGTTGGAATATAACCTCCTAAGTGTGGGACATTTGATGAAGAAAGGTTATAGGTTAATGTTTGATAATGGGAAATGTGTGATTCGTTCCAAAGCAACTAATGCCATTCTAATGATTGTTTTGGTTGCATCTAACAACATGTTTTTGCTGGATGCCTCCAAAGCAGAAGATGGAACTAAGGTTAATAAATCTCTAAAGCCAATTAATGACACTACCCGTTTGTGGCACTTAAGGTATGGTCATTATCACTTTCATGGACTTAAAGTTTTGCATGATAAGTCTATGGAGCATGGGTTACCCAATATCAAGCCTATAGACTCATGTGAGGGGTGTGTTGTAGGAAAGCAAACCCGTGATTCATTTCCGATGAAGTCTTGGAGAGCCACTCGAAAACTTGAACTGGTCCATAATGATGTTTGTGGACCAATTCAAGTTTCAAGTTTGGGGGGTAGCAATTATTATTTATTGTTAATTGATGATTTCACCCGTATGTGTTGGGTTTATTTTATTACTAACAAATCATATGCCTTTGTTAAGTTCAAAATGTTATAAGGCCATGGTTGAGAAGGAAAGTGATTGTTCAATCAAAGATCAGATAGGGGAGAGAGTTCTTATCAAAGAATTTAACAACTACCCTGATGTGCATGGAATTAAGAGTGAACTTACTCCCCCTTATACTCCTCAGCATGACGGTGTAGTGGAGAGGAAGAATCGTACCATAATGGGGATGACTCAAAGCATGATCAAACAAAAGTCATTTCCTAACTATTTTTGGGCTGAAGCAGTAGCAACAGTAGTATATCTCATCCACATGGCAACAAAAAAGGCTTTGCAAGATCAAACACCTATCCAAGCTTGGTCTAACAGGAAGCCAACTGTTAGCCACTTAAAGGTGTTTGGAAGCATAGTTCATGGCTTGGTACCTGCACAACAAAGAAGAAAGCTTGACAACATATCAGAAAGATGCATCTTCATTGGCTACTCTACCCAACCTAAAGGATATCGACTCTGTAATCCTGTCACAAAGAAGTTTCTAACAAGAAGAGATGTTGCCTTTCTTGAAATTGAGCATTGGGTATGGGAAGGTAAGAATTCACTTGAAAATGGAGCCTATGAAACCAACTATATTGATCCTTTTCCCTCAATGTCACCTGATAATTCTCCAAATGTTAGACAAAATAACTCACACAATTCAAGTCCCTCACCTTCAGTTACACAAAATAGCCCTGATCCATCTCATTCACATTCACCATCACATCCTCCAACTCCTTTACCCTTTGATCAATCCATTGTAACATATGCAACTTCCAGCTCACCCCACCAAGAGTTAGAGGTTTGGGATCTATATACGCAACTTCCAATAAGGTAGACGTGACAAATGGTGAGTTCACGACATGTCAGTTTGCTTTAAACATTACCGATCCAACCACATATAATGAAGCTATGACAAAAGAAGTGTGGCAAGATGCTATGCATGAAGAACTAAGGGCAATTGAAAAGGATAACACCTGGGAGTTGTGTGAGCTTCCTAATGGTAAATATTTAGTTGGTTTGAAGTGGTTATATAAGACCAAAGTTGTTCTAGATGGGAAGGTCTTCAAGTACAAAGCCAGATTAGTGGCAAAGGGCTATTCACAACAGCAAGGCATAGACTATCAAGAGACCTTTTCACCGGTTGCAAGGTTTGAAACAATAAGGGTAGTAATAAGTGTAGTTGCTCACTTGGGTTGGTCTATACATCAGCTTGATGTCATGTCTGCCTTACTCAATGGCGACTTGACAGAAGAAATCTATGTAAAACAACCTGAGGGATTTGTTGTTGAAGAAAATGAAGAAAAGGTGTACAAGTTGCGAAAAGCTCTATATGGCCTAAAGCAGGCTCCTAGAGCCTGGTACTCGAAGATTGATAGCTATTTTCTTGATCATGGCTATCAAAGAAGCAATAATGAACCCACTCTTTATGTAAAGAAAGGCATAAATAATGAGATGATGTATGTGTGTCTATATGTGGATGACATTATATGTACTAGTTCATCGACTGATTTTATTGAAGAGTTTAAGGGAGGGATGAAACATGTGTTCGATATGACTGACATGGGCTTGTTGAAGTTCTTCCTAGGCCTTGAAGTGAAACAATTTCCGCATGGTATATTCATTTCACAAGAGAAGTATGCAAAGAACTTGTTAAGCAAGTTTAGAATGAAGAATAGTACAGCAGAAGATACTCCAATGAATGCTTATGATAAGCTTCTGTTTGATGATCAGGCTAACAAAGCTGATGAATTCTTATTTAGAAGTGTGGTAGGTGGGCTCATTTACTTGACACATACAAGACCGGATTTGGCATTTGCTGTCAGTCTCGTATCTCGGTTCATGCAGGCTCCCTCAAGAGACGACCACTACAATGTATTGTGATAACAAGTCAAGTATTAATCTGAGCAAGAATCCTGTGATGCATGGAAGAACTAAGCATATTGAGCTTAGGTACCACTTTGTCAGAGAAATGGTTTGTAAAGATGAGATCAGTCTGGAATATTGCAGTACACTGGGGCGGACCCACATAGTTACCATCGGGGTCCCGGGACACCAATGTTTTTTAAAAATTACTTAGAGACGATATATTAAATTTTGTAAGGACCCCATAAAAATTAATACTTGGAACCCATACTATTAAGCCTGAACTAGTCTAGTGGAAAGTCCCTTGTTTTTTCTTTGAGAGGTTGCAGGTTCAAGCCTCACCATACCCAGTTTTTGTTGTTTTTTTAATATTCTAGTCAATATTAGTTATTTAGTTAGGGTATTTGTGTTTTTTCTTTAGTTTATCCCATATAACCATTATCACTTTAGTTTATCCCATATAACCATTATCACCATGCAACATATATAATGACTACATGAGTTTACATATACTTAAATTATTTATCTTGTGTATGTATATTATAATTAATCATTTATTTGTGTAAGAGTTAGTTTTTCATGTCTTGGTTATTCATGTAAGACCATATATAGCTTACGCTTATGTTTTTCGGGTATGAATAAAAATGAATTAAAAGTGTATGTTCTATCTAGTTTCTAATCTATATTCTTTCTACTTACTCGCTTCCGATGACACCATATTTTCGTGTTTTATTATGTTCCTCCTCTCGACCCGACCCGAATAACGACCAACCCAAAAATTTTGTAAACCGGAGAAATTGGGACCCCATTGACAAAAAATTTTGGGTCCGCCACTGGCAGTACACATGAGCAGCTAGCAGTATTATGACAAAAGCATTATCTCGTGAAAAGTATGTGTACTTCAGGAAGTTGCTTGGTGTTATGGAATTTGAATTAAGGGAGGGTGTTGAATGTTGATGACTTGATTCAAAAGCTCACGTGCTGATGGGAGGCATGTGTTGTGCATGTGCTTATCCTATTTTATACTTGATTATTTTAAATGTTTTTGAATTTGTTTTTTTAATAAAGTTATTAGTTAAGTTGTTTAGATTGTCCGGTTTTTTTTTTGCTTGGAGCCGTTGCTTTATTTCCTCTATTTAAGAAAGGTTTATTTTCATTCTATGTATGCACTTCTGATTATCAATATTATCAAAAAGTATTTGTTTTCTTTAATCATTCATTATTTGTGTTACAATTGCTCTTTAATACCAACAAGATATGGCATTTGATATTGTATAATTATTGAAGATAATTTAAGTTGTGTTTGTGAATATTTAGCACTACTTTTAGTAAAAGAGACATCTTGTCATCTTGCAGAATGAGTCTGATAATAACATAGGCCCATTCGTTTTTAAATAGTTGTTTAGATGTAGGAGTATCTAATGATTTTTTTAACAAATAAACAAAGACAAAGGCACGGGACGTTTACAAGTTAAAATTCAAAATACAAAGATAAAGACAAAATACAAAGAGAAAGACAAAATACAATTTATTTAAATACAAAGAGAGACATTTACTAGTTCCAATCTAGAAGAGAGAGAGAGAGACTAAATGGCATATTACAAAATACTTATCCGGAATATCAACAATCAAACAAAATAGCGTATAAACTATTTCATATTTAAATTCGAGCTTGGTCTTCTAGATCTGTAGGCAAATATAAAGTACATGTATAAGAGATATATTATACGAATAGACTCTAAGTAGAAAACAACAATTAATCCCACAGTCGTGGGTTTGCCAATTACAGTATCTATTACTCCATATATACAGTATATATATACTAATACAGTAATACAAATATGCGATATATACTATTACGTATGTGTCGTATATTTCTATACTCCATATATTTCATATATACTACAAATATGCAGTATACATTACTACATATATATATATATATACTACGGTTCGTGGTTCCTAATACAGACACACGGGTGTGGTCCCTTTGACCCACATGTGTGGGTTTGTCTTGCGACGCCTATGGTTCCATAGTTTTTACTAGACACTGGTGAGGGTCTGTCTTCAATAGTTGTTACTAGACATATATTGGTGTGGTTCGATTGACATACGGGTGTGGTTTGTTTTCCACGACAAAGGTTCCAAGATTTTAGTTAAAAATCTCTTTTTAGTAACTCAAAAAAGATTGGGAACCAGTCCAAACAAACTTTGGTTTAACTTATTTCAGCAAGTTTAAACCGACCCCTCCACACCTATATAGTTCAATTAAGAAGAGAAAGTAATGGAATTGAAAGTTTTCTTTTCCTTTCTTTTTTTTAATTTCACAATTCTCTTTTCCTTTCCTTTCTTTACACTTTCTTTCCAAATTTGAAGGAAAACTTTTCCTTTTATTTTCTTCTTTCTTTCTCACCTTTTCTTTTCCTTTCTCCTCTTAAATGAATCTCTGAAACACAAGTTATTCTGATTTTCCTTTTCTTTCTTTCCAAAAAAAAACTTAGGAACACAAATCACTTTTTATTTTCTTTCATTTCTTTTTCTTTCATCTCCTAAATGAGACTTGGGAACACTGTTTAGAGTTTAGTTTTTAAGGTTTAACTTTAGGTTTTAGTTTTAGGGCTTAGCATCATGCTTTAAGGTCTACGTCTTTTAATTTCTTGTTAAAGGAACTCACCCGAGAATCCGATATAAGTAAATTGAAAATAAAAGGTGTTATAAACAAGTACGTCCCCACTCTAGACATTTTACTATGGAAATGGAAGACCACTAAGAAAACAAACTAAAAAGATAAATAATTTCCTTAGACAAAAAGGGTTAGCCTTTGTGGTTTAATTACTTTAGGGTTTATTAATAAATATTTTGACATATCCAGAATTCCGTACGAGCTAAAACAAACGGCTGATGGAATATTATCATTCAAGATTTCAGTTACGCTGGATAACCACTCAAAACAGTACAGATCGATATCCGGCCAATATTAGATCGGGCGCATAAGCCCTTATCGGTTCCCATGAGTTAGAGATGCTTCGGGCTTACATGACATGTTTGTTTTTCAATTAAATTTTGAAGGAGCATGCATACCTCACTTAAGACCTTGTGAATGAAGTCCTTGACTTCGAATACGAGTTGGTCAGATTCAGACAACTCCGGGAAGAGATAGAAAGCGTGAACCATGTTTGGGTAGTCCACCAAGTACGCTTCTTTCCCGGATTTCTTGAGCCACTGATGGTACCTAATTTGCCAGTCCCGTAGAATATCAAACAACAACCATGGTGGGCGGAAAATCCATTTTAGATATGTCTGTAGCATTAGGCCCGCTAACATTGATCAAAGCATGGTCCCGGTTGTGCGGTTCATCTAGAGGCATGAATGCATTCCATAACCAATCTGTCCGCTTCAGTGACAGGATAGGCACTGATCCATCTAGACGCATCTCAGAATCAGTTCGCTCTGCTCCTCCAAAGAATGGTTGTATTTCCACAAGGCCGGTTACCTTCAAAATACGATGGTGTTAATTAATCAACTGGATCTTGCTGGTTAAGTCAAGGATGGATGTCAAGACTCATGACCTAATGGCCTAGTGGTACGGTAAAGGTGGAAGTTAGGTGTTAAAAAAATTTATTGGATGTCAAGACCGTTCCTTAAGATGTTGGAAGTTGATTTGGGAGGCTCTTTGAGCAACATGATGAGCCATGTTTGCACCAGCGCTGTCACCGGCGAGAAAGCAGCGAATATCTGCATTCTCCGGTAACCATTTCGACCTATTCTCTTCAACGTCAAGAAATTTCAGCACATCGAACCCATCGTCATGATGCATGGGGTGTCGGTGCTCTGGTGAAAGACGATAATCAACCGAAACAACTATGGCAGGCAATTCTCTTGTGAACTTGCGACAAACTTCGTCGTATAGCTTTGCATCCGCGGAGAAGATAACATATCCACCTCCATGGAAGAACACCATCACGGGAAGATCTTCTAAGGCATATTGTGTGGGGACATATACGCGGAACCAAAGCTTGCGACTTGGATCCACCACCACATCGTATGTCTTGACACCATTGATTGGTTTAGACGATGGCGGATTTCGGAAGTCTACGGGTTTGAAAAGACGGCGGTTCACTGTACCGTCTTCCCGGGCAGTGAGTTTGATTACAATGTCGACTACCCAAAGTGCAATTCGTGTTTTCAAGGGCAAGGATAGAGATTTAGGAGTTTTGGCTGCAGATACCATTGAATGGGTAGAGAAATGATAAAAAAAAAAAAAGAATAATTTCTGTGTTTGTGTCAAAACCAAACAATAATTCATACGTTTATAATGCAATATGAACGTGGTTATGTCACACCATGTTTGATTATTTTAAGTCAAACTATATTTGTTTTTTCATTCATGATAAACGTTAGCAAGCCTATTGGCATTGCTTTGATTATCAATACATCGAATAAAGTTTCATATTGTCAGTTAAATAAAACGTTAACCTAATCATGGTCCCGATCATGGAAGCAAAAAGCAAAGAAACGAAATGCAAATATTATTTGCAGAAAAAAATATTTTTTTTATTTTTGTAGGGTCCCTTTTTGTTCAATAGCGTTTTGTATTTATTTAAACGAATCACAATGTATTTTGGTTAGCTTGTAGTTTTCTTTTATATATGTTTGGTCTCGAGACCTGAGCCCATTGGGCCGTATATAATAGAAAGAGGCATGGGATGCTCTCACTATATATATATAGGGAAGCATACCCATGCACTCAACAGCCTTTTGAGAAACATATTATCTTCTACTCATCTACTCTCATCTCCTCTCACCTTTCCTTTTCGGGACATAACCCAAATCAAACAACATCCGAGATCTCGGTTCTCTACTAGTGATTTCGCTAGCTAGTAGTGAGATTAATCCAAGAACTCTAGTTGTTTGTTGTTGATCCGTTCTAAGAACCTACAATTGGTATCAGAGCTTTCTGCTATACTAGTTGTAGTTCTTGGGTCACAACCTTGGATTTTGGTCTTATTTGTGTGTTGAAGACTTGTATTCAATTGTTAAAGTGGGTCTTCGGATTCACTTGTGTATTAAAAGTGTGTTTGCAAGTTGAAAAAAGCTAGTTTGAAGCATTCGGGTTGTTTTGAAGTGTGTTTGTGTGTTCTTGTGTTGTTAAAAAGTGTTTAGATTCAAGGGTTTATGTGGTTTGAGCCTTGAAATTGGTGGTTTTAGATCTACAAGTGTTGAAGTATTTGCATTCGAGTTTCCATAAAGTGTATAAAGTTGTACTTGTGTGAAAAGATATGTAGAAAGTACAATCATTACCTTCAAGAAAACAGATCTAATCGAATTAAAATCCATTTTAATCGATTATCAAACCATTCGAACCGAGTTAAGAAACCAATCGAATCAAAATTCATAACCAATCGAAATGAGTCTTAATTCAATTAGATTCAAATTCCTATTCGATTCAATTGAAATCCTATTCGATTCGTTTACCTATTCTATTTGAATCCTTTTCAATTTGATTTCTTTGTACTTAAAGCATTCTGCAAAATCTGTTTAAGTGAACTTTTTGATCAAAAATTGACTTGCATGATGACTACTGGTACTGAGGAGATAAATAATTTCATTATCTTAGAGAATGAGGCCGAGACCATCAACAAACCACTAAACTACTCAAGTGGGATAACGACTTTGAAGAATTTAAGTGGCGTTTTAAGAATTACATAAGAATAACCGATGATAGAAAAATGATGGCATATAATGATGATGATAGAAAAATGTTCCCAAGCCAGTGACGGCCTATAATGATGATGATAGAAAAATGTTGAGTGATGATCAACAAGTCTATGGTGTCCTAAGTGTGTGCCTCTCTCTAGAAATTGCTCAAACTTTAAGAGACCACACTACTGCTAAAGGTCTTTGGGATGCACTGGTTAACAAGTTTTAAAGGAATGTATTGATCAGAAACAATAAGAAAGCCATGATGAAGGGTGAATTCAATATGTTTAATCACATACAAGGAGAAACGGTTGGATCTCTTATTCATAGGTTTGAAACATTGATCACCAAGATGAAGAGTGCTGGTATTGATTATGATCAAATTGAAATCAATGACAAGCTGTTGAACTCCTTGCCCTGTACTTGGAACAGTAGTGTGATCATAATCAAGAGAACAACGAATTTGCAGGTCACTTTTCTATCTCATTTGACATCCACCATTAAGTTATTTGAAATGGATGGAAAACTCAGATTGCGCAACCATATCAGTTCTATAAATCATGCTGGAATCTCTACTGGAACAGGAGTTAACACAGCTTTTCTCAGCCAAGCACATCCCACTATTCATCTAGTCGATGGGGTGAAGATGTTTTATGCTCAATCAACACAAAACTCTACATTCAAAACTTCTACAAGTTAGCAGACATCATCCGGTTCAAACTCCTTTTAATAAGCAGTTGACAAAGATGTTAAGCAAGCCTTAAAAGCTCATGGGATTAACAAGCCTGCAAGTAGTTCACCCTACTCCCCTCCTCAAGTTGATGAACCACACATTGCATTGTTTCACGCATTTATGGAAAGTCATAAGGAGCTGTTGTAGGGAAAGCTTTCACCTCCTTCATTTCAACAAGGAGATATTCCCGATATCAACAAGAAGGATCTCAAGAAAATGGAAATCAAGTATCAGATGGTCATTGTTGTTCATAGTGAATCAAACTTCATGAAGAAGTACGGAAGAAACAGGTTCAGAAATTGAGACGGGAATAGAATTGGGTTTGACAAGGACAAGCTTCGATGCTACAACTGCAATGAGGCTGAGCATTTCGCGAGAGAGTGCACAAACCTATCTAAGCCTGCCAACGACATCAAGATTACTGAGGTTTCTAACAACGAAGGTGGAAGAAGAAGTGACAAACGGCGTGATCAAAGCACCTCATCAAAACCAAGAGTTCCCCGAATCAGTCAAGGTAATTCAACGAAAGGGAACTCTAGATCAAGCTCAAAGGTCTTGATCACTTTTTCAGCTGATGCAACTAAACCAGATTGGGAGGATGACCAATTCTGTGAGCTGATCAATCCGCTGACCTTCGCTGGTATGGCGTTGTGAATGAAGATCAACCCTCGTCAAGCTCTGCTGTAGAAGCATATCAAACCGTTTCAAACTTTCCTGAGGTACACAAACTTTGCTCTCAAGCTTGCATTAATAAAACAGAGAGTTATGGAACTCATAATGTTGCATTAATAGATGAAAATCTAAGAATTAAATGTCAGAACGATGATTTCAAAAAGGCTGAAAAGATTTTGCCTCTTGAATTAAAGCCCATAACAATGATATGGCTAAACTAAATAAGAAATTGTTTCAGTCTAACAAACTAACTGAGTTTCATGAAAGACGTGTTGTAGAATTAAATTCTAAAATTGAGAAGCTAGAATTTAGACTTAGCCCAAAGAAAGATAGTTGTAGACAAATTTGAGTTTGCGTTTGAAAAACTGAATGGAATTCTTGGGGCATAAATTGGGGTGAAACAAAAGACTGGTTTAGGCTTTGATCACACAACAGTTCCACCTCCATTCAATGAGAACTACACTAGCCTACCTCATTTTAGTTTCAATACGCCACCTAAGGACAAAATGGTCTATGGTATTGGTCATGTGCCAAAACCCAAGACATTCATTCCTCTTGTCTCCAAAACTCTTGATCCCATTTGTATATCAAGTAGTTCTAATGGTGATTTATCTTCCTCAGCAAGTCATGTAGAAGAAAGTGGGTATGTGGAAAAGGACATAAGTTATGGAAAGAAAAGAGTTTTAAATACACTTTTTGATTCCAATGTGAATCTAAAACAATCATTTGTTAACTCAATCTGTAACAATAATACTTTGAAAAATACTTTGAATGATCATGTAATTCGTGACAATGTTAATATTGGCACTTCTCAAAATGCTTTGAATGAAAATGATAGTTTTGTTTCTGATAGTGATTTTGATACCATTTATGATGAAACTTTCGTTAAGAATAATGTTAATACAAATGTGGTTGATGAGACGAACATAACTAGTTACTCATCAAAATATTGTAAAGTTGAGGGCAATTTTAATAAAAAGAAAGATTTTGAAAATGAAAGGGCAAGTACGTCAAGTAAATATGTTCCACCTCACAAAAACTCTTTCTTTCAATCAACTAATCATTATGAAAATCCTTAACTATACAATCATTTTAATAATAACTACCATGGTTCTCACCAGATAAGATAACTTATTCCTTTCCAAGCATCACCTTTCCAATCACATCGTGTATATCATAGTTTTATGAGTTCTATATGGGCTCTAGAAGAAAATGTTGTTATATTTGTGGTAACCCATTTCACCTTGCAAGACATTGCGAGAACTGGCATAAGCAACAAAAGGAAATGAACATTTAGTTTAATTAGACACGTTCAAAAGCTACACCCAGCTCAAGAACAAGGACTAACCGATCTGATAGTTCTGCTAGTGAAATGGACATGAAATCTAGAAACAATGTGAAAACCAGAAAACCTTTTTGGATAACCAAAAAGGTATGATCAAAAAGGGGTTCTAAGATTGAGAAATCACAGAAACCACTAAAAACTGAGAAAAAAATTCCAAAGATCGAGAGATCGGAGGATTTTGTTTTAAAACCTAGAAGAAGAAGGTCCAAAAGATAATCTAAAACAGGAACCATGACTCCGCATGGGTTCCTAAGGACTGTACTTCTGATTCTGATTCACCACAAAACTTCATATTTACAGAAAATAAAATAAAATTTTATGACTTAATGATTGACCTTCCCGAGACAACTAAGTCTCAGGAACCCATGTCTTATTAATTTCTAATGTGTGTAGGGTCAGTCAAGAAGGCATGTCAACAACATTTTACACTTATACAGTAGCTGCACCTGACACATGACTGGAGACGAGTCCTTACTGATTGATGTTCAACTGTACGATGATGGACATGTTTCATTTGCTGGTGACATGGAACGAAATATCATGAAGAGATGAAAAGTATCAAACGGGATCTTAACGTTTGATGATGTCAATCTGGTGGAGCAGCTCAACCACAATCTGCTCAGCGTCTCACAGATTTGTGATCGACAGTAATCCACGTTATTCATAGAAAAGGAATGTTTGATCTTAAAGCCAAGTTACATAGTCCTTGAGGAATGGATCTTGATGTGTACTCCAAGGCATAATGATGCTTACATATTGGACATGAACAATTCATACTCACGTCGAATTGCCTCATGTTTGATTTCTAAGGCCTCGGAGAACGATTCATCACTATGATATAGACGTCTTAGACATGTTAACTTTAAAAATGTAAACAATCTGGTCAAAGGTAAGCATGTGAAGGGCTTGCCTATTAAAATGCTCTCTTACATTGAAAAATGTCTTTCGTGCTCGAAATGCAAGCAACACAAGCTCCCTCACAGGCCTAAACTGTCAATACCATAGATTCCATTCTTCAACTGTTAGATATGGATTTTTTTGGTCCCTTTCATCCTTTTAGCAATCGGCCGAAAAGCCATTGTCTTGTTATTACTGATGATTTTTCGTGTTTCAGTTGGACTTTCCTTTTAGGGCACCAGGATGAAACTGCACAATTTTTAATCAGATTTATAACTTGTGGAGAGGCAGACTGACAAGAAGGTGAAGTGTATTTGAAGCGACAATGGAACTTAATTCTGTGACAAGGTTGTGGATGGCTTATGTCAATCAAATGGGATAGACTGTAAGTTTAGTGCCCCATACACTCCACAATAGAATGGGGTTGCTGAACGTCGCAATCGAATGTTGATCGAAGCTGCACGAACCATGTTGTCAAGCTCAAAACTTCCATTATTCTTATAGGGTGAAGCAATCAATGTTGCATGCTTCATACAGAATTGTGTGGTCATCAACAAGCACTTAAAGAAGACTCCTTTTGAAGCCTACTATAAGACCAAGCCGCAAGTCAACTACTTCAATACATTTGGATGTCCATGCACACTACTCCATACAGATGCTCACCAAGATCCAAAATTCGCTGAAAAGGCAGATGAGTGTTACATTGTTGGATATGCATCCAACAAAACCACTTATCGTGTCTACAACAAGAAAACAAAGGTGATTGTGGAATACTTCAATGTTGACTGGTACGAGCTTAACCCTACAGATGCTCGTATGGGACCCAACTGGTTGTTTGACTATGACTACCTATTCAACCCGTTTCGTGGCATGTCTAACCCACCCTAAACGAGCACTCAAGTTCCAACTTCTATACCTGAACCAGTGTTACTGCAAACTCTTGTTAATATCCTGAATGATGTCAGCTTGTTTGCTGGCCCCTCCACTAGAAATGTTCATCAAGCAGTCCCTCCTCAAGTTGTCAACAATCCTGCTCCTCAAACCGCTGATACAACCGATCTGGTAGTCGTCGAAGACACATATGCTTTTGACTCGAATGAATCATTCATGTCAGCTGACAATGTTAATTAAGTTCAGACTGAGCCCGCAACAAACGTTCAAGCAGCACCAAGTGTTGTTGAATCTGTTCACACACCTCCCTCTTCAAATGATATTGTTCAAGTTGTTGCTGCTGACGAACCTGTTGCTGGTGATTCTAACACACTGCCACTACTCTTGTTCCTACAGTTTCTGTTCCATTCATAGAGAATCTCTGGGATGGTCCCTTTTCATAAGAACATGTGGTTGATTAACCTGAAATTGTTCAGATGACCACTGATGTTCTAATCAATGCTCCTCGCATATTCTATCCCATTGAGAGCTTGACAGTTGATCTTCAAGCGGAATCAGTCACTCAAGTGGAAGACATTCCCCAGCTACCCATATATTGGACACACCTAACAGAAAACATCATTGGTTCTCCCTCAACCGGCATCCAAACAAGGAGTAAATCTGGTGCCATTAACAAATATCTTTTTGCTTGTTTTGTTTCACAAGGTCGAACCGAAGGACTACAAGGTAGCTCTTAAGGAAAGCTCCTGGTTTGAAGAAATGCAAGATGAGCTGTTACAGTTTAAGAAACTCAGTGTGTGGAGGCTGGTTAAGAAGCTTGAGAAGAAGAAGCCAATTGGTACAAGGTATGCGTTAAGAAATAAGAAGGATGGCAAGGGGGTGATAATAAGAAACAAAGAACAACTCTTAGTACAAGGTTTCTCTTAGCATGAAGGTCTTGATTATAATGAAGTCTATGCTCCTGTCGCTAGGCTCGAGGCAATTCGTCTCTTTCTGGCCTATGCTTCATACATGAACTTCAAAGTATATCAAATGGATGTGAAGACTACCTTCTTGTATGGGAAAGTAATAGAAGAAATTTACGTCAAGCAACCACCAAGTTTAGAATATTCTGAACGAACCAATTACATATACCGTCTTGATAAAGCACTCTATGGCATCCATCAAACACCTCATGCTTGGTATGCTACCTTAGCAAAACATATTTTGAAGAATGGCTATAGAAGAGGTGTTATTAATGAAACACTCTTTATTAATAAGGTAAAGGATGTTCAGATTCTTGTCCAAGTGTATGTTAATGATATTATCTTTGGGTCAGCATGTGATAAGCCGTGTAGAGAGTTCGCAAAGGTCATGAAGAATCGGTTTGAAATGAGTTTGTTGGGGTAAATGACTTTCTTTTTCAACCTTCAAGTTGAACAAAAGTCGGATGAGATTTTGATTCATCAAGAGTGTTCGAGAAATTGTTCAGAAATTTGGGTTCAAAGATGCCAATTCCTTCCTCAATCCTATTGCTACTAGACCTGTTTTAGCTCCAGATCCATTGGGAAAGTCAGTCAATCAACACCTTTATCGGTCCATGATTGGCTCCCTAATGTATATCACCGCCAGCAGACCGGACACTATGTTCCCTGTCTGTCAGTGTGCAAGATAACAATGTGATCCAAAAGATTCTCATATAACTGCAGTCAAGCGTATCTTTCGGTATCTAAAGGGAAATCCTTTCTTAGGTCTTTGATATCCCAAAGACTCCCCTTTGGTACTGCACGCGTACACCGACAGTGATTACGGGGATGTAATCTTGACAGAAAATCAACATCAGGAGGATGTCAGTTCCTGGGAGAACGGTTAATCTCTTGGAAATGCAAAAAGCATGTTACCATATCCACCTCTCTTCTGAAGAAAAATACATTGTCACTTACGCCTGCTGTTCACAAGTGATATGGATCCAGCATCAGCTGCTGGATTACAATTAGATTTTTTTTAAAACCCCTATCAACTGTGATAACAAAGCAGCAGTTTGTATTGTTAAAAACCCGGTCCAACAATCTGAGACAAAACATATTGACATTTGAATGCATTTCATTCGTGATTGTTATGACCAGAAACTTTTCTACATTGAAAGGGTCCACATAGATTACAACTTTGCCGACCTTTTCACTAAACCCTTTGATCGTACCCGATTCTTATATCTTGTAGAATCGTTGGGTATGATCTCTTTTGATTAAATTTCTTTTACCTTTTTATGTGTTTAAAATTGTAAATACTTTTAAAATATGTCTCAATTTTAGAGTGAGAGAAAGGGTTATGTTTAACACACCAAAAAGATTTTTAATTACAATTTCTTTTAAGGAAATAAAAAATGAGTCACTTGACTTGCCCAAAAGATTTTATTTTCTCTTTAAGAAAATCAGAAAAAGTTTCAAAAAGATATTATCTCCTTTAGAGGGAGCTCCTTCTTAGAGGGAATCAAATAATATAACATTATAAATTTTTGAGAAATCGATCCGACCTTTGAAAAATGATAGAAAATTGTCTTTAATGATCCTGGTACATTAATATAGTAGATCGAAAGCCAACAATATCATTGCTTGATGTGTAGATAGACTTGACAAACGAGTAAGTGTCATATTGCTATTAACTTAAATTCCTGCCCATGCTAGTGGTTACACATTCATGAAGTGGTTGCTGGCTCCAAATAAAGTCATATAAATGAAGGCAAAAACGTAAATAACATGTTATACCCAAGCATTTCTTTACCTGATCATAGTTGTCTTATGTAATCTTGTGTCAATTTCATTTTATTGAGTCAAGAAAAGAAAATAAAAAGTGAGAAAAGAAAACTAAAAGAAAATTCGAAAGAAGTCTGTCTTAGGATTTTTGTCTTCTAATTTATTTCTTCCTTTACTTTGATTCAAACCTTGGACTTTTTTATGTTTGTAGTCATACAAGATCTGATTGTTAAGGCTTTGAATCGTCTGCTTTATTTTATTTTCTTTTTTTTTTGTTCAAGCCTTGGGCTTTCTCTGTTTGTAGTCATACAAGAACTGATTGTTAAGGCTCTGAACTTCTTATTTATTTTAATATTTCTAGATAGAGTCAAGTGTCCATAGTAAGTGTCCGAAGTGTGAATAAGCGTATTGTGATCAAATAAGAAATGTTTGAGTCAAGTTGAGGTGACATGTGAAAGCAAATTAACCGCAAGGTATGATGGAGTCTGTAATTCGTTAGATTAAGTGGGGACCACTCAAGCAATATGCCTAATACATACCTTAACATATCACATTGACATCAAAATACTTGTTAAGTTTAAAGTGAAAATAATTTTTGAAAGAGAAGTGCGATCTATGACGTTAACAGATAGTGTGATTTTATTTCGTGATCTTTCTTACCAAAATGTGTAAACTTCTAATATTTATAATTAGTATATCAGATATAATATTAATTTCAACTTTACCTAAAATTATTTTATAGTATTTTGATTTTGTTTTGTTTTTTACTTAAATTTTTCTAAGTAAGTTTTATTTTCCTTTCCTTTAATTTTATTTTACCCACTTTATTTTTCCTTACGTGTCATTTTATTTTAATTTTTACTTTTGCTTTTATGTTTTAATTTTTAAATTTCAAGTGTAGCTTTTATGGGTTTATGTTAAGGTCTTTGGTGCAAAAGTTGTTAAGTGGTGGACCGGCAAAAAAAATTATATCTTTTATATATTTGAGTGGTTGGATTTGGTGGGTGAATATTTTCTGGGTTTAAATTTGTAAATATTTTTAGAGTTCGGGGGCTGAGAGTGTAAAATCATTTAAAAACTCGAGATGTTTTGACCCTATCGCGAGATATGATGACCCTATAAATAGGGCCGACCAAAGTATCTTTAATTTATCACTTGCACATTTCCTTCAAACACTCTCCAACTTTCTCTGTCTACCTTATCCTAGCCATCGCCTTCTTACCATCAAAACCCTAAATCAAACAACAAATTTACTTGTTTCTCGTTCATTACACTTGATAAATCATCAAAGATGGACCCTTATCGATTGGTATTCCATCTTCGTTGGTTGAAATCTTGTTTGATTTCAACCTTGTTCTTGAACAGTTCCCGTTGGAATCGTTCAAGATCATAAGGGGTCTTATATGTTGTTGTTTAGTTATTTAGATGATATAATCTTATCATCACTGTCCTAAGGTATGTTAGTGTTGATTTAATTGAGTTTTCATTTATGCTTGTTTATATTTTAGATTTTAAGTCTTTTTCATACCTTTTTGGGTGTACTTGACCTATGATATGTGTTTGAATATGTATGAGGAATGCCCAAAAATAATTATCGATTTTATATAGACCCTGATAAGAAGGAGATGGAAGATTTGGACAAAGTGATATGTTTGATTCGAGTATAATTTGATTCGAATCGAATTCATAAACCATTTGAATCGAATTTCAAATTCGATTCGAATCAAATATGCTCACAGAAGATTTCTCTAAGTCAAAATGAAACGAATCGAGTTGATAAACAAATCATTCGAATAAATTTTGATTCCAACCGAATCGAATGCAAAACCATTTGAATCATGTTCCAGAATTGATTTGATTGGTTTGAAACTCGATTCGATTCGTTTCAAACTCGATTTGAATCGTTGATAGTTGGACAAATTCAAACTTTAACATATTAATAAGGATTCGAATTGGTTATACCTAAAACTAATAGAATTTCAAAGATATAAATCTAATCTAACGCATTTTGAATCGAATCGAATCTCCTGATTCGATAAGATCAAACTAAACTAGATCAGATTCCTTTTAATCTCGACTCGATTCGTTTTATGTTCGATTTGAACGGTAAACACTTGGAACATTGTCATCAGTATTTATCCAACTCGAATCCTTTTATACCAGATTCGATTCGAATCTTTTTCTGCTCTGGCCTTTGAAGCTTAAAGTGGTGATTCGTATGGCGTTTGGTGTGACACATTTTGGCGTAACAGGTTTCTCGCCCTTTCCAAACTCTTCAGGTAACCAACCGGTCCCGGGTCTGATTGGGATTTGTGCGCATTGCTTATCCTTAGGTTTTAACAACCTTGGTGTAAAGAGTTTTGAATACAAGCACTCCTCCTTCCAGTTACTACATACCCGCCACGTAGAATCATCTTTAAGAAGAAGAAATATCGGAAAGCCCAAGGAAGATCGAATGTTGAAAAATGTTTGAAATTTTTTGTTTTAGGCATAAGCCTTGGACTTGCGTGTGATGTTTGTGTACATGAGGCAAAGTATAACAATATTTGTATACATGAGGCATAAACAAATCAATAATAACCAAATAATAAGCATGTGCATTTGAACAATCAAATAGGGCCTACATAATTTCTAATCATGCAACCCTAAAAGTATAAAAATAAGCTATAACCAACTAGAACACTACGTCTAATGTCTTGTCTTATAGTCACGGTTCTGATACCAATATGTAACACCCCGACTAAAGCGGAAATGCCTGAGTGTGACGTACAGATTGCTCAAAACACATGTGATACTATTAAATGAAAATATTATCATTAACTAATTTAAACATCAAGTACACAAGTTTGTAACAACGAATACAAGGAAAATACAAGAATAATTAGCAACTTGTTCATTATTAATATAACCTAAGTTCTAGTGTCTTCTCCATCTCATTCTCTAATGAATTGTACCTGTAGCATACATATAAAATAAAGTCAACTAATTGAATAGTTGTTAAGTTCACACAAGTTTGTTATAAGTACATACAAATCATATAATTTCATGAAACTTAGTGTAGTAATAGCGCAAGCAATGTCTTTTCCAATTGGTAACAACCAATGTACTCGGATCGGGAGTCCCTTTTCCACTCATAACATCGAGGTCCTGAGCGCAAGGGGGGGGGAGTATGATCATGGGGTTCTGATAGGATAAGGTTTGAGGCCTTAAAACTGAAAAGTAGCATTTTAGTGTTAAGCATGAAACTACAACCAAGAAACAAAAGTTTATGGGAAAAGTGGGTCCTCGCGCTATGCGACGCTTAAAGGCTAACTCCCTCACGCTACGCAAGGGAGATGGTTAATTGACCGTAGACAACTAACTAGTTGTCGCACTACGTGTCAGCTCGGTTCAAAATATTTCACGCTACGCAAGGGACTAGTTTGATAACTTTATCATTTTTATATTTTGGTTTTGATGATATGTTTATACAGTTAAGTTACTAAAATTTTTTATGAAGGTATCAATTAGGAAATTAAAATCTCATGACTAACCTGGATAAGATCAAGTCCTGACGTGAACCGAACACAAGACTTGACTATGTTACTTCAAAACTTTTGTTGAACTTGATACCATGTTTATGTTTGTTGAAGACATTGTTATGTTGTTGTTACTTATATTGTAATCACTTTTAAAAATAATCAACCGATAAGGATTTTACAACCCATAATCCAAGTCTATGTCATCCTCTTTCGCATTGGGGCACATTATATTAATCTCATCTTTTTTACTTACACGTATGTTTAAAAAGAATGTATTATATTTAATTGCTTGGTTGATCTCAATGATTTGCAGATATTGAATCCCTGGTATTCAAGGTTTAATTATTACACACTTAATCCTATGGTTGTAAAAGTCACTAGACGGACCCTAGGCGGTCGACTGGGGAGTTGGGTGTACTTGGAGTACTCGGGGAGTACTCGGAGAGTACTCGGAAATGGTAGATATAAAGAAAATTAAGTTTAGATATTATATATATGTCAAATATCAAAAGCTTATCAATATTTATAACAAAATAAGTGAATATCAATATAGATAAGATAAATATAATTCTAAATACTAAATTATTCAAAAAATTACTAATCATTAATTAAAAAAAGTGATATTCATGTTTTAATATTATAGAATATGAATTATGTTTTATTTTTTAAGTCAAAATCGGGCGAAGTTGTCCAAATAGATATAATTCTGGTTGAAGTTAACCATATATGATCGTTCTTTAATAACTAGGCGGAGTTAAAGAAACACCCCTCGATACCATACCTTGTAACAAGTATTTAGGGAGTACTCGGCCTTGTAGACCTACTTTTACAACATAATCCTAGTAGTTCAATTTGCATTACAATGATGAATCTTACTAGCTAACATGGTTAAAATTTTCCATTAAGATAAATTTTCTAACCTTAGTCTTAAAATAAAACAAACAAATAACCCTCATTCCCCCCCCCCCCATCTCTCACTCTTGATCATCATCAAAACCATGACCACTACCATTGTCGGGCATCCATGAATACCGGCCGCCGCTTGTTAGGTATTACGTGTACGCGGCTGACCCGAAAGGAATCGGATAGGGCGACAGAAATCAATACAATACAACGGCTCGGGCCTTAAGAACTTAACGGTATTTCTAATTGATTCCTAAAACGAATAACGTGTACCAAGTAAACGCAGCGGATAAACGAGAAGTAAAACTATACCAACAACCAATAACTAGCCAGAAAACTAAAACAGATAATAAAGAACCTGACTCGGCTTCTTTTTCTGATCGAAGAGAATCGGTTGCAACAGGACAATATTCCAGCCGTGTGGATGGATAATGTATTATACCTTTTATCAAAATTTGCAATATCAATACGTGGCTTCCACTTTCGATCCAAGAATGATGCAATTGGTTTTGTGGTGACGTCACAATAATCTCACACAAAACAATTGTGTGATATTAATTCACATGCAAAATAACTAGTGGTGGCAGTAGGGTTATCGCAAAAAAACACACAGAACAATTATGATAATAATATAAAGCAGTAAATATGAACAAGGGATTTACGTGGTTCGGTCACGGTGTGTAACCTACGTCCACGGGCAACGAACAGGGTCTCTTCTTTTATTGAGGTGCTCAAGAAATTACAAGATACAACATTGTTTATATAGGGAGGCTAACTAGGGTTTATTTCTTTCTCCATTAGTTACAAGAAATAATATAAAACGGGCCACTAAAGTTGAGTGGGTGGCCAGCCCATTCAACCCTTCTAGTCTTCAACTGCCCAACCCAAGACGGGCCGGGGCTACACCCATATAAAACCCAACAATCTCCCACTTGGAGCCTCGGAACGTCTTCACTTGCTCCACCTGTAAACACACCAGTACCTGTAATCTTTTGTCTTCAATATAAACCATGTCTTCTACCTGTTCGTCGCCACCTCCTCAACACTATTCCTGGAGACCAACTGAAGCTACACATAGCTTCAGTTTGTCCAAGGTCACAACCTTGGTAAACATATCCGCCGGAATCCTGTCTCCCCTAATGTTGTCCAACCGAATAGTCCCATCACTGACTAAACCCCGAATGTAATGATAACGCATATGAATGTGCTTTGTTTTACCATGATACACAGGATTCTTGGCTAATTTCACAGCACTTTCATTATCGCAGTACAATGGATAATCTGTTTGTTCCCTGCCTAACTCCTCTAAGAAAGTCTTCAACCAAACAAGCTCTTTACTCGCTTCAGCAGCTGCCATATACTCAGCTTCTGTGGTTGAGAGTGCCACACTCTTTTGCAGTCTAGACTTCCAACAGATTGCAGTATCCCCCATAGTGAACACATATCCCGTAGTACTCTTATAAGTCTCCTTACATCCGCCCAAGTCAGCATCTGAAAACCCTTTAAGAATTGCATTCTTGCCTTTAAAGCATAACGCCATCTTTGAAGTTCCCTTTAGGTACCTAAGCAGCCACTTCACTGCTTCCCAATGTGCTTTCCCTGGATTTGACATGAACCTGCTAATAACTCCCACTGCGTGAGCGATATCAGGTCTCGTGCATACCATTGCATACATAAGACTACCCACTGCAGATGCATAAGGAATCTTTGCCATCTCTGCCTTTTCTCCATCTGTACTAGGAGACTGATCCTTAGAAAGTTTAATATGACTACCCATAGGTGTACTTCGAGTAGCGATTTTCTCATTGCTCATGTTAAACTTCTCTAAAATCTTCCATATGTATTTCTCCTGAGATAAAGTTAGAGAACTGTCCTTCTTGTTTCTGGTGATGCTCATGCCAAGAATTTGCTTGGCTGGACCTAAATCTATCATTTCAAATTTTTCAGACATCTGTCGCTTCAACTTATTAATTTCTAACATGTCTGAACCGGCAATCAACATATCATCTACATACAACAGTAGAATGATATAAGAACTGGTGAATTTCTTGAGATAACAACAGTGGTCCATCTCACATCTTTTATATCCATTCCTGCCCATAAAATCATCAAACTTGATATACCACTGTCTGGGCGCCTGCTTCAACCCATAAAGACTCTTCTTTAACTTGCACACCATGCTTTCTTTACCAACTGTTTGAAACCCCTCTGGCTGTGCCATGTAGATATCCTCCTCAAAGTCACCATGCAGAAAAGCTGTCTTCACATCCAAATGCTCTAGATGTAAGTTTTCTGCAGCCACAATACTAAGCACCAGTCTGATTGTAGTCATTTTTACCACAGGGGAAAATATCTCATTATAATCAACCCCATGCTTTTGTTGGAACCCTTTCACTACCAATCGTGCTTTGTATCTCTTTGTATCATCACTTTCATCCTTGATCCTGAATACCCATCGGTTCTGAAGAGCTTTCTTCCCGGCCGGAAGCTTTGTAAGAACCCAAGTCTCGTTCTTGTTAAGTGAATCCATCTCTTCTCTCATCGCTTTCTCCCACTGAGACGAGTCTTTTAAGCTCATTACTTCAGAGTAACACTGTGGTTCACCATTCTCTGTCAGTAGAAGGTAATTAACAGAAGGAGAATATCTCTTAGGAGGTCTAATGGTTCTGGAAGACCTCCTAACCTCTAGCTGAGGTGTAATCATTTCTTGTTCTAGTGGAGACTGTTCAGTATTAGGCTCTGAACTCCCACTGTTAGAGAAATCCTCAAATTCATCTGCATTTTCTTCCAAAACCTCATCTGATGTTTCGGAGCTCTGACTATCAACCTTCTCACTTGAATCTTCAAACTCTACATGTTCTTTATCAACTTCTTGTGTGAATGACTTTCTATCTTTGTAAAGTCTTGCTTCATTAAAAACCGGATCACGAGCCCGAATTACCTTTCTGGCCTCTGGATCCCAAAGCCTATAGCCCATCTTTGCGTCTCCATAGCCTATAAAAGCACACTTCTTCGCCTTAGGGTCAAGCTTGTCCCTCTCAGTATCTTTTATCCCAATGTAAGCATCACAACCGAACACTTTAAGATGTTTGAATTTAACCTCTTTTCCACTCCATACTTCATCTGGAAGTCTGAATCCAAGAGGAACTGACGGTCCTCTATTTATAAGATATGCAGCAGTGTTGACTACATCTGCCCAGAAGGTCTTTGGAAGCCCTGCATTTAACCTCATTGCCCTAGCTCTTTCATTCAGTGTCCTATTAATTCTTTCGGCTACTCCATTCTGCTGTGGCGTACCGGGAACGGTATTAATCATCTTTATACCCCTCTCAGCAAAGTAATTATAGAATTCCTTGCTGATGTACTCCCCACCATTGTCAGACTTTAAACACTTCACTTTCAGATTCGTTTCCATCTCCACGGCTGCCCTCCATTTCTTAAAAATCTCAAATACCTCGAACTTGTTTTTGAGAAAATAGACCCATAGCTTCCGTGTAGCGTCATCAATGAAAGTAACGTAGTAGTTGGAGCCTCCTAATGATGATACTGGTGTTGGTCCATACACATCAGTATGAACGAGCTCAAGTTTCTTTGCTTTAAGTGTTTTTCCTGATTTTATGAAGGTGACCCGTTTCTTCTTGCCAAGCACACAAGGTTCACAGAACCCTGTATCAAGTTCCACCTTTTTCAAATCAGGGAATTTTCCTTTCTCTGCCAGTATCTTCAAACCTTTCTCATTCATGTGGCCGAGTCGTTGATGCACAAACATGATGGACTCGGTCCACTAGCCACTGAATTCACCTCTCCTGCTGAGATTGTTGCCATGTACAACGTACCCTTTTTCTTCCCACGAGCAATTACCAAGTTACCTTTATGACCTTCCATTGCCCTCCTCCGAAAGTAACACAATAACCTTCAACATCAAGCTGCCCAATAGAAATCAGCATCTTCCTTAACCCAGGAATTATTCTGACATCTTTCAGAGTCCATGTAGTTTCTAAAGAAGTCTTCAAGTCGATATCCCCCATCCCGGTAATATCTAGAGCCTCATTATTCGCCAAACGGACTTTACCAAAGTTTCCTGTTCTAACATTCATTAGGCTCTTTGTGCTAAACGTGGCATGGAAAGACGCACCAGAGTCCATGATCCAAGACTCAACTGTGTTCTCAACACAACAGACTAGGGCTTCATCATCTGAAACTTCATTTGTAGCAGCATTTACTTCCGAAGTAGATTTTACTTCCTTTTTCTGTTGAGGTGATGGAGGGTTGGTACATTGACTTCTGAAATGCCCATTCTCCTGGCAATTCCAGCAGGTAATATCTTTTCTTGGTCTAGACTTGCTTCTTTTCTTAGATTTTGATCTACCCCTGTTGCCTCCTTTGTTCTTGCTTCTCCCTCTACCTTCAACACTTAGCAAAGTGCTTGATGATTCTCCATTATTCCTCCTTCTAGAATCTTCATTCAAAATCAGGTCACGAACTTTGTTGAAAGTCAAGGCATCCGAACCAACTGAACTGGTGACTGCAATGATTGTTCCTGACCAGCTGTCAGGTAATGAAGACAAAAGTAGGCAAGCTTGCAATTCATCATCAATCTTGAACTTCACCGATGATAAACGTCTCAGGTGAGAATTGAAGGTGTATATGTGTTCGATAACAGAACCTCCCTCTTTCATGCGTGTGTTTACCAACTCCCGGATTAGGAACACCTTATTTGCAGATGATGGCTTCTCATACATGTTTGATAACGCCTCCATGATTCCATGCGCTGTGGTTTCGTCTAAGATGTTGTACGCCACGTTCATAGACAAGGCAAGCCTAATTGTTGACTTCGCCTTCTTGTCAATAGCTTTCCACTCATCTGTAATCTTTTCTGGCGGTTCCTCCAAAGCACATCTAGATCTTTCTGTATTAGCAAATCCGTGATTTGCATCTTCCACCATCCAAAGTTTTGTCCATCGAACTTCTCGATTTTCGTTTTACCCTCATCAGCCATAATACCGGAGATCAAAGAGTGAGAGCCAACACTGGCTCTGATACCACTTGTTAGGTATTACGTGTACGCGGCTGACCCGAAAGGAATCGGATAGGGCGACAGAAATCAATACAATACAACGGCTCGGGCCTTAAGAACTTAACGGTATTTCTAATTGATTCCTAAAACGAATAACGTGTACCAAGTAAACGCAGCGGATAAACGAGAAGTAAAACTATACCAACAACCAATAACTAGCCAGAAAACTAAAACAGATAATAAAGAACCTGACTCGGCTTCTTTTTCTGATCGAAGAGAATCGATTGCAACAGGACAATATTCCAGCCGTGTGGATGGATAATGTATTATACCTTTTATCAAAATTTGCAATATCAATACGTGGCTTCCACTTTCGATCCAAGAATGATGCAATTGGTTTTGTGGTGACGTCACAATAATCTCACACAAAACAATTGTGTGATATTAATTCACATGCAAAATAACTAGTGGTGGCAGTAGGGTTATCGCAAAAAAACACACAGAACAATTATGATAATAATATAAAGCAGTAAATATGAACAAGGGATATACGTGGTTCGGTCACGGTGTGTAACCTACGTCCACGGGCAACGGACAGGGTCTCTTCTTTTATTGAGGTGCTCAAGAAATTACAAGATACGACATTGTTTATATAGGGAGGCTAACTAGGGTTTATTTCTTTCTCCATAAGTTACAAGAAATAATATAAAACGGGCCACTAAAGTTGAGTGGGTGGCCAGCCCATTCAACCCTTCTAGTCTTCAACTGCCCAACCCAAGACGGGCCGGGGCTACACCCGTATAAAACCCAACACCGCTACCATTTTCTAGACACCATCAAAGACCACCGACAGGACATCTTGTTTACCCAACACATAATTTCTTATTTATGCAATTTCTTCCTCCATGCCTAATACCAATTTGTCACCACAAATCCTCAACGAGTACAAATTACCGTAGATTTAAGCACAAAACCCAATCACCATTTGCTTTTTTCCGACTATTTGATTCAACCCAGAATCCTGATTCATATATTGTTTGTTGACGCCATATTTTTGCCCTATACAGCTCAAAGCTTCGTATATGAATCTGTAATCATTCCAGTTTGCCCCATTTTGAAATATTTTAAAGTTGTTTAGGTTAGGGTTAGGTTCTCTTCAGGCCCGGCTCAAAGGGAGGGCAGGGAGGGCTCAGGCCCAGCCTCACTCCCCTTTAAGGCCCACAAGATTTAAAAAAAAGTTATTTGTATACTAGGCCCACAACCCACTTCATTAAAAACAAATTAACTTGCAAGACCCATGTTTAAAAATTGAATGTACTAGACAACATTTTTAACTTATTACTTATATTTCACTTTTAATCTTTTATTAAAACAGTAACTAGGTTATTAACCATCGATCAAGCCTTTGTAAACTTTTATTTAAGTTTTGGTTTTTAATTGTGTTAGTTTTAGTTGTTAATTTCTAATTTCTTATTTGTTAAGTTTTATTCAGTTATGATAATGAGTAATTAGTTGACTTTTAATACATGATAGAATGATAATTTATAACTAGTTATGGTAATATATTTTTTTTAAGATATTGCGCATCCTAGGTCTAAACACTTATCCGATAGTAAAAAACGTAAAAAAAGAAAAATAGAAGACAAATTGAGTCTTTTAGTTAGAAAATTTTGCTAAAAAAATCGTTTGTTTTGGTTTATTGTTATCACATTTGTCTAAATTATATAAGAGATTTTTGAGTTTGTACTTTAGGGCATTTCGTATTTCATGTCCCAGGCCCCCTTTTTTTGGATATTCTCATAGATGGTTCTCTTTAAATTCAGGACTTGAATCAATTGTAGCTTGAATCTGATGAGTAGGTGTTTGGTTATGACTAATTGATCACAATATTGTAATTTTAGTTTAAATATATGTTGGAATAAAATCACATTTAGTGGTTAATATATTTTGTTAGTTATAAAGAAAACGAATTAAAATGATTGAACTGACCATCATATATAAATAATTATTAATTATCCTCCAGTAATGAAGTAATGATAATCAAGCTATATTATGAGAATGAAAAAGAAATCTAAAAAGTTCGTGTTTTGACATTGCAGGTCCGTAAGTCAACATATGAATTAAATGGAAGTTATGTGGTGGAATTTAAGAGGACAAGCTTAGATATTAGGCTAGTGTTTGACGGATCACAAAAAGAAAAAGGATAACTGATGGAGGCTTAAGTATTGAAGAGTGTGCTATGTTGTATTTAGAAGAGTGTGATCGGGCTTACAATGGTGACCTATGAAAACGGGCATAACTTGGCATACGAAGCTCCGTTTTAAGCCTACGACCAGTCAAATCGAAGCTTGAGACGAGGAGTACGTTGTGGCAAACCGCCGAAAAATGCCTCATAGATAAAGTTATGGGCCTTTTTATGTTTTTTCATCAGTTTTTACATTTTAATTTATGGGTTTGTGTTTGGCCCATGGCATTTTTTTGGCCCATTTCAAATTTGAAAGTCTATTTATATTATGCTAATGTAATGTGAAAAGTCAGACTTGAATTTTATCAATAAATATTTTTCTTTTCATTTTCCTTGTTGTTCAGATGGGATTTGGGAGTTTTGAGAAGTTCATCACGAGCATTCACAGAATCAACGCGATTTGATATTTGTTATCGTTTTACCGCTGCATCAACAACAATGGGCTTGCCCACGTGATGATTTTTGTCTGACGGTTGGTTGGAAGTGGACACATGAGAGCAGAGGCTACTCGCCTCTAATGGTTTTTCGCATCGAGCATCCAATAAAGTGGAGCGGCTAATTTTATGTGATCACAACCGGGTATAGAGTAAGTGCTATTACAGGTACGAATTTGTTTTGATTGTGCTTGAACAAGAGTCTTTGTTAATGTTGTCTATAACGTTTGATCAAGTTATTGTGATTATTTTGTATTGAAGAAAGAACTAGTTGGTTTACCCGTGCTTCACGGCGCGGGAATGAATTGTCGTTTATTATTTTTGTTAGAAACTGTCAAAACATACATGGGAAATTATTTTAATGTGAAACATAGACGGTAAACAACTAAACTTAAGGCAAGTCAAGTGCCTTATGACATAGTTTACACGATATAAAACAAAAGAATACCCAAATTAACACACACATTCATTCTTTAAAGTAAACAGAACAAAATACAAAAGGGAAACTCCATAAACAATACATGAAATGGGCCTTAAAAATTGCACATCTTCTGTAGGTGAAGTAGCACACTCCCAACAGTTGACTTCATTTTAATATTATCACCGGATAACCTTCCGAAAACATGAAAAGTAATGAATGCGACAATTCTACTAAATAAGATTATTAAATCTTTAAATCTGTGTTCCGCACATTTCATCTTTAAAATTTTAGCAAAGCTTTCAACTTTGACGCATTTGAAGCATTGGAGTTTAAACATAACCGAGAGTTACTCTATCTTGTTGTACTTTTAACAACTAATTTAACTTTAATAGTATAGTAAAATCTAAGTTTGTTTAACATGAAAAGCACCTCGAAAATGAAAGCCGGATTTTCTGGTAACCTTCCCAAAACATGAAAAGTAATCATAGGAAAACAAACAGAAAGGAAAACTCTTGTTTCGAAGAGCACATATGTAACATAAAAAACCTCAGTTTTTGTATTTGCTTTATTGTGCTATATTAACAAAAGCTTTAAAAATGTTGTGTTAAGTGTATTTTTTTTCTTTTTTCCTTCTGTAGTTATACGAATGTAATCCAACCCCTAAAAATTGCATCAATTTATTTTAAACATAATCATACTTACTTTTAGATTCATGTTGCACAATGGAGAATTATGACTTGTTATCATCTGTGATTTGTCTTCTGCTACTCTAATAACCTTGATGAACGAAATCAATAATGTGTAGTAATATGTACCTGTTCATTTGATCTTGATTCATGGTTTTTTTTTATCGGGCTTAAAAGAATCCTTACACTTGATTCAAACCCGCTTTGATACCAAGTGTAGGTCCTAAAACTGGATCCGATAACGAACGGATTTGTTCTTGATAAACATGCGAGACGGGTGCGGTGAAATCAAACGACCGAACAAATAATATAAAGACAATGTAGATTATGAACGATCTCGTTATCAGCAAAATGATGAAATATATTAAGCAAACTGATGCAGTTTCGGAAGCAATCAATGGCTCGAGAGACTCATAAGTAATCAAAAGACGATAATTGAACCGAAGTTCTAAGAACAATGTTCTTAACAATATAAAACTTAATCAAAAACTAATTAAAACGTTTACAATCAATCTATTTATACTAGACAGAAAAATATAACATGGAAACTATATAAACTTAAAATAACAAAAGATAATAAAAATCTAAATTCAAATAAAGAGATATCTTACATCATACTCCCCGTCTTCAAAAAAACTCGTTCTCGAGTTTTGTCTCCGGTCCAAGCCACCCGGGTCGAATGGAATATCTACCCGATTCTTGTTTATCACCATCGTAACCCCGCCTAAACATGCTAGCTTTACGGGTTGTCTTGTCCCACTCTAAAGCTATACCACCAGGGTCGTAGGGATACCACTTAGGCGGTTGAACTTTTGTTGATGACACCCCCACAAGTCCGTCAACCAATTTTGAGTTAATCATGTTCTTTATTGTAGTAGGCACAATAGTATTATGGAGCAGTGGGATTAAATTCTCTCCAGTCGGATGCATGGATTCTGCCAACCCAACATTTATTTTTGATTTTTTGCAACAATCTAAAATTCTAGAACTAATTAAAGTATCCATGGTAAAGCCTTCATACCAACGTGTATTTCCACCATGGAGGTGATCACATATTTTAATTAAAACATCCTCATCTAAATTAGAAAATTTTACCTCCCACCTCATTAATAAGGTCCATGCGATCTATAATTTCAGTTGAGTCCTTATTTGGAAACATGACCCTTCAATTGGAAATTTTGAAATAAATGGTAACCCACATGTAACAATATGCGAATTACATTGAATATTATCTTTATCTTTGGCAATGCTAATTTTTTTTCTGGTTTATAAAATTCAAATTCACATGCGATCCCCCATCTTGCAAGTCAGCAATCAATTTTCCCATGATTGTAGGAAATACTGTTGAATTTTCCAAAATCGTCTCATCACCACTTGTGGCAATCAAATGACTACTAGTGGCCACCGTATATTCTTCCTCATCCCCATATTCGTCGTATATGGGCCGAGATGCATAGATAAAATCAGCAACGGAATGAGGCTCCTCCTCCCCTCCGTCTTCATCGAACCTCGGTCCGTCTTCATATATACAATTATGATAGATTGGTTCATAGAACCAAGGTGGAGGATGGCTAAACGGCTGCTGCTCTCCGTCGGCACCTTCGTCCCAGACGACGGTGCTCGACTCGGTTTCCGCTTTGCGCATCTCTCGTTGTAACTCAAGATCGCGGACTCGTTGTCGGAGTCGTTGAATCTCTTCAAGATCGCGGACTCGTTGTCGGGGTCGTTGAATCTCTTCAAGATCGCGAACTCGTTGTCGGAGTCGTTTGATCTTCTTAAGATCCCGTGGGTCAGAATAAACTCCGCCGCTGCCTCGGTCGGCTACTCTACGACTAGGATGTTGATCTTCTCCACGAGCACATGAATAGAAACACCTCCTTTCTTTGCCTCTGTCGGCGAATCTACGAGCAAGAAAGTATTTATCTCCATGTCGAGCCATTTGAGAACCAAAAGCTCTAATACCAACTGATGCAGTTTCAGAAGCAATCAATGGCTCGAGAGACTCATAAGTAATCAAAAGACGATAATTGAACCGAAGTTCTAAGAACAATGTTCTTATCATTATAAAACTTAATCAAAAACTAATTAAAACGTTTACAATCAATCCTATTTATACTATACAGGAAAATATAAACATGGAAACTATATAAACTTAAAATAATAAAAGTTAATAAAAATCTAAATTCAAATAAAGAGATATCTTGCATCACAAACGGACCCCAGCCAAGGTGAGCTCCCTTTAGGTGGGTGATTTGCACCATAGAAACACCCACATAGAAGACAATAATGAAGTCCTATTTATAGCCTAACATAAATCTTCTAGAAGATCTCCTCCCGTTGAAGCTAAACATGTGCACCGAAGCCTCGTCTCGTATCCGGTTTTCCGGCATACTTTAATTATTAACTTGACCATAATATATTTAACGGGTTTTGTTCTTTGATATCGTAAGTCACATTTTTGCCTTACAATCACCCCCTTAACTTGTGATATCAAACTTTGTCACATCGTGTCTCTCATCTTCACAAATCACATGATAAACCGAATCCTCTTCTTTTCAATTAACCCCCCTCAAAGTATGACCCACCTAATTTTATAGGTTGAGAAGAGCTCGAATATCTACAAATCGATTTCGAATTACCGAATTCAACGATCAAAAGACAATACTCATTATTCTTTCTTTAAATCCGAATCCATATCCAATTTGTTCAAAGTTCTCTGCCAACTTCTCGAACACATTGAAATTAATATGGAAATACAAAGCATTGAACACGGTTAAACAATGACAAAAACCCGATCAATTTTGACTTTCTTCAATTTGGTCAACTCAAAATATATACGACTTACTCGGCCCGAAAACCTCTTGTAAACATGTTACTCGGTTCACCATTACTTGTAATAATCGAACCAAGTGTCCAATAGAATTTCTATGTTTGTACAGCCCAAATAAAATACACATTTTAAGCCCAAGTCCATATCTTTAAGATTTAGGGCACAATAGAAAAACATAAGACGAAACCATTTAATAAAATATGAGGTTGCGGCTGTCAGCCGCCATTCCGGTGACTGGCATCGAAAATCGGATATCGGCCACCACATCAGCCACCGCCGAAATCTGCCGCCTCCGCTGTCGTCTTTCTCACTCTACCTCTGGCCACTCCCACATCAGCCACCGCCACCGTCACCGCTGCCATAGCCATCTTTACTGTTGTACCCAAAACTAGTGACTGACTCCTTCACCGGAGAAACAAACCGGAGTAACTACAGCCAGCTAAATTTGTGCTTCGGTAGTCACCATTCAAATTATCATCGCCGTCATCCAAGGTTGCAAGTAACAACCACCCAAAGTTACCGACATCGCTACCGGTAGCCGGAAGAACGTTCACCGGGAAAAGAAGTCCATGTCGGAACCTTAACGTTCCGGTCAACATCAAAACCAATCACCTTCACTGCCGGAAAACCGTTTCCACCACCTATTACGGTGACCAGCCTCATCACCTCCGCCAGCCTTATCCATTATTCAACGCCAATCACCGTAATACCAACCTCCTTGAACAAATAGAGATAACCGAGACTCATGTCGGATTTTGATTTTTATATCTCAAATCTCAAAAATTAGTGTAGAGAAGAACCGTACGATCTCCGGATTACGACGCATGTCGGAACGGTCCCGAAACACCGGATCTACAAAGACGAACTTCTGGCATGATTATATCCAACTTTATTTCCATGATCTTCAAACTTTATTTTCAAAACTTCAACGGGTCTTCAAGAAATTAGCGTCCCGGTTCGGGTAATAGCGGAAATAGAACCCGGATATCAAGAACAAAGTTGAATCAATTTATTCAAACTCGCTTTGATACAAAGTGTAGGTCCCAAAACCAGATCCGACAACGAAAGGATTTGTTCTTGATAAACGTGCAACACGGGTGTGGTGAAATTAAACGTCCGAACAAAAAATATAAATATAAGAGCATTCTCATCCCATTCCCTATCTTTGTCTCTATAATTACACTAAAAAACACTAAATTTCTCTCTCCTATTCAATTAAATAATATTTTTTATACCTTTATCATTACAGTTTTCTCTCTCCTCTACTCACAACCAATCCAACAAATATTAAATAATAAATAGGGGCAAACAATGTTCCCAAAATGTTTCCCCAAATTTACAAAAAATCACTACATTTTTCTCTTCACCCTATAATTTACACTCACAACCACTCAAAACCTCACCCTATAATTTACATACTCTCCTCACATATATTTAGGGGATGGGATGTGAATGCTCTAATATAGATTATGACCGATCTCGTTATCGGTGAAATGTTGAAATATATTAAGTGAATCAACCCCACCCAAGGTGAGCTCCCTTTGAGTGGGTGATTTACACCATAGAAACACACACATAGAAGACAATAATGAAGTGCTATTTTTAGCCTAACATAAATCTTCTAGAAGATATCCAACCGTTGAAGCTAAATGCGTGCACCGAAGCTCTCATCTCGTATCCGGATTTCCCGCACACTTTAATTATTAACTTTGACCATAATATACTTATTGGGTTTCGTTCTTTGATATCGTAAGTCACATTTTTGGCCTTACAAAAAGTCCAACTTGAAATCGACAGTTCACTCAATATTCATTTTTAATTAAGTTTTAGAATAAATAATCAAACGAAAAGTGTAATACTGACCATATGCTCTTCATTGATACGATTGTCACTCCCCAACTTACGGCGGATAATGACAAGACACGACTAAATTTGTAACCTAGCTCAAAAACACTAAATAATTCAAGTGTCAATATCTAATTTATTTATTCGAATTAAAGTACACAAATTATTCGAATGAAAGAAATTATACAAAAGGGTAATAACATCAAACAAACTAAACATTTGACTTTCTTGTATCAAAGTATCCTTAGGTCCGAATCTAAATTCTTCAACTTCAAATCACTTACACGGCAGCGTGCAATATGCATAAAATAATGGTTTTGTCAACAAAACATGCTGAGTAAGCAACCGCAGTTTGATATATATAATAGATAAATAAAAATAAACAATTCCATGTGACATGTGAATTACAGCAACTAGTGTAATAAGAAATATAAATATGTCCATTTCCCACTGACACACAATGGGTAAAGTTAGGGGCTGTTTGGCAAGTGCCGAACCATTAAGTGCAGAATTATTAAGAGGTCTGAATGATTAAGAGACTCTGAGTCAATAAGAACTGAATGAGTAAGAGTTGTTTGGTTGGACATCTGACTGATGATGCAGAAAAACTATTTTACCCCATATGAACTGTTTTGTGTTGAATAAAATGTATATGTTTCATCAGAGTTAACTAATCATGCATCAAACACCAACTTTTGAATCAAAACGCATTGGAGCACATCACATATTCTAAAACCAAGTATGTATCTATCTTAATATCAATTTGCTAAGAAGATTCGAAACATTAAGCAAGATTTGCCGTCACCATTACACGCTACAAATTATTCAAAAAAATTATTCCATTAAAATTACCATTAAATATATTTTGTCATCACCATTAAGCAAGCTTTGTCGATGAAGATGTTAATAAAAGTAAACAAAAGTCATGACCTAGTATATAACCTTTAATTAAATCAACAAATTATGTATAACTAATACAACACATTTGGGAAATTTTTTGGGTGATGACCGTCGTTTGAGTCATGCAAAAAATCTGATTAACCTAAGTAGCTAGGATAAGTAAGGTAACGTATCCACCAGGAGTATGTGGTCAATGCTAATCGTGTATCAAGTTCAATATTATGAATTAGCAAGTTTTAGTGCTAATCACACAAGAAAATAGTTTAAGTTTAGAATTAAGCAAACGAACAAGTAAACAATTATCAATCAAATAATAAAAGGAAATCACACCCGAGACTTCAAGTAAGCAACTTACAGTAATCGCATGCAACCTAACAGATTAATCATTAATGGTTAACTACAGATTGATCAACTAGACAAAACCTTAGGCATCAATAATCGCTTTACACACGACACTGGTTATCAAACGGTCCCTGCCAGTGTGACTCAGTTAAGGGAAATTATATGCTTTATCGTATTCAACCAAATCAAACAACCCTACGATCAATTATTATAGCAACTGGTAACTAATCGTTCATATCAACGTAAACCTAAACCGAATGAACACATAGAAATACTAAACATAAATAATCCTAGATTAACCATAAACAATTATACATAAACGTTCTTAGTCACATGAGAAAACTAAATTCGTTACAAACTATACATTCCCGGGTGAGATTCTAAGAGTTTAGCCGTGTCTCGGCATCATGGAATCTTCAATATAGATGATATAGAGCATGTAGGTGGTCTTGGTATGTTCCGGTATGGTGGAATCGGCCTCCTTGAGCTCTGTAAATCGCCTGCCTCGAACTGTGTGAAGATAGGGTCGAGATTGAAGAAATTATCATAAAACCCTAGCTTTCCCGTCTGCACTACCCATTGTGATATGCGATGGGTTCTTTACTGGTCCATTGCGTATCGCGATGGACCAAAAAGTCAACATTATTAAACAGCCCATCGTGATACGCGATGAGTCTTCAGGCATGCCCATCGAGTATCGCGATGGGTCTTGTCACCAGCAAACATCTTTTATCTTCTCGTTTTGCGTGCTGGACGTTCCGGGTCTTCATCCTGTGCAACAACAGGTCCAAATTAGCTGCTTTAACGTATATGACCTGAAATACAACAAACACGTATGAAGTATCGAAGTTCCTACAATAAACGATTAAAATTAATAAATAAACAAACAAACTAAAACACATACAAATTAACCAACCATCATTGGGTCAAACTGAACTTATTATTACCAACAAACATAATTTATGAAAAAATGAATTATACATGTTAAATATATAACCAAATTGACCTGAACATATAATCTGTAGCATTTTAAAATGAATTATGCATCCACAAAGGGTGAGTACTAATTGATATGACTTCTTCAGCTTGATTGAATCTAACTGTTAGGTTATGCAGCCATTGTCAAATTGTTAGTTGATGCATTAGGGGTTGGTTTTGACCTATTAGGCAACCCAAGCAGTTTTGACATGTTATTCACTATAGCTGGTTTTGAGTAGTTAACCACCACGGGCAACTTTGACATGTTAACCAAATAGGCCAGTGTTGACCAACCATCACATCCCCACACTTATCTTTTGCTTTCCCTCAAGCAAACTCTAAAGCAAACATCAACCTCCATCATAGGTATGTAAATTATCACCATTAATACTAGTAACGTTTAAGGTCATACTCAGTTTCCTAGACTAACACTTTCTAGATTGACATCTCATAAATAAGGTTAAATGATATAATAAAAACAATAGAGCCGCCCAGAATAGTGTACATTGTTTCTGGTTAAGGCACACATGCTCATACCCCTCATAATATAATATCTCTCGTTTCGGTTTAATATCTGTACTAGCAAAAGATGTGCTAGTATCTATTTACCCTCTAAACCAAGTATGAACACAAAGTAATAAGCTTGGAAGCAAGTCAAATCTCCACCCATATAAATGCGTTGACACGAATCCAAATCATGAGGGTTTAAAAGGGTTGTAACGAGGCCAAGTGGAAGGGTATGGAAGGGAATTTTCAAGTAGCTCAAACGATCCGACCCCGCTTATTACAAAACAACTAAATAAACAAATACATAACATAAAGAAATGATAGATTTTTTTATAACAACTAATCAAAAACAAACAAACTACTAATTGCATAACTGAATATAAACAGACTTTTTTTTTTGTTTTTTTAAGCATAATAAACGTAATGCTCAAGACATCCTATTGATAAAAACTAAAACAATTACAAAGAAACCTATTAAGCCAGATCATCTCGTAAAATAACATCGGGTTTGATTAAATCAATAAAATAGGTCCAACAATGTTTTCTAAGGGAACCAACCCCCCGCCCCTCACATTATCCACGCTCATACATATAACGTATGAGGCCCAACCCCCAATACCCACACTCTCACTCATCCAGACGAGGCTTAACCTAATTTCCTCTATCACTTTTGCAATCATGCCAAGCTAAGATCTCGAAATACATGAGACAACCAAGCTCTAGATATTATTGGAATACTGGTTACTCTCGATAATGGCAATCAAATGACATGTGTGTATACTATATATTATATGTGTATTATATGTAAAACAAATCTTACACACATACCGGAGGAATTAGGCTGCCGACATAAACTTGTGTACCTGTCCCCATGACTCGTTATCCCCGCCTAAACGACCCCATTTTCAGCTTCTCGTTATGAAAACATTTGTGACTAAGATTATTGAGAAGTTGAAAAACCAACCATGACCAGAAACCTATAACTTGGTATTAATGACAATAATTAACAGTTAACAACTTTGGTTTCCGAACACTCTTCGATGTACTATCGGGCTAAAATTTTCAAATTTCCCCTATCCCCACACTTGAGGTTTTCATTGTCCTCAATGTTAAAATATTTAAACAATTAATGAACATTTGAGGGACGGGATTGAAATTGATTTTTAATAATTTAAAACTCGGGGTTCTAATGTATGGTTCTACAAGCAATTATACAATTACACTTTTAACATTTAAACTAATAAAAACAAAATAGATTATGAAACTGAAATCACCTGATATCAATTGGAATGGACCAGTCGGATCGCGAACTCTCGTAAACACTTGTACACTCTCGTCTCAACCAATAACCAAAACTGACAACCGAACCTGCAAAATCTCGAGACGTGTATAAGAAATCTTCTCACAAGTGTAAGACATAGGTCTTTTAAGAGTTATGAAAATGATTTATGTTAACTTATTAAAACAATTATCAAGCCGAATTAAGTCGTTTCATAATAAATTTTGTTAAACAAGTTAAAAATGTTAAAAGACCTAACTCACTTTCAGAGGAATCACAATTGCATTTAGCATATGCAGCAAACCCTTTAACCCCCTAGCCCGGGGGGACGAGTGGGGTCTCGTGAGGTTTTATAGTGAACTACACCCACAAAGTTCGATTACAACTTAATATACAATTAATAAAACACAACAAACATCAAAAGATATAAATGCATATAAGCCCAACTAGTTACCTATACAATATTCCGAATATAATATTAATATTTTACAGACCATGAGAATGAAAAAAATAAAGCAAAAAGGGTAACCAAAAATCTACAGTGTTGGTGGGGTATCATCTGCACCATCTGGCGGGTCCACAGGCTGCTCCATTGTGATAGTCAATGAAGATGGGAGCGGTACATGCGAAACTACAAACAATAATATAAAATAATCATTATGGCGGGCCGGTGGGCTCGCGTCTCCTGCCGATGAGCTCGAGCCACCTCCCTCTCGGCCCGAGCCTCCTCCAGTATCTATCACTGCTACTGAAAAATCATATCGAGTGTAACCTACTATGACTACGGTGGTGGTTGTGATGATAAAGATGATGCCTGCCTCAACAGATGCTGCAGCCGAGGACGCATCATGCGTGGGATCAGTACTTGCTGCCTATGTGTCGGAATCCCCATATGTAGTGATTTGGCAGCAGCTTATCCTGTAGGCGGTGGTACCTGTGGTCCCTCTCTAACCGGGACGAGCATCGGTGGATCTTGTAGCTCACAAATCTCGCCCTCCAAGCGTCATCCAACCCAAATTCCACTTGGCCGGTCCAGGGGTGAAGAACACAACTGGATATCTGTCGAAAACCCCCAAACTCTGTGGAATCCTCATGATATACGGCCCCAACGCTAACTAGGACGACGCCCCCCTGTAAAATCCGACCTCTACCAAACGATGTGAGGAGCAACATCGCAATGTTGACCTCCCTGCCAGTGATGATAGACAGGAGGCACAACAGATCAAAGTTGCTACACTATCGCGGCCCGTGTGACGGCCAGCGACAGTGTAGGCAACAATACGATAGAAGTACCAGTGGACGGAGTCCCTAATAGAAGACGCCACTACATAACTCGAGTGGGCCCTGTTCGCGATCTGCCACCAAAACTGAGCTAGCTGAGCCTCAGTCAACCAAAACTCCCATACCTAGTGCGACTGTAAAGTATACCCACGAAAACTCCGCAGAAACGCGGGATCCTGAACCTCCTTTTGCGTGTTAAATCCCGTGGCCACAACGAAATCCGGGACCGACATCTTATACACGTGTCGTCCGAGTGAGAACGACTTGGCAGTCGGCTCGGCGAACTCGGTGGTCGTGAATCGAAAAGTCGAATAGAACTCTCGTGTGAGCTCGACTTATGATATCGAGTCACACTCGAGCACTCATAACCACCGAGCTGATATCATCTCCCGTAACCTGTCCTCTGCCCCCAAGGTACCCAAACATACCCAATCAAAAGTTCTACGTCTATGGAGCTGCATACCTCGAATACGTGTCAGTCTTGCATACTCCTCAGGCAGGATGCTGAATCTGAACACCTGATGCGGTATCTGGCATCCATCACCCATGATCTCCTCTAGGTCGATGTTAGGAATAATCGACAACACCTGACCATCATACTGTATGACACGCGGTAGACTCTGCTGAGTCGGGCGATGCCGCTCGGGCTCTCTCCGAGGAGCAGCGACGGGCCACGACGGACTGCACCCTCAGGCCTCTGCCTCTTGCGCCTAGACATATATGCAAATTCAAACATTCATGTTAGATATGTCAAACTGTGGTGACGACCGTATAGCATTTCGGTCACGGTCGTCCCACACATAATAAAATAATATTTAAATATATATAAAATATATATAAATAAAGACGAAAAATTCAGGGACACCCTGCACGTATTTCTAAAAACCAGAATGTACCGAAATACGGTACAATCAATTTTCAATTCAAATTAAATTGCAGTGCGTCCGCACACTCGATTAACAAACTCACAAACAGACTTGACTTGACAATTAGCAAACAGGAGACTGACACGAACAAAATAAATTAACTAACTGACTGTCTCGATTAACGTGCAAATAAACAATTAATCTGTCGGAAACAAAGAAATATGTGACAAATCGGGATTGAAAAATAAAATATTAATAAGTCAAGTTTAGAACAATTGTTTCATATAAACCCTCACTATCATTAAAATATTACTAAAATAATGATTTTCAAATTTGAACTTCAAAACCCGACTCGCCACCCTATTTAGAATAAGCCAGATTACTTGTTAAATCAAACTAACGAACAAACCAAACCAACCCGATTACCATATAATATCCAATTTCTAAACATTAATTAAAAACCGAATAACTACCCCAAAAAACCGGGAACCAATTCAGTTCAAATTTCTCGTCTAGACCACCTAACCCATTAACAACCACCCACAAAGTCTAAAATATCCAAACTGAACAATATCAAGTCAAATCCCAACATAATACAACAATAGTAAACATACCTCGATGTCGAAATACGAACTAGAAACAAATGACAGTGATTGGACGACATTTGTAAACGGCGATGGTGGAGGGAGAAGACAGATATGATATGACGGAGATAGTGATGGACGGTGAATGATGGTGACTGGTGGTTGGTGACTATGGACTGTGGATGGTTGATGGAAGACAGTAGTGGTCGCCTGAATGAATGACGGCGGTGACAGTGGTCGGAGGTGAGGTGGTGGGTGGATTGTGAGTGGTGTAATGGTGGACGGCGGTGTGATGGTTAATGGTGATGGTTGGTTTGTGATCATCGGAGAGAAAGAAAGAGAGGAAGTGAGAGGAAAAGAAGGAGAAAGGAAATAAGAAGAAGAGACGGTGAAAATATATATTTTTGTTCGGGTATTTTATAACCCATTGCGATACGTGATGGGTCAGGTGGTCGCACATAGCGTATCGCCACCCAAAAGCAATTCAATTAGGGTTTCATCCCATCGTGATACGCGATGGGGTTTGAAAGGACGTCATCGCGTATCGCGATGACGTCTGTATGTCAGAGATGCTTTACTCCATCACGATACGCGATGGAGATGGTGATAGGCCCATCGTGTATCGCGATGGGCTATGTTAACAAAAAGTTTTTTACGACAACGGGTCCGGACATTTTCCGACCCGACCACTTTTTGGCATCCCGACATCACCCTGAACACATTTCCAAACTCAAAACATACTTTACATACCTGGAAAGACGTGTAATTGATCAATTTCTTATCGAATTTCATGATCGTCCAACACTTCAACAAGCTTCCCCACACTTGGTGTTTGCTGCACAAAAATCAAGACGAAACTTAATACAAGACTCAACAAAATAAAAACAAACTGGACAGACACTTACAAACCCCGAGTTGCCCCCCGTAAGAGCTGAATTTAAAGTCTACAGCTCGACAGTGCCTCGAACTCTAAATTGTCTTCATAAACCGGTGAAGTCACAATGAAGCTCACCGATTCCTTGTCCATCTCGTGAATATCCTTCATTTCCAAGTATGGCTTCAATATATAGCCATTTACCACTTTCCTCACAAGATCATCAAAATCCTCAATCTCGTGCTGACCATGGTTTCCAACTCTAACAACCGAATACGGGCCCGTCCACTTACTTTTCAACTTACCCAGGAAGAGCTTCATCCTTGTGTTGTATAACCAAACCTTTTGTCCAACCTCAAAGTTCTTCAACAGGATATTTGCATCATGAACCTTCTTCATCTTTGCCTTGTAAGCGGATGCACAATTGTACGCCTCGTCCCTTAACTCCTCAACCTCGCACAAAGCTAACTTCCTTGCCTTACCTGCATCATTATAATCCATATTAACTTGTTTAGTAGCCCAAAATGTTCCTTGTGCAATTTCTATCGGTAAATGGCAATCCTTTCCATACACAAGTCTATAAGGAGTGGGTCCAATTGGCATTTTATATGCGGTTCGATAGGCCCATAGAGCATCGGTCAACTTGGTTGACCAATCATTTCGATCCATCCGAACAGTTTTCTGTCAAATATGTTTGATTTTCCTATTGGAAACCTCAACTTGTCCAATCGTTTGTGGATGGTAAGTAGTTTCAATCCTATGATCAACACCGTCTCGTTTAAGAAATTTTCCAAATTTAAAGTTTTTGAAATGAGATCCCCCATCACTTATGATGGTTCGGGGGACTCTAAATCTAGAAAATATGTTACTTTGAACAAAATTGCAAACGACTGTGTGATCATTCGTCCTAGCGGCTATCGCCTCAACCCATTTAGACACATAGTCGACGACCACTAGGATGTATAAATTATTGTGTGAATTCGGGAATGGGCCCATGAAATCAATCCCCCAAACATCAAAATTGTCAAATACAAGGATCGGGTTCAAGGGCATCTCATCCCTCTTAGATATGCTCCCGAGTTGTTTACATTATAAACATTGTGTCGCGAACTTGTGAGCATCCCTAAACAATGATGGCCAGAAGAAGCCACTCGGAAGGACTTTTCGTGCAGTTTCTTGGCCACTAAAGTGGCCCCCACACGTAGACGAATGCACGTGTTCCAACACAGATCTGACATCGTCCTCCGGTATGCATCGTTTGCTCATCTGATCTGCACCAATCTTGAACAGGTCCGGGTCATCCCAAATGTACTGTTTGGCCTGTGACATCAAATGTTTCTTCTTTCTCCTTGGCCAATGCTCCGGTAGGTCACCTGAAACTTTATAATTAACAATATGAGCAAACCAGGGATTTTGTGAGACTGCCAAAATATGCTAATCCGGGAAGGACTCATTAATGGGCCCATCCTTGTCTCCACCTTCCACCATAATCCGGGACAAGTGAATAGCAACAACATTTTCACTTCCTTTCTTGTCCCTAATCTCTAGATTAAATTCCTGCAGTAGCAAAACCCATCTTATGAGCCTCGGTTTTGCATCCTTTTTGTCCATGAGGTACCTAACTGCAGAATGGTCAGAATAAATGATTACTTTACTTCCCCAAATATAAGACCTGAATTTATCTAGAGTATATACTACTTCTAGTAACTCTTTCTCGATTGTTGTGTAATTCAATTGAGCATCCGAGAGAGTTTTACTTGCCTAGTATATGGCAACGGGTTTCTTTCAACCCGTTGACCCAAAACAGCCTGACCACATAGTCACTTACATCACACATTATTTCAAAAGGTGAATTCCAATCGGGTGATTGCAAGATCGGGGCTTCAACTAATTTCAACTTCAAAATGTCAAAGTCTTTAGCACATTCATCATTAAAGTCAAACGGGGCATCCTTAAGTAATAAATTACATACGCGTTTGGTAATATCACTAAAATCCTTAATAAACCGTCTATAAAACCCGACATGCCCCAAAAATGATCTAGTGCCTTTAACATTCGTGGGATGATGTAAGGTATAAATAACTTGAACCTTAGCTCGGTCCACCTCAATCCCACGACTCGACACAAGATGGCCCAAAACAATCCCCTCTTGGATCATAAAATGGCTCTTCTCTCAACTAAGAACCAAGTTCGTTTCAACACATCTTTTCAAAACTCTTTCAAGTTGATTTAAACATGACTCGAAAGATGTGCCGAAAATCAAAAAGTCATCCATGAAAATTTCCAAAGACAACCCCACCATATAGGAAAAAAATACTCATCATGCACATTTGAAAGGTGGCGGGGGCGTTACATAGCCCGAATGACATTCGCCTAAAAGCAAATGTGCCATACGGGCACGTAAACATAGTCTTCTCCTGATCCTGAGGATGAATAGCTATCTGGTTATACCCGGAAAACCCGTCTAAAAAGCTATAAAATTGTTGATCAGATAGCTTTTCGACAATTTGATCGATAATTGGAAGCAGAAAGTGATCTTACGATGTTGCCGCGTTCAATATTTCGATAATGAATAAAAATGTGCCACCCGGCCGGTACCTCGTTAACTGTGTCGTCCTTGACGACCTGAATGCCCGCTTTTTTCGGTACTATCTGTGTCGGGCTTACCCACGTGCTGTTTGAAATGGAAAATATAATACCAGCATCCAACCACTTCAGCACTTCTTTCTTCACCACTCGCCGCATGGTCGGGTTCAACCTCCGTTGAGCATCGTGTGAGGGTCTGACATCCAGATCTGTTAAAATCTTGTGCATCACGATTGAGGGACTGATTCCCTTCAGATCAGTTATTGTCCACCCGATAGCTTCCTTGTTCGCAGCCAGCACCGCCATCAAAGCATTTTCCTGTTCAATAGATAAATTAGAAGCTATAATAACAGGAAAAGTATCATTCTTACCAAGGAAACCATATTTTAAATGCTTTGGGAGCTCCTTCAGCTCGACTTTTGGTCCTTCATGCAGTGACAGTTTCAACCTGGTATTGATTTTCACGGGAACTGGTTCCACCTGAACTGCCATGGTGGACGATCTCCTCACGCAACTGCAATTTCCAGCTGTCTCTCCTCCTCTTCCAGTAACTTGTCTGTTTCCACCTGTAACCTGTCAAACAAAAAACATGTCTCCGCTATGCCATCCCTGCTGATGACAGAGTCATATAGCGGGATGCACTCGTCTATGACATCAGCCATGAAGCACTCATTATCGACCGGAGAATTATTTCCATGCGTAAAAACATTATCCCTCAATTTACATTTACCAAATGCCGCGTCAACAGTACCATTTCTACAGTTAATGTTGGCATTTGCGGTAGCCAAAAATGGTCTACCGAGGATAACCGTGGGCTTTTTGGTCCTTTCACCCGGAACAAAATCGAGGACTAAAAAGTCAGCTGGATAATAAAAATCTTCCACCTTAACGATAACGTCAGTCAGCTAAGACAACCGTGGTAGCGGTTGCCCGAAGTGGACCGAAATCATACTGATCGTATAAACCTCCCGGGAGAATACTATGGCTACCTCCAAGATTTAGAAGCGCCTGAGTCATTTTAAAATCACCCACTTGAATAGGTATAATGGGCGTTCCCGAATCTTGTAGTTTGGGTGGAAGGGAACCCGAAAGAATTTCACTCACATTATCAGTAAAATCGATCTGTTTGGGAATCTTATGACTCCTTTTCTGTGTGCACAATTCCTTCAAGTACTTCGCTTAGGCGGGAATCTATTTTATGGAATCTAATAGAGGTATATTAATTTTAACTTGTTTAAATGTTTCCCATATTTCTTCTTGTTGTGGGCCCCTTTTTGATGTCATCTTCACCTTAGATGGCAACAACAAAGCATCGGGATAGGGGACGGTTTTCACCTTCTCCTTGTCCTTATAGTTGTCGTGTCATCTCTTGGAACCGGTTTGTTAATATTAGTTTCACTTTTATTGGATTCGGTTAATTTAACCAGTTCTGGCTCATCATCATTGACAAGATTTTCATCAATCTCTTCCACCACCCCATAAACCAATGGTGGTGGAACCCAAACCTTGTTATCATACTTTTTACCACTTCTTAAAATACTTACCTGGTTGACGTGCTTTTTCGAACTCGAGCTGTAGTGGTTCGGGTTGACTGTGGTGTCACTCGGGAGTTGGCCCGCGTTCTTCTGCAACTTTGTCATATCTGATGCGAGCTTACCAATCTGCTTCAACATTGCCTCTAACGATTTATCCCGTAACTCGAACTGCTGTTTCGTTTCAGCCTTATGATCAGTCATAACCTTCATCAATGCATCCAAATTTGCGTGCACTGAATCATCCGCATTTCCCGAGGACCCCCTCTGCTGATACCCCTGATTCTGATTATACGAGCCCTACTGCTGCTAATAACCGACCTGGCGGTAATTACCATGCGATATGTTCTGGCTCGATCTCTGAAAGTTCGGGTTCAACTGTGTAGATGCGTTCCCTTAACGAAAATTCGGGTGATTCCTCAAGCCCGAGTGATAAGTGTTTGAATTCAACCATTGACCCTTGGAATCCCTGTAAGCATAATTAACTTCCTCGGGCCCATCCTCCTCGTCATTATAAAACTTGGGGCAATTTTTTGCCTTATGCCCGAGTTCACCACAATCTTCACAAACCAGGAATTTCACTCCAACTTTCCCTACTTCTTTCTTTTTACCCTTTCTGTACCCAGCCAGCTCACGTTCTAACTCAGCAATTCTTTCAGACTCACTCGTGACTGGCTTTACTGACCTGGAAGAAGTACCATGTCTTTGCCTTTCAGCTGCTGCCTCTGCTTTGGAATCCTTACACATAAACTCCAAAAAATCCCAATCATCTTACTTAGGTTGATTCAGCAACTGACCGTTACAGGAGACCTCCAGATGTTTTCGGTCATCTAATGTTAACCCGTCTACAAAGCATTTCACCAATTCCCAAAATTTAATCTGGTGGTGTGAGCATTTTCTGATCATATCCTTATACCTGGTGAACGCTTCATGAAATAGCTCACCCGATAACTGTGAAAAGTGAAGAATCTCCATTCGGGCTTCGCTCGTCTTCAGCTGCGAATAATACTCGTTTAAGAACAGCTGCTGCATCTCGGCCCAGTTCCCAATACTGTGTATCGGTAGCGAGTTAAACCAGTGCTTTGCTTTGTCTTTTAACGAAAACTGGAACAACCACAACCGAACCTCATCCTGATCATAAGTATCGTCACCAATTGACCCGCAAATAGCCGAAAAATCGGACAAATGAGAATACGGGTCCTCAGAGGCCATTCGATGAAAATTTAGTACGATGTTAATGTATGATGGCCGTGACTTAAAAGTCTGTTGTACTGGCACTCGTTGTGGAACCAACGGGGATGCTCCATCTGAGATAGCCGGTCTGAATCGACTATTAACACCCTGAATGGGGGCTACAAAATTCCTCCTTCGCCCCCCAGGATTTGCCGAACCACCCCTGTTCACCTGAATATTTTGAACTCTTTCGGGTCTTTCTGCCCGGTTAACTCTGTTCCGACAATTATCATTTCCTCCCATGTTCCTGTTAACCGCATCACCCCGTCTCTGATTTACTAGTTCTTCCACCTCCTCATCCCCATTTTCATTCCTCTCATTTTCCATCTCATTACCCTTGTCTTTGGTTCAACTGCCTGATTCCTTCTAACCCACCAGTTAACCTCGTTCAACTTCCAAACCTTAGTTCACATCATTTTCTTCCCCCTCATCTTCATCTTCTGTTGGAATGTTAGCCTAACTCTGCGGTTAGGGGTGTTATGTGGGACTGAAGGTTCAGCCTGATCAAAGTTTCGGTTTTGGTTTCAGGTTCTAGAAAAATGAGCTGAGTTATTTTGGTAATTTTGGTTTTTGAAATTTGGTGGTGGAGGGTTGTTATCCGGGTGAAATGCGTTATTTTCTGGGAGTGGTTGTGGGTCTTGGTTCTGGTTTTCATTCTGGTTATGGTTTTGGTTTTGGTTTTGATTTTGGTTATGGTCTTGATCTTCCATTTCTGAGGTTCTGTTCTGAGCTCGGTGTTGCTGAGCTAATCTCTCAATTTCGGGGGCTATTAACACCCTGAATGGGGGCTACAAAATTCCTCCTTCGCCCCCCAGGATTTGCCGAACCACCCCTGTTCACCTGAATATTTTGAACTCTTTCGGGTCTTTCTGCCCGGTTAACTCTGTTCCGACAATTATCATTTCCTCCCATGTTCCTGTTAACCGCATCACCCCGTCTCTGATTTACTAGTTCTTCCACCTCCTCATCCCCATTTTCATTCCTCTCATTTTCCATCTCATTACCCTTGTCTTTGGTTCAACTGCCTGATTCCTTCTAACCCACCAGTTAACCTCGTTCAACTTCCAAACCTTAGTTCACATCATTTTCTTCCCCCTCATCTTCATCTTCTGTTGGAATGTTAGCCTAACTCTGCGGTTAGGGGTGTTATGTGGGACTGAAGGTTCAGCCTGATCAAAGTTTCGGTTTTGGTTTCAGGTTCTAGAAAAATGAGCTGAGTTATTTTGGTAATTTTGGTTTTTGAAATTTGGTGGTGGAGGGTTGTTATCCGGGTGAAATGCGTTATTTTCTGGGAGTGGTTGTGGGTCTTGGTTCTGGTTTTCATTCTGGTTATGGTTTTGGTTTTGGTTTTGATTTTGGTTATGGTCTTGATCTTCCATTTCTGAGGTTCTGTTCTGAGCTCGGTGTTGCTGAGCTAATCTCTCAATTTCGGGGGCTATTAACACCCTGAATGGGGGCTACAAAATTCCTCCTTCGCCCCCCAGGATTTGCCGAACCACCCCTGTTCACCTGAATATTTTGAACTCTTTCGGGTCTTTCTGCCCGGTTAACTCTGTTCCGACAATTATCATTTCCTCCCATGTTCCTGTTAACCGCATCACCCCGTCTCTGATTTACTAGTTCTTCCACCTCCTCATCCCCATTTTCATTCCTCTCATTTTCCATCTCATTACCCTTGTCTTTGGTTCAACTGCCTGATTCCTTCTAACCCACCAGTTAACCTCGTTCAACTTCCAAACCTTAGTTCACATCATTTTCTTCCCCCTCATCTTCATCTTCTGTTGGAATGTTAGCCTAACTCTGCGGTTAGGGGTGTTATGTGGGACTGAAGGTTCAGCCTGATCAAAGTTTCGGTTTTGGTTTCAGGTTCTAGAAAAATGAGCTGAGTTATTTTGGTAATTTTGGTTTTTGAAATTTGGTGGTGGAGGGTTGTTATCCGGGTGAAATGCGTTATTTTCTGGGAGTGGTTGTGGGTCTTGGTTCTGGTTTTCATTCTGGTTATGGTTTTGGTTTTGGTTTTGATTTTGGTTATGGTCTTGATCTTCCATTTCTGAGGTTTTGTTCTGAGCTCGGTGTTGCTGAGCTAATCTCTCAATTTCGGGCTCGAAAACTAGTGGTGACTGTCTGCCCGAGTGGCGGGTGTGCATAAACCAATTATCTGCACAAACAACACACCTCGCGTAAAATGGAAAAAGAAAATTTCAAACTAAAAACTGAAAACTAAAACTAAAATTAAACACAAAAATCAAATAACACGAAAAACACTAAGCGCACTAATTCCCCGGCAACGACGCCATTTTGATGATCATCGTTTGAGTCATGCAAAAACCTGATTAACCTAAGTAGCTAGGATAAGTAAGTTATCGTATCCACCAAGAGTATGTGGTCAATGCTAATCATGTAACAAGTTCAATATTATGAAGTAGCAAGTTTTAGTGCTGATCACACAAGCAAATAGTTTAAGTTTAGAATTAAGCAAACGAACAAGTAAACAATTAACAATCAAATAATAAAAGCAAATCACACCCGGGACTTCAAGTAAGCAACTTACAGTAATCTCATGCAACCTAAAAGATTAATCATTAACAGTTAACTACATACTGATCAACTAGGCAAAACCTTAGGCATCAATAATCGTTTTACACACAACACTGGTTATCAAACGGTCTCTGCCAGTGTGACTCAGTTAAGGGCAATTATATGCTTTATCGTATTCAACCTAATCAAACAACCCTATGATCAATTATTATAGCAATTGGTAACTAATCGTTCAGATCAACGTAAACCTAAACCTATTGAGCACATAGAAATCCTAAACATCAATAATCATAGATTACCTATAAAAATTATACATAAACATTCTTAGTCACATGAGAAAACTGATTTCATTACAAACTTTAGATTCCCGGGTGAGATTCTAAGAATTTAGCCGCGTCTCGACATCATGGAATCTTCAATATAGATGATATAGAGCATGTAGGTGGTCTCGATATGTTCCGGTTTGGTGGAATCGACCTCCTTGAGCTCTGGAAATCACTTGCCTTGAAGTGTGTGAAGATAAGGTTGAGAATGAAGAAATAAACCTAAAACCCTAAGTTTCCCGTTTGCACTACCCATCACGATATGCGATGGGTTCTTCACTGGTCCATCGCGATGGACCAAAAACTCAAATTTATTAAACAACCCATTGCGATACGCGATGGGTCTTTAGGCATGCCAATCACGTATCGCAATGGGTCTTGTCACCAGCTGACATCTTTTATCTTCTCGTTTTTCATGATGGACGTTCCGGGTCTTCATCTTGTGCCTCAACAGGTCCAAATTAGCTGCTTTAACGTATATGACCTGAAATGCAACAGACACGTATGAAGTATCGAAGTTCCTACAATAAACGATTAAAACTAATAGATAAACGAACTAAAACGCATACAAATTAACCAACCATCATTGTGTCAAACTAAACTAATTATTACCAACAAACATAATTTTAACGCCCAGCTTGCGGTGCGCACATATAATGTATATATGTGTGAACCCTTGGGTAGGGAAAAGTAAAATTGCACTAATTTTGACGTTATTTTACTAATCACGTGAAAATAACGTTAAAAGTGGCGGAAGGTTAATCAGGCATCATGTGGTGGCGTTGATAGCCGAAAGACAAGGGCACATGCACCAATCAGCCAGTGTCCCGATGATTGAGTGTTATGTGTCTTATGTCCAAGGCTTGATTCAAAACTACTATCGAGCCGGGGGTCTCACCGGAAGCAGCCTCTCTATCCCTACGGGATAGAGGTAAGGCTGTCTACATCTTACCCTCCTCAGACCCTACCATAGCATTGCTATTGGTGGGATATACTGAGTACGATGATGATGATGATGATGATGATGATGATGATGATGATGATGAAACATAATTTATGAAAAAATGAATTATACATGTTAAATATATAACCAAACTGACCTGAACATATAATCTGTAGCAAAATAAAATAAATTATGCATCCACAAAGGGTGAGTACTAGTTGAAATGACTTCTTCAGATTGATTGATTCTAACTGTTAGGATGTGCAGCCATTGTCGAATTGTTAGTTGATGCATTAGGGGCCGGTTTTGACCCATTAGGAAACCCAAGCAGTTTTGACATGTTATACCCCACAGCTAGCTTTGAGCCGTTAACCACCACGGGCAACTTTGACCTGTTAACCAAATAGGCCAGTGTTGACCCGTTAACCGACCCAACTAGCTAACACATAATCTTCTAATTATTGCAAGGTAAGTATTCTATGGCTATAGTCGTCAACGCACATAAGAAGCATCACATAGCAAGTCCATCTTGTAGACCTAATTTGCTGGAAAATAACCACATGTTTAAAAACTAATTATCTCTTTTATGTTAATCAAACCAATATGTTCACTAATGCAGACATGAACATGGCAGAATGTAATCTCACAGAGATCCAAACATTCTCAAAAATATTTTTGAGGTGAAACCTAGTAGAGATGAGATCGGTACCATACCGGTACCGACCGAAAATCGCAAATTTTTGATACCGATACCGGTATTGAAGTTAAAAAATTGGGAAACATCGGTACCGATATAAATACCAAAATTCAAAACTTTGTACCAATTGTGCTCATCCCTAAAACCTAGTATCTTTCAAATGAATGTGATTTTACCTAAGATGTGCACGTCATTATGATTTCATATATGGTTACAGATTTAAAAATAGGTAGCAATTATATAAAAAACATGGAAATCTCAAAACTTACCAACTATGAGATTAAGATACAAATAAACTAAGAAATAATGAAAACTAATACAAAACCTACCAGCAGTTGTCTAGCTTTATGTTCTCCCTTGTTTTTTTTGTAATTGTAAATATAAACAAAACCATAATAAATAATAAACTGATAAGTTTATCAATCAACTTAATTTAAAAACCCTATAAAATCCAATACCTTTGCAGCGAGTTTATATTTTTGAACATTTTCTGTCATGTTCTTCGGCTACACTCTGCTTCTTTGCCACTTCTGTTTTTCATTGTTCCTCCGATCAGAAGAACAAACTCAAAATGTTAGGTCTCCCTAATCGAGTTGATGATCTGCTGACCCAATGATTGAGGTTCTGTAATATGTGAAATTTGAATAAAAATTAATTAGCATAAACTAAACATCAATTAGCGTACATTTTTCAAGACATAAGCAAATGAATGTTGTAATTTGATGAATCTTGATGAGATTTAACAAAAACTGAACAAAACCCTAGCAACTAAGTCTAACCATTCAAACCATATTAGAACCCAAGAGGTCTGGAAACAGAACTGACGAGGGTAGGGAGACAGAAATCATACCTGGTTGTGCTTGGTATTGGATAGAAATCGAGCGTTGGTGGTGGTGTGCATTGTTCGTCGTCGCCAATAAGAGAAGAGCGAAGAAGAGGAAGGAATGAACATGTGTGGGCAATTAGGTCATATTTGTCATTCAGTTATCATTCAGCAGTGCCCTAAATCTGAATGGGTAAGAGCCCCCATTCAGCATGCAGATGTAATCTATGAATGAAACAAACAATTTGAAGTCTGAGTGAATCAGACGATAGCTCCATTTAGACCCATTCAGATCTAAAACAAACACACCCTTACTCTGACGGCGTATGATTATACTATGAGGATGAGGTACCAACCAGCCGAAAGAAGTAAAAACATAGTCATATAGCATTTAGCAACTAATCAAGCAATTACACAATCACGCAAATAATGAAATTGTATTTGAGTATATATTATTGATTTGATAAATAGTTGAGTCTGTATGCATAAGGACCACTAATAACAGTAAAAGGGTGTAATTAATCACGTTTAATAGGCATGTGATTGAACGATAACTTGAATTTAAACAAGTTGATACGACAAACAACTCTAAAATAAATAAAATAAACTAATTTCAATGAAACAATAAACAAGAGATAATATGGTAATACATGTCAAGAGTTTAGGTTTAAGTATAAGTTTTAGGTTTTAAGCTTGATTTAGAAATATATAAATATATATATATATATATATATATATATATATATATATATTTCTTCATAATTTAATCGGTTTTAAGGTTTTGACAATAAACTAATTTATTTAAATTGTAAAGTTTAATTTTAATAATTCTTATTAACAAATTTTACAAACAAAATTAATTTGATAAGAAATAAGCAATTCTAACTAATCAAATTGATTTAAACGAGTTTAAACAAGTGTTTAGTTCGAGTTCAATCCCAATATCGATATGAGATCGGATACGGAACCAACATGACCATGAGATAATATAAATTCAAAAAACATGAAAAGTCTGGTTCTCTAAGCGAGTCTAGTTTGTTAATTCGTTAAAATCCCATATTGACTTAACATAAACTCGAGAACTAATTTATTACAATTGGACAATGAAAAACCTCAATCAAAAGGAATTGAGAGAGGGTTTCGGTCCATGATCATTAAATTACAGAAAACAAAACGCAATTTACCCGGAGAAAGAGCAGAAAATGAAGAATAAGCTAGAGATTGGCTTTTGAAAGTCAAAATGGCCAAAAACATCAAATATGGTGATTAGAATATTGAAATGGAGCAATGAATTTATGTGCAGAGCTTGGTTTACATAGGCACAATCAAGCTTAAAGAAGAAGACAAACGTGTATTAACACATTAACCACACATCCCGTAATTAACGAAAATAGTAAAACTTTTTCCCTACTCCAAGGAATCAGTAGAATATGCTTTTTATGATGCCAAAGCATATTCCAATAGTTTAATATTGAAGATACACGAAATCGGGGTGCCAAAATAAGCGAAAATGATACAAAAACGAACCAGTTGTTCTGCACACATGTCGCGTAGCGCGAAAAAACAGGAAAATCAAAACTTTGGAATTTTAAAGGATTTGACCCTTGGACTTTGATTAAATGCACAAATGATATAAAAGTAATGCAATTGAGTTTTTAAAATACTCTAAAAATATAAGCGAACATAATTTGATAAAATTAACGTGATCGAAAACAAATGAAAATTCAAAAATTTAAACGGGTCGGGATTTCGGGTTCAAAAGTTGACGAATGCTACAACGATACCCTACTTACAGTAGCTGTGTAGTTTAATTATGTTTTTGAATGACTAAAACAATGGTCATTAGAGTCTTATTTCGATAATCATGATTTTTGTTATCTAGCAGATATAATAGACGGTAACTCTTGGTTGTGATGAGAGAGAGAGAGAGAGCCAACTAATAATAATAATAATATTATTATTATTAGTATTATAATTATAGTATATTAATTATTGTATATAATTATATAGTTTTTAATAACATTAAAAAATTAAATATTTTTATTTTCTACTTTATATATTAAAAAATGTTTATAAGATTTTTAAAAAAGTAGGTTTGTGAAGAAAAAAAGTGGTTTTTAGGTCCCTGATATTGGGTCAAATTGATTTTAAATGTCTAGTCGGCAGCAGACTGAATTTATCTCTCCTAGTTTGATATTGGGTCAAATTGATTTTAAGTGTCTAGTCCCTGGGTTTATCTCTCCGAGTGGCGTCCATGTAAGCAACGACGTGAACATCTCTTGTGACTGGATCCAACTATCTCAGTTTATTCCCTTCAACACCACTCCGCCATGTGGCAACACAACATGAGACTAGAGATTGCTAGAATGAACTTCTTATATTCACTCATTCCAAGCTTACAAATTTCCTCTAAGGATATTCTGTTTGAAGACGCAATTGTCACATCATTAAGAAAATAATAACGGATCTACACTAAGAAAATACAAGTTCACTTTTTAAGTTGTTAAAAAATATTTACCTTTTGATTAAAAAACTTACAATGATATATCTTGTAATTTTTCCCTGTCAAGTATGCAAAAATGATATTGTTCTATCCTTGATCAGAGATTTCTATATGAAAAAGACGAATCGGAATTTGAAAATTTGAAGAGGGGGGGGGGGGGGGGAGAAGGAGCCCTTGACCAGCAACAGATAGAGGATGATTTATTTAATCACATAGTTTTGGCTCCTAGAATATGGCTCCCTTGGGGCTTTCTATTTGATTGTACCGAAAGTCCAATAAATTGGGATTTCCCTATTGGTCCCGGTCATTTCGGGGCAGGCGTTATGATGAACAGGATGAGCTTCAAGAGAAAGATTCGGAGTTCCTGCAGAATGAGCTTCAAGATAATGATTCGGAGTTCTTGCACAATGAGCTTTAAGCGTATGATTCAGATCATTGTGTCAGAAAGGTACCATCGTATGTTAGCATCTTTAACTAGTTTGTGAGGACACATACCAAAAGTTATAAGAGGACGCAACAACATGCCTCGAAGTAATTAACGTGTTAACGAATATATGATTATTAACATTAACTAAAGTCAGATGGGAAAAGCAAAACTATAAACTAATCAAGAACTGTACAGGATAAATCAATCAGTCAAATTTGTAAATAACACATAATAACAAGAACATTGTATAACAATAGAACAATTTACCGTCATGTAACATCAGTTTTTACTATGTTAAAATAAAAGATGAGAATACTATACATGAAAATACTAGTGAATATATTTTTTAAAAAATGTTTATTTTATTAATTTTCTACATAGAATGCTTTCAAATCCTATTTGCATATTTAAACAGAATCTCTTCAGAGGATATCCGTGAGCTTTAAATTATCACACCCCAACCTACGACGGAATATGTTGAGGCACAACTGATTGCACAGTAGCTCACAAGACACCATTAAATATATTCATAATAACTAATTAATTTATTTCATAAATCGAAGTACATCACAATACAACCAAAACAATCCATCATACAAACTAGCTTTATATTTGATAACCTAAAGTCAAACTAAATGTCTTCTCAAACATCGAATTCTTCAATTAGCCAACATGTAACTTATATTTTAAAATAAAACAATTCATATATAGTTATAAAGTTGAGTGAGAAATACAAAAGTTTAGATATATAGTTATATTGTGAAATAAAACAACTCATATATGATTATAAACAATTACAACTTAAATGATATATAACAATTACCATATAAAATAGATGTGGACCATTTCGATCTAGCACAAAGTAAGCTTACCGGGGTAATGTATGCATACTAGATGTGGATGAGGTGGCTCAACAGCCAAACAACAAAAATAAACACATAACCATATAGCATGTTATCGATAAGCAATAAATCCATAAACACATAATCTCAAATTACTCACAATGAAAATAGGCAAGTGGAGAGATATAGAGTAAGTAACTTGAACTGAATATAAGTGAGCTAACAATCGAACTCAATGAAAAGTCTCTACCACGAGGTCAAAACCATAAATAAATAAGTATTATGATAATAAGATAGAATAGTTAATCAAATCTAAGTTTTCAAAGCGAAGGACAAAAATTTCATTTTTAAGCGAGTGTTCGGTTCGTATCCCACCCGAATGTTTATTTGAGGTCACTTTCGGGTTCAACATGACCTAAACACAAATACAAACATAAAATTGAAGGAACAGAAGCTAATTCGGGTAAATTCATGGCCTAACTGAAAAGCCCTAAATTTGTTATTAATATTAACCCTAGATTTAAATTGACTAAATTGAACATGAAATCCCCCAAATCTATTAAAATTAAATAAAGGCTTTGTTCAAGGGTTGATAACTAACAATAAAAACCTAAACTTACTTAGGAATTATATGAGGAACTAGTTAAGATTGGAAGACCCGTTTGAATTTTGAAAGTCAAACCGTGAAGAACACCTTGATTAAGTTTGAATTCAGAAAGGAAAGTAAAATTAATTAAATGAGTAGCAAGGAATAGGATCATTTGTTACCATTGGAGGGCAACTGGTTCCGCATGTAATGAAGTTCAAGTATCTAGGATCATTTGTTTAGAGCAATGGGGAATTAGACAGTGATGTGACCCATCGAGTTCAGGTAGGATGGTGTAGATGGAAAGCAGCCACAGGTATATTGTGCGATAAGAGTTTCCCAACTAAACTAAAGGGAAAATTTTATAGGGTCGCAGTTAGACCTGCAATGTTATATGGAACGGATTGCTGGGCCATAAAGAAGGCACATGTGCGGAAGATGGAGGTAGCAGAAATGAGAATGCTACGTTGGATGTGTGGGCACACAAGGTTAGACAAAATAAGAAACATTTTGTTTCGGGAGAGATTAGGGGTAGCGAACATATCAGAAAAGATAAGAGAGTGGAGATTGAGATGGTTTTGACATGTGAAGAGAAGATAGACGACGAATCCTGTTAGATCCGTAGAAAACATTACTATAGAGGGGAGGAGGGGTAGAGGACGGCCTAAATTGACTTGGGATGAGAGGATTAGACATGATCTGATAGACCTAAACCTCTCAGAGGACATGGCTGAGGATAGGAAGTCTTGGAGAATTAGAATTAAAGTTAACGATTTTTAGGGAGAATTGAACACTTTAGGGCGTTTATTTAGCTTTCCGGTCACATACATTAATGGTATTTTCTCCCCATATATATAGTATTATTATTATTATTTGTATTATTATTATTATTATTACTATTACTTTTATTATTTACTGTTGAACTTTGATTTCCTTATATTACCCATACATATTCTAGCTGAGGGTCTCTCCGGAAGCCACCTCTTTATCCCTTTGGATAGAGGTACGATGTGCCTACATCCCACCCTCCCCATACCCTACTTATAGCTTTGCTGTTGGTGGGACTTCACTGGGTATGATTGATTGAATGATTGATTTGAGTAGAAAGGAATACTGATTTTAAACCTTTGTTTAATAGTAGTCGGAATTAGGCTTCATGTTTATCACTAATTACAAGATAATTCGTTTAAACTTTAAAGCATGAGGATAATAAAATATGATCAGGTTTGCATCTTTATCACGATTTAAAGGATAAAAATTATGGGTTTTTGATACACTATGATGTCCAAATATTTTAGAATCAATAAATCGAATAATAAACGTGACTAGGATGAAGATTTGAAGTTAAACGATTCAAAAATGAACCAAAACACAAATTCTGATGCACGATTACGTAGGCCGAGCTACTCATACGATGTAGCCCATTCCTACGCAGTTTTCCCCACATGTTTCATTTTGGAAATTTTAGCCCCTATAGTTTCCACAAATGCATTTTAAGCCTAAATTAAGTGATTTAAAAGATTGTTAAACATGTTTAGGTGACATAACAATATAAAATGAATTAAACAAAATAATATATTAATAAATACTCATTTTTATTAAGGATAGTGATCTGGAAACAAGCCCGGGTGGGGTAAAAAAATACAAATAGTAAACTGAAAATTGACGGATGTCACAGTATCCCTACTTTTGGGAATTTCGTCCAAAAATAAAAGAAAAACTACAAAAAAAGTCAGCTAAATGAAATAAATAAATAAAAGATTCTAAGAAATTTTCATAAAACAAATTCTAAATTAACATAACACATATATTTGCATGATGCAGAAATATGCCTTAAATGAAATACAATAAGGACACTTATATATAGAATGTACCAGTGACGTATTCACCATGTCCTTATCATTTTTACATTTGTAGCATTACGCCAAAACCACATTCGGTTCTTTGTTTTGACACACAAATGTACATACTACGATTTCCATGCGGAGACTCGGATAATTACGTTTCGAACCATAATTAGCTTTATCGTCGGATGGTCCACGTAATTCATTCTATTGCATGAGTTATAAAAACATAACTTATCAATTAAAATATGTAAGGCCCATTTCTAGATTAGTCTTTGTATTTGTTACATGTATTTTGTTAGTTTGTTTTTGTTAATCTTTTGTATGTTTGGGGCCAAGGCCAATTGTATTTGGAGCACATTGGGCCGGTTTATATGAAAGATGTGCACGGGAATACACACAATATATATTGCGTGTGTATCACATACACAAGATAACCTTTTGCAAATATTACTTATTAACCTACAAACTCTCTCTTGCTCTTTTCCTTATTCTCGGCTGAAATGAACTATAAACAAGATCCGAGATCTCGGTCCTAGCTAGTTGTTTCTGCCAACTAGTTGAGAGGTTGATCCAAGATAACTAGTAATAGTTAGAGTGTTGTTAGATCCAGTCACGGGACGTACAATTGGTATCAGAGCTTTCGGTCTCTAATAGTTTTAGATCTTGGGTCACAACCTTGAATTTTGGACTTGTTTGTGTTCAAAGACGGATTTTCAAGTGTGTTTGTGGGTTCGGGTTCTCAAAAGTTCAAGAAAATTTCATAAAAATTTCAAAAAAAGTGTGTTCAAGCTTCAAATTCTTCCAAAGTTTGTGTTTATAGTACAAGATTTGTGTTAAAGTGGTGTTAAATCTTCTTGTGTTGGTGTTTGAAAAGTGTATAAACATAGGGATTTGTGTAATCTATAAATGGTCAAAGTGAAAGGAGTAACATTCACCAAAACGGATCTCTTGGAAAAAGGTGACTTTTAATCAATTCATTCGATTCGAGTGTTAATTCGAATCATCATATGATTCGAATCATCATTCTATTCGAATTCAAGGAGTGTAATCAAATTGAACACAAGGACAATCCATTCGAATAGAATCACCATTCGATTTGAATAGAAACTAAAATCAAGTAAAATCCAAGTCATTCGAATCAAATTTCATTCGATTCAAATAAACCATTCAATTCAAATAAACCATTCGATTCGAGTACACCATTCGATTCAAATAGAATTCTACGTGACTAACCATTCTAATAGTTTATACTTGTGCTAACTTGAATTAAATTTGAATTATCATTCGAAAGACCATTCGAATTGACATTCGAATAGATTTGACTTGTGTTTAACATAATTTTCTTCAAGTGTGTTTGATCCTTAAGTTGTTGAGAAATGGCAAACCAAAGTGTGGAAACTAGTAATGAAGCTGTAAGAATTTGTGTGATGATTGAAAACGAGGCTGGAACCACAACAAAGCCACCAAAGCTAATGAGCTGGGATAATGATTTTGATGAATTCAAGTGGAAATTCAAGAACTACCTCAAGATCAATGACTACAATCTCATTAGACTGTCTGAACAAGGTCCTCATATTCCTACAACCACAACTGCTGATGGTGATGCTCCCAAGAAAGTGGCTGATTATGATGAAATAACCGAAGTATGCTCAATGAAGACAACAAAGCCTTTGTTGTCCTAAGTGTATAACTCTCGCGTGAAATTGCATTAACCTTGAGGGACTACACCACCGCCAAAACTATTTGGGATGCCTTAGTGAACAAGTTTGAGAGTAACTTGGAGATGAGAAACAGTAGGAAAGGGATGTTGATTGGAGAGTTCAACATGTTTAACTATGTTTAAGGAGAAACCATTGTTAGTCGTATCTCCAGATTTGAAACTTTGATGACTAAAATAAACAGTGTTGGCATTGAATATGATCAAATTGAGATTAATGAAAAGTTACTCACCACACTTCCCTATTCATGGAACAGTAGTGTCATTACCATAAAGAGAACTACCAATCTTCAGATTACTAGCCTTGCTGATTTGACCTCCATTGTCAAGTCATTTGAAATGGATGAAAATTTAAGGATGGGTAATCACATCAGTTCTCTTTCCAAAGCTGGGATGACCACTAGTTGCGGTGTAATCACGGCATTCATAAGCCAAGCTCACTCTGCTGGTCCCAATGCAAGCTCAACCTTCAAGACTTCTCCCATACCCCAAGCTTCATCAAGCTCAAGCTCAAGTTCTTTCTAGAATGTTGTTGACAAAGCAGTAGCATAAGCCCTAAAGGCTCATGGGATCAAACCATCAACAAGCACTCCAGCCTACACTGCTCCTCAAACCATCTCACCTGATGACTCCAACATGGCACTGTTTCATGCCTTTATGGCAAGCCACAAGGAGTTACTGCAAGGAAAGTTGCTTCCTTCTTCCTTTGAGCAAGGAGATCTTCCCAAGATCAGCAAGAAAGATCTCAATAAAATGGACATCAAGTACCAGATGGCCATGGCCGTTCACCGAGCTACCAACTTTATGAAGAAGTATGGGAAGAACAGCTTCAACGATGATGGGAAGAACATTGGGTTTGAGAAGGACAAGCTGAGATGTTACAACTATGGAGAACCTGGTCACTTTGCAAGGGAATGCACCAATCCACCGATGGCCATGAGTGACATCAAAATCACGGAGATGTCGGACAATGAAGGTGCTAAGATATCAGAAAAGAGGCAAGTTCCTAACTACTACTCGAAGTCAAGAGTTCCCAAAATCGGTCAAGGAAGTGGATCCAAGGGAAACTTTGAGTCGAGCTCAAAGGCCATGATCACAAGAACTGCTGAATCTACCCAACCAGATTGTGAAGATGATCAATTTGAGGAATTGAAGTATCCTCTGACCTTTGCTGGGATGGCCTTTACTGATTAAGCAAGCACTTCCTCAAGCACTTATGATGGAATTTTTGCACATGCCTCTCTCATTCCATAGGTACACAAACTTTGCACACAAGCTTGTATTAACAAGGGCCTACACTATAAAAATCATAATGCTAAAATCCTTGAACAAATTCATAGCATTAAATGTCATAATGATGAATTTAAAATATGCCACTAGGATTAAAACTCATGGGGATGACATGGATAAACTTAGTGAAAAAGTTTTTATAACTCAAAAATTAGTTGAGCATCATGAACGTCATGTAGTTGAGTTAAATGCTAAGATTGTTGAGTTAAAACTAGATTTAGCACAAATTAAAATTAAAATTGAGAACTTTAAGTTAGCCTATGAGAAACTGAATAAAAAATTAGGACACAGATGGGGTTAAATATAAACACATTAATAGGCTATGATAGTACTATAGTTCCACCTCCTTTTAATAACTATACTAGCCTTCCTCACTTTGACTTTAATTCCCCACCTGAGGATGAAATGTTTTATGCATTGGTCATGTGACAAAGTCACAGACATTTATCCTGCTGTTCCTAAGACAGTTGATCAAATAGTTTCTTCAGTAAGTCCAAATGGTAGTTCATCTTCTTCAGTAGGTTGTGTAGAAGAAAGGGTTGTTGAGATCAAAATTTACTTTTTGATTCATCTATTGTCAACCTGGTCTGTAATAATATTGATTCCAATAACATTTTGAACAATCATGTAGTTGATGAGAGTGTTCATGTTGGCACTTTTCTTATTATTAAGAATGAAAATGATGTTTCCACTTCTGATAGTGATTGTGAAACTATTTTTGATGAGATTGTTTTTAATAGAAATGTGCAAGAAAATGTATATGTGATTACAAACATACCTAGCTGTTCGTAAGTGATTTTAAGGTTGAATTAAATAAAGATTGTTTTGAAAATGAAAAGGCAAGTACATCTAGTAAATACGTTCCACCTTATATAAACAATTTCTGTCAATCAACTAATCAATATTATCAACCTCAACTCTGTAATCACTTTGATAATATCTACTAATGTTATTATCCACAAGATCATGTCAACCCTTTCTATTCAAATGTTTTTGATGATCGGGGTTATAGATCTGACAACCTGTTTGTTCCTGTCCAACCACCACCTTATTCACCACAGCCCATGCATTATAATTCTGATAGTTTCTATAGTGATGACCGGAGAAGAATTTGTTATATGTGTAGTACCCATCTCACCTTGCAAGACAATGCAAGAACTGGCATAGAATGCAAAAAGAAACGAATAGTCAATTTAACCAATTCCGTTCCAGAGCTAACCCAAGCTCAAGAACAAGAAGTGATCATTCTGATACTTCTGCCAGTGAAATGGATGTGAGATCCGGAAATAAGAAAAATAGTAAACCTCCTTTCTAGACAACCAAAATGGAGAGAGCAAAAATGTTGGGTATTATATTTTAGACCGACGCATCGAATCGTTACTCATTTATAATGAAAATTTAAAGAAAGACAACAAGACATTAAAACGAGTATTTGAAGCATTTGACAGGTGAAATATTATATTATATTTTATTCCTTTGGTCTTATCCAAGTGGCGGTGGAGTGAAGACCAAGGCACAAGACTAGTATAAATAGATGACTTAGGTCATTTGTTTAGGTCATGTGTGCATTGTGAGATTTATTATTGTATTAGGAGAGTTTGTCCCTGGAGAAGCTCTTCCCCGGGTGGCCGTTCCTTTGTAATTATGTATGTATCTATGATTGTATGTATGAGAGTTCTTGATGAGAATCATTCGGTGAATGAAATCATACTTTTACATCTATCTTTTGTGTTTTGATTACAATTGTTCATCCTATTATTGATTGTTAATCAAATCGAACTCTCCACATCCGTCCATTATTATCATTCAAGAGTGAATACAAGTGCGATTCGATCCTAACCCGGATCCGAGCTCCAACGTTAATACCGATTATTCACGCTTCCGCACCGTGGCTCGGTTATGTCAATTGGTATCAGAGCGAGGTTACCGAATCGTTCAGACTAACCGCTGAATTTGATTCAATTCGCTCTTGAATCCGCTATGGACATTAAACTTGAAGTTTGTTGAAGTTTTTGTGGGTTTTTGCATGGATTTGGATGAAATTTGATGATTGAAGGATTATTGATGTGGATTGATGTTTGGGTCGATTATTAGTTCGGAGATTCAACATCAAATTCATGTTTATGTATTTGGTTTCGTCCAAATCTATTGATTTAGGTTCGTTTTTGGTAAGTTCGTTTATATTAGATTATTCATCTATGGGTGTTTGATGAAATGGTTGAATTAATTATGATAAAATGATGAGTTAGAGATGATATGATGAGATTTAAGCGATCAATTTCGTGTTTAAAGTGTTTAAATTCAGATCTGAAAAAAGTTAGGGCTCATATGTTCGTTTTGGGGGAAATCATAATTAATGTTACTTAGGGGAAATTGAAGGTTGCTTGACAAAAATGTGTTTGACAAAAATCATAATTAATGTTACTTGTTCGTATGATTATTATGATGTGTTTGGAACCAATTTGGATAATTAATTTCATGGTTGAGATGAATTATTATGTGTTCAAGCAAACGGGTTTGTTTGACAAAAATGTGTTTGAGCTGCTGATTATGGGTTCGAAAACTTGAAGATTGCAGCCGCTTTGTGAACAAGTCTTTCACATTTGAAATGAGTTTGCTGATCTATATCAGTCCTTTATTATTCTTGAATAGATAGAGCAGATTCAATGGGCAGAATAGTAATTGTTTTTTGAGTCAAGATCAATTTTGTAGATTATGCTGCTGCTGCAGATAGTTGCAATGGAATTTATGGAGTGATTACTTGCTGTTAACACGAGCTTTTGTTGCTGCTGTTCAGTTCATATTGCTGATACATTTCACAGACAATTGCTGCTCTCGACACTTGTTTCTGATCTATTTGCTGATGTTGCTGCTGCATAATATTGGTTAAGAGCAAGAAAAGTAACTGTTCACAGCTGGTTTGTTGTCCCGGAATACTAACTGAGTCACGAAAAATGATAATTTGGAGCTGATATGTTATTAAATCATGAGCAATTGCAGCTGTTGTAGCACTATTTAGCAAGGGCATTGTAGTCCTTTTGCTGCATATTACATATTGTTGCTGGTGCACATTCGTTTAAGGGCTATCTCGTAATGTTTGCTAATAAACGCGCTGAAACGAAATGATTTTGGTGCTTAAACGGGCCAAAAACATGCTGAAAGTTGCTGAAATGAACAAAAATGTGCTGAAACGCATTGTTTCGTGCTGAAAATTGATGAAACGAACGAAAACGTGCTGAAACGCACTGTTTAAGTGCTGAAACGAGCTGTTTTCGGGCTGAATTTGCTGTTAAACGAGCTGAATTAGCTAAAAAAACTGCTGAAACGAACTGAAATCTAATTAAACATGCTGATTTTGCTGCTGAAACAGGCCAAAAACGTGCTGAAACTGCCGATTCGTTGCTGAAAACACGCAGATTTGTGCTTAAATGAGCTGTTTAACGTGCTGAACAGCTGTTAAACGAGCTGAAACGCACTGTAATTGATTATTATTTTATTGCTGAAAGTGCTGAACTGTTGTCAAAAGGTGCTTAAACGAGCTGTTTTTGTTCTGAAAATCGCTGAAACGAGCTGTTTTTGCGTTGAAATTGCTGTTAAAAGTTGCTGAATATGTTGTTAAAAAATGGGCTATTTAACGAACTGATTTTGCAGCTAATCCGCTACTGTTTTTGCTGATCTGTTTATACAAGGGCTGGTATTTTGGTAATTTGCTCATTGAAACGAGTTTAAATGTGCAAACAAGTTGAGTATTGATTATCCGAGCACACTTTAACCCCGAGCACATAATCAATAATTTCTCTGAGCACATCTCTGTTTAATCGAGCACAATACGAATGATCGAAATATCCATGTATGGATATGCTCGAATTTCTCCCATGAATATCTTTGCTCGTGAATTATAGCAAGGTTGACTTTCAAAGTCAAGCGGACCAAGATGAAGAAAGAAATGTATACTCGCTTATCCGTTGACTTTTTGACCCTGTGTTCTAAATGAAAATTGTTTGCCCAAGTATGAGTGACCGTTTGGAAGTGATTTTTCTGGTCAACTCAGCCGTTGACTGTGTCAGGTCAACGAGGGGCATTTTGGTCATTTTTGAAGACTTTTTGAGCAAAAATTAGGCAAAAGTCACAAAATTTTCAAAACTTCAACAAGGTGCTTACAAGAAGAAGATGGTTAATATATCCGGATCATTTCAAGAGTTGACCATGTCAAATGTCAACTTTCAACCACAAAAGTTATCTTTTAATACGTTTATTTTGAATATTTATCAACAATTCTTGATAGGGATGGTCAAGATTGTTTGAATTGAAGATGTTCACCCGTACTTGATTTAAAGACACATTCGTTTATGACATTGCAATGAAATTGGGGAAGAAAATTCATATGGAATTTCATTGCAAATTTTGGTCGAATCAAGTGAAAGACTCATTTTAAAGAAAATTTTGAGTTTATTTCCTTTTTCGGTTTTGGATTAACTCGTAGTTGATCATTGAAGTTTGAATCCCCGATCTTATGCCTATACAACTATATCCAAAAGAGATAAAGAGAAGATGATTTGAAATGAAAAATGGGAGACGCTTATTGTGAGGGGGGAGAATTTCTATGAAAGGCATCGGGTTATGAGGTGATTGTGAAAGTGATTCGATGGCATCAGTCTAAGGGGGAGATTGTTGGGTATTATATTTTAGACCGACGCATCGACTCGTTACTCATTTATAATGAAAAATTAAAGAAAGACAAAAAAATATTATAGCGAGTAATTGAAGCATTTGTCGGGTGAAATATTATATTATATTTTATTCCTTTGGTCTTATCCAAGTGGCGGTGGAGTGAAGACCAAGGCACAAGACTAGTATAAATAGATGACTTAGGTAATTTTTTTAGGTCATGTGTGCATTGTGAGATTTATTATTGTATTAGGAGAGTTTGCCCCCCCATGGAAGAGCTTTCCCCGAGTGGCCGTTCCTTTGTAATTATGTATGTATGTATGAATGAATGTATGTATGAGGGTTCTTGATGAGATTCATTTGGTTAATGAAATCATACTTCTACATCTATTTTTTGTGTTTAGATTACAATTGTTCATCCTATTATTGATTGTTAATCAAATCGAACTCTCCACATCCGTCCATTATTATCATTCAAGAGTGAATACGAGTGCGATTCGATCCTAACCCGGATCCAAGGTCCACCGTTAATACCGATTATTCACGCTTCCGTACCGAGGCTCGGTTCTCAAAAAATGGAATTCAAAGACTGAAAAGTCTAAGAATTCTACAAAAAGAAATCAGAATAGGAATCCAAAGATTGAAAAATCTGACGATTTTGTTTTAAAACCGAAGAGAAGACAGTCTAGAAAATTCCTTAAAAACAGGAAACATGCACGTGCATTGACTCCTAGAGACTGTTCTTTTGATTCTGACACGTCCCAAAACTTCAAATCAAGATGTGAAAAGGACTTTTTATAAAAATCTGTGGTTGACCCTCTTGAGACAACTAATTCTCGCGAAGCCGTATGTAAATAAACTGTTAATGTGTGTAGGGTCAGCCATGACGGCCTGTAAATAGCATTTGGTACTTGGATAGTGGCTGTACCCGACACATGACAGGAGACGAATCCTTGCTATTTGACGTTAAACCGTTTTATGATACGTTTACTTTGTTGGAGATATGGGTGAGAACATTACAAAACAAGGTAGAGTGTCAAATGGGATACTAACGTTTGAAGAAATCAATCTGGTGGAGCAGCTGAATCACAACTTGCTTTGCGTCTCACAAATTTGCGACATACAGTACTCCACACTGTTCACTGAGAATGAATGCTTGATCCTCAAACCAGGTTTTAAAGTCCCGGAAGAATGGATATTGATGCGTACTCCGAGGCATAATGATGCTTATATACTACACATGAATAGCTCTTATCCACGTAAGACCGCTTTCTGTTTATTATCTAAGGCCTCGAAGAACGACTCATCTCTATGGCATAAATGTCTCGGTCATGTTAATTTCAAAAATCTAAACAAGTTGGCTAAAGGGGAACATGTGAGGGGATTGTATGTTAAATCTTTATATTGCATTGAAAAATGTCTTTCATGCTTTAAATGAAAGCAACACAAACTCCTTCACAAACTCAAGGCGATCAACTCCATAGATTTCATTCTTCACCTGTTACATATGGATTTGTTTGGTCCTATCCATCCTTTGGCAATCGGCAAAAAATCCCATTGTCTTGTGATTACTGAGGACTTTTCCTGTTTCAGCTGGACATTCCTTTTAGGGCACAAGGATGAAACCGCACAATTTCTGATCAAGTTCATTACTCTAGTTAGACAGACAGACAGACAAGAAGGTATAGTGTATACAAAGCAACAACAGAGCTGAATTTTGCAACAGAACAGTAGATGACTTCTACAGTTCGAATAGAATAGAACGTCATTTCAGTGCACCATACACTTCACAACAAAATGGGGTAGCTGAACGTCGAAACCGTACACTGGTTGAAGCTATGAGAACAATAGACTCCAAACTTTCACTGTTCTTTTGGGGTGAAAACATCAACACGGATTGCTTCATTCAAAATTGTGTGCTCATTAACAAGCGTCTGAAGAAGACTCCGTACGAAGTCTACTATAAAGCGAAGCTGCAAGTCAACTACTTCAAGACTTTTGGATGTCCTTGCCCCTTACTCCATACTGGTGCTCAGCATGATCCCAAATTTGCTGAAAAGGCTGATGAATGTTATTTTGTTGGGTACGCGTCTAACAAAACCGCTTATCAAGTCTACAAAAAGAAGACCAAGCTGATTTTGGAATCCTTTAATGTTGACTGGCAATAGCTTAATGCTACTGACGCTCACACGGGACCAGATTGGTTGTTTGACTATGACAACTTGTTCAATCAGTTTCGAGGCATGTCTATTCCACAACTTGCAAGTACTCAAGTTCTATCTTCTTCACAAGAACCTTTGCTGATGCAATCATTAATCAATTGTTTGCCTAAGGTGGATCTCTCTGTTATGCCTGAAATACCTGCACCACCTGCAATTCCACATCCACCTCCACCTCATGCAAATCATCAAGCTGTTAACAATCCCGCTCCTCAAGCTGCTCCTCAAGTTGCTCCTTCAGCTGCTGATTCAACTGAGTTGGTTGAAGTTGAAGATGTATCTGTTTCAGATGATTCTTTTCAGTCTACTGAAAATGTGGACAACATCAGGCTAAACCCGTGGCTGATCTTCAAGTTGTGGTAGAATTTGTTGCCACACCTCCCTCTAATGATGAAACTGTTCAAGTTGCTTGTTGGGCCTAGTTTATGTGGTTTGAGCATAGGTTGTATTTAGTTTAACTTGTTTTGGGCTTGGGGTATGGGTTGTGATGTGAGCCGAGAACACCTTAGTGTTCTCAGTGGGCTTTTGTTTATTTGGGCCGGCAAGTATGTTGGTGGTGTCCCTATATATAGTGATATCATGTATAGGGTTAAGGTTGTTCATTCCAATTCATTGAGATCGTGTATTGTAAGTGCTTAAGCACCCGACGTATTCTTAATATACGTGTGTTTTGAAGAAAACTCGTGTTACAATCTTGTGTTTACTCGTGTTCTTGAATCACCGAGTGTTAGTATTCCGCACCAATATTCGTTCTATTGATATCATAATTGTAGTGATCCAGATTCGGGACTTACAGTTAGTATCAAAGCCTTAGACCTTATTCAGGCTCGTTATTGTGATATCAACGATTCGAGAAAAGGTTTTACGGTGGTCACAATGTTTTCCGGTGAAACAGTGATCGGGGAAGAGAAAAAGGTATTCTTGGGAAGGATTTGATTTTGGTTTGGAAACAAATCAAAATTCCATTTTTCTCGAGAGTTTGTTACAAGATTGGCTGTCAATCACTTAGTTTTCGGCCACTGGTAGCTCTCAGATTTCACCAGTTCTCAGCTCACTAAGTTCTCGGTTTCTCGTTGTTCTTCGTTGTTTTTGGTCAAGCAGTTTTCGGTCTTAAAAAGTTCTCGGTTCAAGACTTGGTCAGTCTCGTGGTTATCGGTCAAAGATTGGTCAACGTTTAGAGTTCTCGGTCAACGCTCAGTGTTTTCGGTCAACACTTGGTCAAAGCTTGTGTTCTCGGCCAACAAGTTTAACTTCGTTCTCGGCCCAGTTAGCTGTTGTCACACCCTCAAAATCCACTAACGGAGTTTTACCGTCAGAGGGTGTGAACTAACAGGATCGGATTCATTAGTCATAATCAAACCGTAAAACAAAGTTTTCAAACCACGAAAACGTTTACGAGTAATTAAATGCGGAAGCGTAAAAAAAAAACCATGAAATAAATGTTGCGTCACGCAGGACGACTTAAACCAAATGATAACAGTTTTTAAAAAAATAGTTTGCATAACAAAAGCGTTTCAAGCAATGCATGATCCTATACCGCGCGCCCGCCTCGGCTACCTGAGAATAACATACTAAAAGTGTAAACACAAGGTTGGTGAGTTCGCAAGTTTATGTAAAATAAAGCGTTTAGCGTTTTGCGTTCAGCGTTTTGCGTTTAGCGTTTTGCGTTTACCAGATAGTGTTAAATCAATTATATATCGATAGGTAGCTAGCCTATACAACAAGTATTACTAAGTGTTCGACACCGAAGCTGACTGTTTATCAAGTGCCTTGCCACCAGGTCATCCAGTCCATGGTATGTGTTAGCCAAAATTACACCCGCTCGACCTCCAGTCGAGTTTAGCGTTAGGTGGGGTTTGTCAAACCCAGTAGTACTACTCAACAGTGACTCGCTATTATCCAAATATTAACCGGTTCGATGTGTAGGACTTCAATTGTTTCGTTTGCCACTTAGCCTTTACAAGTGATATATAATTTACTAACAAAATCTTAAATGCGTTTTTCGGAGTATGTTATCTCCCCCAAGTGAAAAGCGTTTAAAACAGTTTAAAGGGGTAAGTGAAACTCACTGTTTGCGAAGAATTCCCAAAAATAAATCACCAAGTGATGCGTGTCACAGAAAACTCTCTCTAGCGTTCTAAAACAACAAAGAGATTTTCTAAGTGTCGGAACTATTATCGAGTCTCTAGACTCGGCACATAACACCTATGCACAAATTACGTTTCGTGTTTCGTTTGTGAATCGTGTGTGACTTAACAAGTACATTTGTGATATGATACATGTGTGAACAATTATTTATGTGTCATGTATTAATAATGTATATCACTAGCAACTATTCCCCGCAGGGGCAATTTGGTCAAAATACCACACGTATTTAGCAAGTATTCCCCGCAGGGGCAATTTGGTCAAAACATAATAATTAACTAGCAACTAGCACTTTTCATGCATTTTCACAAAGTTCGGCAGTTAACTTTACCGAGACAGAATTCTACTTGAAAGATTATACTATTCCACCGATCATAGCATCTCAATTAATTCATCAAAAATCATCACAAAAGCATACATGTATTAGGTTTCCAGAACATATTTTATTTTATTTTTATTCCTCATTGGTTTCTCACAATGATCAAAACATTACAGCAAACTCACAACAGTCAAATTCATGCGCAACAGAATGTTATTTGATATTCCCGTTAAATGAAAAATCCAACAAATGCAAGACCAATTGGGTTAGGTTCTTAACTCAACAAGTTAATTTTCAGAAGTGGAACCAACCCATTTGGACTTGTAGTTCATGAGATATAATATTTACAAGACAACCTAACAGCAGGTCTCACGATTCAAATTTGCACAACGATTTTGTAAAATCATAAAAGTTAACTTTTACACGTTCAAAAATTGCAAATTTATATTCTTTAGAAACTAGACTCAACCTAGTTTACTGTAGTATCAATTATCTCGACCGATTTTCAAATTCACACCCCGTTACAGTCAATTGAACATCAATAACACAATCTATCCAGAAACTGTTTGCATCCAAACTCAACATATTAACTATCTATGGACCATAATCCGTTCATATGACCTTATAGACACCATAATTATTATCCATGCACATCAAATACACATTACATCCATGATTAGGGTTTTACTTGAACTCAAAATCAAGAACCAAACGATTAACATGCAATAACACCAATACTAGTTATCAATTCAACAATCAATACATCTTTCAATCAAAACAAGACACATGAACACAATCACATATAAAAATCAGACCTAGGGTTTATAATTAACCCATTAAAAATCGAAATTAAGCATAGAGGATGCATAGGATAGTTGTTTATACCTTCCTAGCACCTTAATCTTCAATTGAAAAGCTTGAAAATTGATTGTATGTATGTGTGTGAGTGGCGGCAGCCGAGAGCAAGGGGGAGGGGGTCCGATCGGGGTAGAGGGAGAGGAGAGAAAGAGAGGCTAGGGTTTGGTTAATATTAATAATAATAATCATGTTACATCTAGGTCCCTCCACTTTCAAATGTTACTTTTCTAGCTTAATTAACTAGTTCTAGCACCTTGAGTTAACGTTTATAACAATGTTATCACATAACACATAAGTCTAACACATAATTATCACATAGTTATTGTTTTGACGTTTTTCGTTTAATCACCAATTGTTTGCGTCAACTCGTTTGCGTTTCGGTGCAAATTCCCGAAAGACTACACATGTAGTAATTGTCAAGCGTCATTTAAACCCTAGTTTAAATGTAATGAGGTGTGCGTTATAGATTCAGTAATCTTTAAGTTTGAATTGACGGAGTTGAGTTAACGGAGTTAGCCTGAAATTGATGATTGTCACAGCTGTTTTTTGCCTGTTATACTTGGACTTACAATTGGGCTTGCTCAAGAAACTGTATTCTCGGTCAACCTGTTTCAACGTGTTCTCAGCCCAGTCAGTTGTTTTGGGCTTGTTCTTCTTGGACCTGGACTATTAAACTAGACTCAATTTTAATTGGACTTAAAATTTTCAATTGGACTTAGTTTTAATTGGACTTAATTAAAATAGCCCAGTTAACTAATAGTAGCAATTCCACCAACACGTCACTCCATCAAGAACTCGATTCCATCATGGGCACTGCTACTCGTATACCCCGTCTACTGTCCCGTGAGGGGTTCAGTGAATGGAAATTTTGCTTTGAGCACTATGCCAAGATGAAAGATTCCAAATTTTGGAAAAACATTGTGAAGGGACCTCAAGGGATCACCTATCAAAGGGATGGTTCTGACGAGGTTCTTGTGAAACCAGTTGCTCAATACGAATATGATGACTTTGCTAAAGTTGAGGAAGATGAGAGAGCTCTTTCCACTTTAACCATGGCACTCTCACCTGAGATTTCCCTTCAGTTTAGAGAACTTCAATCTACTAAAGAGTTGTGGGCTGCACTGATAGAAGTTTATGAGGGAAATGAAGATATGAAAAGAAGTCGCCAAGATCTGCTATGACAAAAGTTTAATATGTTTAATCATGTTTTGGGAGAGACATTGGAATCCCAACTTTAAAGGTTCATATCTCTTATGACTGAAATGCGAACTACAGGGATTTATCTGCAAACCTCAGAAATTAACAACAAGTTGGTGAACTCCCTGCCGAAAAATTGGGACATGAATGTTGCGGTTATCAAAATGACTAAGGATCTCAACAGAATGAGTATGAACGAAATGATAGCCACTATTAAAGCCTGTGATATGGATGATAAACAACGGGCAATAAATCATGGTAGTTCTTACAGTGATGCTGGGTATAACGTTGCTTCTAACAGTGACCTTATGTCTCAAGATAGTCTCTCACTGTTCAAGCCTGCTCAACAACCACCTCAGGGAAACTTCCAGATGTTCTCATCCACTCTAGGACAATCATCATCATCCAATTCGCCCAAACCAGCTCCAGCGTTCTTCACCAAGTCCGGTTAGTCTTCAAATGACCCTGGTAAAACCACTCCCAGTCAGAACTTCAGCCAGATTCCCACTATACGAAAAGAGACTTAAGAGAATATAGCTCTAATGGCAGGATTTATGAACTGTTATCATGCTTTTCTGGCCGGAGACTTGGTTCAACCGGTTTTAGCTGCTGAACTAGATCAGATTCATCCCGATGATGTTGAAGAAATGGACATCTCATGGCAAATCGCCATGGCAGTTTTCCGTGCCAATAAGTTTACCAAAAGGACGTGTAGAAATAATTGGAACACGCCAAATAATCAAAAGGTGGCTTTTAACAAAGAGACTCTCCGATGCTGCAATTGTCACGAGCCGGGTCATTTTGCTCTTGAATGTATTAATCCAGCTAAGGATGGAAATACGGAAAGGGCATTCGTTCCAGTTGGGAATGCTCGAGGTGAGACTGGAGGTAGTTCGGGTATTGGTGAAAGAGGTATGGTTGCTCAAACGTTTTCTTGGGAAGGTCAGATGGCTGCACTTAACATTGGAAATCAGACTGCAAACTTTGCCAATGTTGAAGACAGTGGAGAAGAAAATGTTGCTGAGGAGAAGGTCAAGGAGCTTTAGTTTGCGTACATGGCGTTCACTCCTCCATACTTATCTGAGGTACGTTTTCAACCATGTTCTTTAAATGTTGGTGAGAAAATAGAAATGTATAAGCTTCATAACGATAGTCTAATTAGAGATATGGAGAGAATAAAATCCGAAAATTTTAAACTTAAGAAAAATGAGAAGGGCTTTCTAGATAAAATAGAGGCCCAGAACAAGGATATTAAAAGGCTTAAGTCTGATTTTAGCATAAAGAGTTGTCATCATCTTGATGCTAAACAAGAAATCGCTGAGTTAACTACTAAACTGGAAGCCTCCAAGTTAGAAATCTTAAATCTAACCAGTAAGTTTGAAAAAGCTTAAATTGACTCTAAAAAATTCGATGGCTCCAGTAAAGTTGTCAACTCAATGATTGAAAATCAATTGTGGTGGAAAGAAAATGAAGGTGAGGGAATATGATTTAGTCAAGTTCCCCCACCATATAACCACAACTATGTCCCTACCCCTGTCATCAAAGAACAAGAAGAAAAGATAAAGGACATGAAGTATGGCAAACAAGACAAGAGTGATTGGACCAGCTCTGCGAATGCTGGTCCGTCCACTTCAAATATGAACGTTTCTAATGTGTCTACTTCATGTGCAGAAAAAAGTAGTTGTTAAGGAGTGGACTGATGAGGATGACGACCCTAGTTTTGATTTTGATAATGACTCTGTTTCTGATGTTTTTTTTTAAACTTACTGTTTTGAATTTTGTTATTCTGACCGTTTGTGTGGGCTCTGTTTTAAAGTGCAAGGATTCTTGTGTGGTTGATTCGGTTGAAACTTTGAACTCTAATAATATGGTTTCTAATAAAAATAAAAATTCAAAAACATCAAAAAATTATATTGCACCTAGGTTTGTCAAGGAGGGATGCTCTAATGACAACCAAGGTGATAAGTTCAAAAAGGAGAACAAGAGTTCTTGCAAATTTAAGCAAACTGGTCCACACAACCAGTCTAGACAAGGAGTTGCCCAAAATGATTTTTTCATAAAACGTCAAACTTGTTTTAATTGGCACTCCTGGTCATAATGCAAGAAATTGTCCACATCGTCCGTATGTTCCTTACTACGGATTTTATCAAAGGAATATGCCATACATGCCCCATAACGCGTATAGGCAAGGATTCAGGCATTTTCAAGCTAGTTCCTTTGACGATGATTGGAATCGAAACAAATCTGGCAGGTTTAGTCCTCATCAGACCAAACCTAATATGTCCAGTAGAAAGGTAAGAAATGGTGTTCCAAGTTCAAACTCTCACACGAACACGAAGACTATACCAAAATAGGAGAAGAAAGCTGATTCGTCTCCATCTACAAACAAAACACCGTAGAATATGACAACCATTCGTACCGATAATTCCAAATCATACAGACATAGATGGTTGCCTAAATCTCCGGCGAAAATGTCTACTCATTCCATTTTTGATGATCAAAAGGACATGTCATGGCAATTAGTGACAACTGTAGATGAATCAGGGTCACCCAGTGTAAATATGGACTGGGTACCAAAGACTAACTAATTCCGCACTTTGTGCAGGGACAACTATGGAGGAATATCATCAGACCTTGGCATGTTGATAGTGGCTGTTCCAGGCACGTGACAGGGGACATTACCCAGCTACACGACATTCAAACATTTAATGGTGGGTATGTGTCTTTTGCGAGAGGAGAGAAAGGAAAGATCACTCAGAAGGATACTGTAAGTAACGGTGTTTTAAAATTTGAAAATGTTAATTTTGTTCCAGAATTGAAGCACAGTCTTTTGAGCGTGTCACAAATTTGTGACAAAGATTTTTCAACTCATTTTACTAAAAAGGAGTGCTTAATTCTAAAACCTGTTATAATTATACCAGAAGAATGGATTCTTGTTCGATCACAAAGAAAAGATAATGCTTATGTGATCGATATGAACAAAAATGTTCCTGACGAAATAACTTGTTTGTTTTCAAAAGTGTCAGAACATAATGCAATGCTTTGGCATCGTCGACTTGGTCATGCTAATACTAAAAATCTGAATCATCTTGCTAAAAATAATTTAGCGCGTGGTTTACCAATCAAGGATTTTGTAACTGTTGAATAATGCGTGGCTTGTGCTTTGGGTAAACATCATCGAAAGTCTCACAAGCTAAAGTTGATTAATACGTTATCGCCTGTGTTTCAATTACTTCATATGGACCTTTTCAGGCCCGTTCATGTCTTGAGTTTGTCCCATAGCTCTTATTGTCTTGTTATTACTGATGATTACTTACGTTTTACATTGGTATTTTTCTTGTCAAATAAGAGTGAAACTGCAGATCTAATCAACAAATTTATTGTCCTCATGGAGAATCAACTGAATCTAAAGTTGAAGGGAATCCGTTGTGACAATGGAACAGAGTTCAAGAATGCATCTTTGAATCATTTCTGTTCGGAAAAGGGGGTGCTCCGTCAGTACAGTGCCCCACGGACGCCTCAACAAAATGGTGTGGCTAAATGAAGAAACAAAACTGTTATCGAAGCTGCTAGAACAATGCCGTGTGACTCTAAACTACCACTGTTCTTTTGGGCAGAAGCTGTTAACACGGCTTGTTATGTTCAGAACCGGGTGATAATCAACAAATCCAAAATGAAGACCCCATATGAGATTGTTTACGGTCATCAACCCACTGTTGCACATTTCAGAGCCTTTGGTTGTCCGTGCACCTTACCAAAACTTGAAGCTACTCAAATGTTTGGGGCTGCAGCCGATGAGTGTTACTTTGTTGGGTATGCGGGAAATACAGCTTACAGGGTCTACAACAAGTCCACCAAATAGATTTTAGAGTCCTATGAGGTTCGTTGGCTGGAAGAAAATGAAACTGATGCTCGTGTTGGTCCCGATTGGCTATTTAACTACAATGAATTTTTCAAACCATTCAATGTGTTTCTAGTCATCAGCACTGAACCTTTATGTAATCCCATAGTGGAAGCTGCAAAGGAACATCCACATAATGTATCTCATATTTCTCCAAAGATTGATGATGATGTTACAAAGTTTAATAATGCTTCACCTGCCACTGATTCTCAGTCAAACAAAACTCCAGAACCAGAATGCTCGCCAAACATGTCTAAAAATTCAGCTAATGTTGAGGGGGAGAGTTATATTCGTCAGATCTTCGGAAGCACATTGTTTCCCGATGACATTCCAAATGACTATGTCGCCAGCACCTCGTACTCTCACAGTACGACAACATCTAGATGGAAGAACCCTCTTGTCGATGATTTTGAAAACTTGTCAAATCTACAATCTACGGGAGATGTCTCTGATCAATTAATTCCATCAAGAATTCAGAAAGATCATTCGATTGAAAATGTCATAGGTCCCATTGAAGCGGGAGTGTCCACCATAAGTCAGACAGGACACATAAACAGTTGCATGTTTTCCTGTTTCATCTATCAAATTGAGCCTAAAAATGTAGAAATGGCTCTTCAAGAACCAAGTTGGGTTGATTCTATGCATGAAGAATTGAATCAGTTTGATAAGTTGAAGGTCTGGAGATTGGTTAAACTGCCGGAAGGGAAGAAAACTCTTGATACTAGATGGGTTTTCAGAAACAAGCAAGATGACACCGGGGTTATTGTTCGTAATAAGGCACGATTGGTAGTTCGGGGTTTTCGTCAGGTTGAGGTGTTAGATTACACTGAAGTCTATTCTCCAGTGGCTAGACTTTAGGCCATTAGAATTTTTCTGGCATATGCATCATTCATGGGGTTCACAGTGTATCAGATGGATGTTAAGATTGCATTCCTGTATGGTGAAGTCAAGGAGGAGATTTATGTTGATCAGCCACCGGGTTTTGTTGATTCTAAGAAACCAGATCACGTCTACAAGTTAGACAAGGCATTGTACGGGTTACATCAGGCTCCTCGAGCGTGGTATGCTACATTAACCGCGCACCTTCTTGATCATGGCTACAAGCGTGGAACCATCGATCAAACTTTGTTCCGGAAAACTATCGGAAAAGATTTGATTCTCGTCTAGATATATGTTGATGACATAATTTTTGGATCCACCAGCGCTGAGTTGTGCACAGAATTTGAGGGTGTAATGAAGAAGAGGTTTGAAATGAGTTCGTTGGGTGAAATAACAACATTTCTGGGGCTACAGGTTCGCCAAAGCTCAGAAGGAATCCTGCTACATCAAGGGAAGTACGTTGAGGATATGCTTGTAAAGTTCGGTTTCATGATTTAAAGAGTGCTAACACTCCTATGGCGGAAAGACCACTGCTGTCATCTGATCCTGATGGGAGTCCCGTAGATAAAACATACTACAGATCGATGATCTGGTCTCTGATGTACCTGACAGCAAGTCGTCCTGACATATTGTTTGCATTCTGCCAGTGTGCTCAGTTCCAGGCTAATCCTAAACTCTCTCATTTAATTGCTGTTAAACATATTTTTAGATATCTGAAGGGACAACCAAAGTTAGGCCTTTGGTATCCCAAATAATCAGAATTTGATATTTATGCTTTTGCTGATAGCAATTATGGTGTAGATGACATTGACAGGAAATCCACGTCAGCTGGTTGCCAGTTCTTAGGAGACCGTCTCATTTCATGGCAGTGTATGAAACAACAGACGGTGTCTACTTCGACTACCGAAGCAGAGTACGTTGCTGCATCCGCTTGCTGCTCTCAGGTTATCTGTATGCAAAACCAACTGCTGGATTACAGTTTGGAATTTCTTTGACACTCCTATTTTTTTGTGATAATGATGCGGCCATTGATATTGTGAAAAATCCAGTTCACCACTCCAAAACCAAGCACATCGACATCAAAATTCATTTTATTCGTGACTGTTTCAATCGAAAATTAATTCACCTTGAACAAGTCCACACTGACAACAATGTGGCGGACTTATTTACAAAACCGGTCGGAACTGCAAAATGGGTTTTCTTAAATTGCTTCGTTTCGAGGATTGAGTCTTTTTGAGGTTAAATTTGTACATAAAAGTTTTCCTTTTTATCAAAATTTTTGCACAAATTTAGGGGGAGAAAATTAAAAAATTCAAAAAAGTGTGTGTGCGTTCTTATATAAAAAAAACTTTATTTATCTCTTTCAATCTTCACTATCGCTTAAAATTATGTCGGTTGCTCAAGTTTGAAGAACATATACTTGTATATGTCTAGTCCGGTGATCTACTTGTAGATTCACAGGATAGTCATTCATCTAAAGACTGAAAGCATCCGAGGCGATTTTGATGTGTTTTGTGTTTTGAATTCATTCACTTAAAATTATGTCGGTAATTCCAAGTTGGAAGGACACGTATTTTCATATGTGTTTTGTTCCTGTTAACCACTAGTGGTCATACGGGATAGCCATTTACCTGAAAACTGAAAAGTGACCTGGGTGACTGAGTTCCTAACATGTGTATCTTCTGTAACTTTCTGGGAAGTGATATATTTTTCAGTTAACAGCTTTTCAGAAGCTTCAAAACATTTTCAAGTAAAAATTGATCCAACCTTTGGAAAGTGATAGATAAATTGTTTCTGTGTGCCTAATGGGTGAAGCTATTAAGCTTAAAAGGCTCTAGATCAGTCACTAATGTTGTATTGTAACTTTCCATGGTGCGTAAAAGTTGAAGTGATATAAACTAAATTTGCAAAACTTAATGTGGAGAGTCATTTTGAAGACAGGTGCATGTCTCCAGATACATCTCTCCGAATGATAGGCAGAAAAGCAATTATCCAATCATACACGAGCCCGTTAGTGTCTTGATCACCAAAAATACTGTATTATTATGCTATTATTATTATTAAGCCAAGAAAAAAATTTTCTTAAGAGTTATTTGAGTATTTTTAATCCATTAAAATTATTTTTAGAGGTTTAAAGGGTTAAACTAGAACTACAGAGATGGAAGCACACAAGTATATCCTGTCATGTCTCGAATGAAAGGCTTGTCAGTTTACTAGCACTAAGTCCAACGTTCAACCTTAAAACCTAAAATCTACGTTAATATAAATTCTTTTGATCAAGCACTAGGGGTTGGAGTCAAATTGGGGTGATCTAGGGAAAGCTAAATACTCTTTGAGAAGAGATAGGAGGCATCACAAGTCCATGAGTGATGTCCATCTAAGCTTTATGCCGAACTGAACCTTAATCATATCACTGATGCAATGAAAATCATGCTAAGTATGTTATACCTGCTATCAACCTGTCTCTTTATGCCATAATAACGCTGAACATGAATCCTTGTGACAGCCTCTTAAACGATATGATTCCGTGTTCGGATCATTTCATAAAAGGGCGGCGTTTTTCCTAAAACAGAAATTTGAACCCGACTGAATAAATTCAAGGGAGTTACTGTGTAATTTACTGTGGATTTCGTTTCCTTTTATTCTTAGTTAACTTTATTTTGTTTTGTCGTTTTTACTTTTGTTTCTTTCCTTCTCGAAATCACTCTCCTCAAAACGTCTGTGCAAACTGAGCTTGTTTTTAAATTTGGGCTTTTAAAATTGTTGGTTCCTTTGGGCTGTTTGGTCAATTATGTTGGGATTTATACTGGTTCAAGCCTCTTTTGGTGTTCTCGGCCCATGTTTGTGTTAATATAAGTGGTATTATATATTTTCCATTCATTATTTTCTCAAAAAAACAAAAACCTTTATCTCTCTCTCAAGCTCATAGCCGAAATATAAACCAATCTTCGCTAATCATCTTTCAGAGTGTTCTTCTTTGATTCACAGGTAATGAACCATGCCACATGAGATTTAGGTGTTGACAGCGGCTCACTTAAGGTTGCCATGAACTGGCCTCTTGGATGGATTGACAAGTTAAAACGAATTCATATGCAATTAGGGTCTTTGAATGGACATCTTAGGGTTTAATTAGGGTCCACTTGTTTTCGGCTGTTTGTTTTGGACTAATTGCAGGTTTAATGGAGGATTTGGATGAGATTTTGGTGGGATGAAGATGAATTGCACATTCCCCAAGAAGAAACCCAAGGGGTTCTCTGTCCCCAGCTACCAAACGGTTCTCGGTTGACTTTCGTTGACCGAGAACACCTTGTATTGACAGAAAACTCCTGTTCTCGGCTAAGTGACCGAGAACTCCAATTCTCGGTTGTTTTCTTTGATTTTCATTGACCGAAATCTAACTAGTGGGCTTCATACTCTCCATCTGGGCTTAACTCTCACTATGGGACTTTGTTCTATACTGGTCTATCATTGGGCCAATTGGTGTGACTTTCAGGCTTTCAAATGGGCTCTGTATGGGGCCTGGTTTATTTTACTGACCTAAAATCTTCCACTTGTCATGAACCATTTTTAGTAACGATCGAATTAATTTATATGTTTATCTAACTTGATACGTTTGGTGCAGAAATGGCTGATCAGAATTCGTTAAAGATTGTTGACACGCTCAACATAGTTGGATACTTATATGATCCACCCCTGACTCACAAGGAATTCAACTCTATGATTGTCGGCCTTAACGCGTGCAGGATCTCTCATGCACTACGAGAGAGTCCTGTCATATGCAAGAAGATGATCACGGATTTTTGAAACAATGCTTCAATCAACACACGAGGACAAGGTGGAGTTATATCCATAGACTCCAAAATTCAAAAGAAGCCATTTAGTATCACCGAGGCCATCGTGAGAGAGGTATTGTTATTTGGTGATCGACCTGATTACCTGACTGAGTACTCCACTGCTGCTGTTACAGAGGTTCTCACCAGAATGGGTTACGAGGACACCTATCCTCCGGCAATCAAGAAACTGTTTCACCCATACTGGAGATTCTTGATTCACACGTTCTTCACTTGCGTGTCTGGTCGGAAAGGTGGCTCTGATGAATGAGATTAGTCATACTCAGATGTCTGCTATCACTGTTCTGATCTTGTATTGGGATTTCAATAATTCCAAGTTCATTTTCAACGAAATGATGAGCAATCTGAAAGGGAAGAAGAAGGAGATGTTCCTTATGTATCCAAGGTTCCTATAGATGATATTTGACTCTCACTAAACATATCTTGTCAAATCTGTTGACACTTTGGATATGAAGTCATTGGGACCCAATACCTTTGGGTTGATGAAACAAAACAGGAAATGTTCCAAGATTGTCTATAGGGGCCTTCATGCTCTGGTGAAATTTGGACGATTTGCGGAGACAGAAGGAGATGTTCCTTATGTATCCAAGGTTCCTCAGACTGTTGCTGAAATCAGTGAAGAAAACATAGCTGAGGATCCAGCCGCAGACCTCGGTCCACGTAAACGAAGAAAGAAAGATCCGAGGCCTGGCGTGCTGATAAGTGAGTCTGAAAAAAACCACTACACCAACCACAGATGCAAAAATTAGCCCTCAACAACAAACATCTCAACCTGAAACACCTGCCCCAGAAACACAAGCTGAATATGACACGTTTACTGCTGAGCCATCATTTCATGATCTGTTGACTAGTGATTTTGTCAGTGAATTTGACTTTGAGACAGACACTCCTCACACCGACACTACAGATATTCCCTCTGGTTCATCTGGCCCAGATACTCAGGGTCAATCAAGCTCAGGTACGTCAGATAAGATTGCCCAGATTCTGGCCATGCAAGAAACTTATCTTCGGAATAAAGGTAAAGGTGTGGTTCTTGAAGATGCTTCTGTTGATGTTCATGTATTAAAACGCCGAGTTTTTGAACTCAAACAAGATTCGGTTGTAAAAGATGTCCGTATTCAAGAGTTGGAAGCAAGTAACTCTGATAAAGATTCCAAGATCAAGGAACTACAGTCCAACATGGGAGAATTAACTGCCTTGTATCTTGACCTCCAACAAAAGTTGTTTCAAAAGTTTGGAGATGTGTTTAAAGGCAGTGATGACATAGGCTCTAAAGTACCCAACGTGGGCCAAGGTGATAGTTCTACTGCTCGTCATGTTGATAACATTGATGAGTCGGAATCACTGCAATAGTACATGGATGCCCCCCCATCTCCAAGGAATAATCAGATAGAATTAAGAAGAAGTTACTTGAAAAGGGGAAGAAGAAACTACTAGTGATGAAGAACTCGAATCAGAATATTGAATCATCGGATCATCCAGACAGGTTTGTTGTCACTTTTCAAAAGGTTTTCTCTGATAAATACGGTGATCGATCGGGAGTTCTATCATAGGGTTTTGATGCAGATAAGAATATTTGGTGGGTAAAGAGGAAGTCAAGAACAACTGAGTATTACAAGAAGATGAAAGACTTTGGTTCCTAGACTAAAGTGGATCTTAGTGACCTGATTAATGCTCCATTCACCAATCAAACGAATTACTAGCGCGGTATTGATTTCTGGAATTTTCTGAGAAGACAAGTCGACAGAGGTTTTCCTGATATGAAGACTGCGAGTCTTTTCTGAAGAAGGCAAAGGGAGTCCAAGATCCAAAGACAGGGAAAACATTGGTCAACGTCATGTGGACTGCCACAGAAAAGGCCACTCATATTCCTGTACCAGATGAGATTCCAGATGGCACGTTGGATAACATGAGATTTTGGATGTATGATAGTGTAACCGCTACATTTTTCATCAAACTGGTGAAAGGAAAGGGCCAGTTTAGATTCGTTGATCCAAGACACCTACTGAAGTTCAATGAAAGGGATATCAAGACTCTAAGTACGTTCCAGATAATTTCCGATCCGATTTTTGAAGCGGCTGCGAAAGAATTCACCGGTATGGTAGCTTCAATCATCAGATGCAGATTTTAGGCGGGTGCTTTGAAAGATGCTGATATAGATTACATGGAACATGACTAAAAGACAAAGCTACAAACCAAGGGGGAGATTGTTGGGCCTAGTTTATGTGGTTTAAGCTTAGGTTGTATTTAGTTTAACGTGTTTTGGGCTTGGGGTATGAGTTGTGATGTGAGCCGAGAATACCTTAGTGTTCTCGGTGGGCTTTTGTTTGTTTGGGCCGGCCAGTATGTTGGTGGTGTCCCTATATATAGTGATGTCATGTATAGGGTTAAGGTTGTTCATTCCAAGTCATTGAGATTGTGTATTGTAAGTGCTTAAGCATCCGACGTATTCTTAATATACGTGTGTTTTGAAGCAATCTCGTGTTACCATCTTGTGTTTACTCGTGTTCTTGAATCACCGAGTGTTGGTATTCCGCACCAATATTCGTTCTATTTATATCATAATTGTAGTAATCCAGATTCGGGACTTACATTGCTGCTACCATCAAAGAACATGCTACTGGTGATTCTGATCACACCGCAACAACTCCCATCAATACCATTGTTGTTCCATATGGTGAAGATCTCTGGGAATAACATATTAATCAAGGGAATAAAGTTGATCAACCTAACTTTGTTCTGTCAACTGTTGATGTTCTTAAAGGTGCTCCTCGCATCTTCCATTCCATTGAAATAATTTCTTTGTCAATATTCAAGCAGAGCTGGTCACCATTGTCGAAGACAATCCTCAGTTACCCATTCACCGACGTCATCCTTCAGAGAACATAATCGGTTCTCCATCTGCCAGAATCCAATCGAGAAGTAAATATGGTACCATTAACGAATTTCTTTTTGCTTGTATTATTTCACAGGTTGAGCCGAAGGACTACAATGGCTCTACAGGAAAACTCGTAGGTTGAGGCGATGCAAGAAGAGTTGTTACAATTCAAGAAGCTTCAAGTCTGGAGACTGGTTAAGATGCCGCCGAACAAGAAACCCATTGGGATCAAATGGGTTCTTCAGAAATAAAAAGGATGATAAAGGGGTTATTACAAGGAATAAAGCAAGATTGGTGGTACAAGGATTCTCTCAGCGTGAAGGCCTTGATTACGATGAAACTTATGCACCGGTGGATAGGCTGGAAGCAATTTATATTTTTCTAGCTTATGCCTCGTACATGAATTTCAAGTTTTATCAAATGGATGTAAAGACAGCCTTCTTGTATGGAAAAGTAAAGGAGGAGATCTACGAGAAACAACCACCAGGATTTGAGGATCCAGATTGTCCAAATCATGTTTACCGTCTTGATAAAGCTCTTTATGGCCTACACCAAGCACCTCGTGCATGGTATGCTACCCTAGCAGAGCACTTGCTAAAGAACGACTATAGAAGAGGAGTCATCAATTAGACGTTATTTATCAAGAAGGTAAAGGGTGATCAGATCTTTGTCCAAGTATAGGTTGACGACATTATCTTTGGATCAACATATGATAAACTATGTTGAGAGTTTGCCGAGGTCATGCAAAGCTGGTTTGAGATGAGCTCGTTAGGAGAGATGACTTTCTTTTTGGGTCTTCAAGTTGAACAAAAGGAGGATGGAATTCTGATTCATCAAGAAAAATATGTTTGTGATATCGTCCAAAAGTTTGGGTTCAAAGAATTCTCTCATTTTCTCACTTCGATTGCTACCAGACATGTGCTTTCTCCAGATCCATCAGGAACTCCAGTTGATCAACATCTCTACGGATTCATGTTCGGCTACATGATGTATCTCACTGCATGCCGGAAATCATGTTCCCTGTCTGTTAGTGTGCCAGATATCAGTGTAATCCAAAAGAGTCCCACTTAACACTGTAAAGCGCATATTTCGGTACCTTATAGGGGTTAAGGGAAACCCTTGCTTAGGTCTTTGGTATCTCAAAGACTCCCCTATGGTACTGCATGCTTACATTGATAGCGATTATGGGAGATGCAATCTTGATCGAAAGTCAACATCGGGTGGATGTCAGTTCCTAGGTGATAGGTTGTTCTCCTAGCAATGCAGGAAACAAGTCACCGTGTCCACCTCCATTGCTGAAGCAGAAGACATAGCTGCCTCTGCTTGCTGCTCTTAAGTCATATGGATCCAACATCAACTGTTGGATTCCAGTTTGAATTTCTTTAACACACTCATTAAGTGTGACAATCAGGCAGTTGTGTGTATTGTGAAAAACCCGGTCCAACATTCTAAGACAAAACACGTTGACATACGAATGCATTTCATTCCGTGGCTATTATGACCAGAAACTTGTCACAATTGAACGGGTCAAAACTCATTACAACTTTGCAGAAATGTTTACAAAAGCCTTTGATCGTGCCCGATTTTTGTATCTCGTTGAGTCACTTGGCATGATCTCCTTTGTTCGAAATTAAGTTTTTGATTATTTTATTTTATTTTATTTTATTTTATTTACTTTAAATTTTCTATTCTCATTTTAAGTTTCATTTCTAAGTTAAGTTTTATTTTTATTTTTATTTTTATTTTTATTTTTAACTTTTAATTATTTATTTTATTTTTCTATCGTTTTGTATATAAAATTGTAAATATTTTTCAAATATGTCACAAGTTTAGAGGGAGAAAATGAGTTAATTTTAACTCACCAAAAAGATTTTACTTTCCTTAAGAAAAACAAAATTAAGTCATTTGACTTACCAAACATATTTTATATATCTTATTAATTAACTATATTTCAGTTAAGAAAATCAGAAAAAGATTCAAAAGTATATTCTCTTGTTTAGAGGGAACTCCGGCTTAGAGGGAGTCAGATAATTAAAATATTAGAAAATTTTGATAAATCGATCCGACCTTTGGAAAATGATAAGAAATTATCTTGAGTGATCCTAGCACATGAAAGAGTATATCAAAATCCAACAAGATCACTGCTGTGTAGATAGGCTTGACAAATGAGTAAGTATCACAGTGATATAAACTTAAATACTCGCCTATCCTAATGGTTATACTCTTATAAGCGGTTGTCGACTCCAAAATAAGTCATATCGATGAAGGAAAAAATGTTAATAGTCAGTCATACACGAACCCGTTAGTGATTGGTCACAATAAATATTATTTCTTGCTTTAAATTTAAATATCGAAATATCAAAAATTATTGAAGAAGCAGAGAAACTGCAAAATACTCAAAAAGTATTCAAAATCAACAACAAAAATGTTGATAAATTTATCAAAGAAAAGGAGTATATTTGAACTGCGTGACAGCAAACAAGTAAGACCTAAACACTTGATATGAAGGCTTGTAAGTCCGGATGGCATGTAAGTCCATGGTTCAACATTTAAACTGTTTGAAAAGAAATTTTGCAAAAAGTCTATATAAGCTCAAAAATGTTTTGATCAATCATTAGAGGGTCAGAGTCAATTTAGGGTGATACTGATGAACACAAACTATGCCTGAGGTATGATGGAGTTTGCGTCATGTTAGATTAACAGGGGACCACACAAGTATTGTGCGTTATTCATACATTGACATATCACAATGAAATCAAAATACTTGTTAAGGTTAAATTGGACCAACATATCCACAATCGACTTTGGGTTCTTGGCATAATAATATCCAAATAGAAGTGTGATCTAGGACGTTATAGATAATGTGATTCCATGTCGAGATCTTTCTCACCAAAATATATGTCACTCAAATTATGTAAATTAATTAATTAGTAAAATTAATATAATATTAATTTCATCTTTACTTCAAAATTTAATTTTAAGTTTTCTTTTATTTTATTTACTTGTTAAAACTAGTTTAACCTGGATTAATTTTATTTTATTTTTGTCTTATTTATTTTATTTTTTAATTTAATTTTAATTTTATTTTATTATTCTTGTTTAAATATTATTTTATCTTTAATTTTATTTTCATATTTTAATTTTGTTTTTAAACTATATTTTTAAATTTTATTCTATTTTATTTTATTTTATTTTTAATTTAAACTTTATTTTATTTTATTTTAACTTTGTATTTTTAAATGGGTTAATGTTGTAAAACTAGGTCCTCTATGCAATGTTTGTTAAGTATTGACCCGAAAAAATATATCTTTTATATATATATATATATATATATATATATATATATATATATATATATATATTTAAATTTCTTGGATTCAGTGGGTAAATATTTTGCAAGTTTAAATTTGTAAATATTTTCAGAGTTCGGGGGTCGAGAGTGTAAAATCGTTTAAAACTCGAGATGTTTTGACCCTATTAAGAGATTGGTAGACCCTAAAAATAGGCCAAAACAAAATACATTTTATTCATTCACTCAAAAACCTTAACCGAACTTTTTCTTTACCTTTTTTTTTCTAACGCTCGCAGCCTTCAAACTTTTCAAGATATGCTCCAAGATCTTCAACAGCACACTAATCTGCCTCAAGTTTACACTTAATCATCTTTGAAAATGGATATGTTCCCTGTGGTAAAGCATTTGTGCTTTATTTTCATGTTTTAATTGTTTATGGACTGATGTACAGTCCCATCAGATTGTTCATGTCCGATTCGTCTTCTTTATATTGTTCTTTGCTGGATTTGTTGGTATAATCCTATTATCGATTTCATATAGTGTCTATGTGTTGATTTAATTGAGTTTTTATTAAGATTTGTATAGTTTTCATAATTTTTAGGGTTTTCGGTTTTATATGGGGATAATAAACTCAGTAAGAGAGTTTAAATATGTGTAAACTTTGTCCAGATCTTCATATCGCTTATGTATGAACCCAGAAATGTGTTCAAAGGTTGAGTTCATTCAGTAGTTTGAATGTTGGTATTCGAATGAACGTGCACTCGAATGGATATGATTTTACAATTTTTCAAAGAAAATGTAATCAAATGGAGTTATGTTCGAATGGATATATTTTTCAAATAAAGGAGACATGAATGGCCTGATATTTGTGGCCAAGGAATTTTCATTAGAATGGTCATTCGATTCGAATGACCATTCGATTCGAATGGACTTGGAGTGCTTTGAAAATGATTGAAGGAAAATATGTTCGAATGGTCATTCTATTCGAATGACTGTTCAAACTAAGACGGTCAAATCTAAAATTTTACAAGTGTCATGGATTCGAATGGAGAGATTTGTTGTGTTGATATTGTGTCAAGGACAATGTATTCGAATGAAATTTCATTCGAATGGAAAATATATCAGAAATCCCCAAGGACCTTTTATTCGAATGGGCATTCGATTCGAATGACCTTTCTCATAGAAGAAAGTTAAAGATTTCAAGAACCGGACTTTTAAACCTTTCAAGGACTGGAAATTCGAATAACCTAGTCTAATCAGATATATTTTAAGAAATTTCCCAAGTGAAGTGTATTCGAATAACAATTCGATTGGAAAATTAAGACCTTTGAGAGACTAAGTGATGAACATTCTAACCAAATGAAGATCCTATTCGAATCGAATGATCATTCGATTCGGATAGAATGATCATTCGATTCGAATGATATACACTTAGAAACCTTTTCTATTCTAACTTGTCTAAACTTTACAAAGGGATCTGATATACGGTTTTGAGTCGAATGATCAAGACTTAGTTATTTCTGTTGTCCCTTCACAACCGATTTGAATACTTCATTCTTAGACAGTTTCTTTTTTGAGTTCAAGTTATATATAACTTTTGTAAAGTTATAAATTTAAGTTTATTTCTTATCTTTGTATATATTTGTTTTGTTTTAACTCAATTATCAACACAAATGGTTCTTTTGTGTCTTAATAGGGTCATAATAGCTTTTGTTCTTTGGAGATCCCTAAAAAAAGAAAGTTTAAGGTGTTCATCTCAATGATCAAGGGATTACAAAGTTGTCCTCTGTCCTATGCAATCACTGCTGATCCCAAAATTCATTACTCTTGGATAGAGCAGTTCTGGACAACGGCAAGGATAAAGAAAGGCAGCTCAAGGATCACTTCAAAAATTGATGGGATAAAGATAAGAGTTAATGAGGAGGTGATTCGATAAGCTTTGCAAATAGAAGATGATGCAAATGATCCACGCACTACCATTACAAAGGAACAAAATGCTGATTATCTGGATGAGATAGGTTATAATGTTGAATGGTCAACTTATGAAAAGAAGCATATGCCCAATTACTGGAAGCTTCTATTTCACATAGTTGCAAACTGTTTGTCTTCTCAGGAAGGCGGGTTTGACAAGTTAAACAAATATTGGGTCGGGGTGACGCTTAGTCTAACCAGGAAGAGGAAGTACAACTACTCTCAGTTTTTCTTCAAATACATCCAACTTAATTTACTTGCTAAGAACATAAGAATGATGTATCCTAGTGGTTAATATTGGACTACCTGCTTCCCGACACACCCAAACCTTTGCATGCGGATGAAGTTGATGAAAAGGGGAGTGCGGTTGAAATCATTCAACCATTTCATGTGAAAGAGATCAAGAAATCTACCATGAGTACAATTCTCAAGCCCACTGGTAGAAGTTCATACAAATACAAAGGAAAACAATCGGGTGAGATTTTTGGTCAATTCAAGGAGACTGAATCTGATAGTGAAGAAGCTGAGGTTGAGGAAGGAGATGATGATGATGATGATGATGATGATGATGATGATGATGAAGGTCAGCATGAAGGAAATGATGAGGAGGAAGAACAGAAGGATGAGCCTGTTGATGAATCGGCTGATGATTCTGAAACTGAGTCGGAAGAAAATGTGGTTAAAGAAGGGAGATCTAAAAGGAAGCATGACAAGAAAGGGAGGAAGTCTGGTGAATCCTCTAAACAATCTTCCACTGAGGAAGAGGAGGAAGAAGAAGAGGAGCTGGAGCGTCCTCTCAAACGGTTGAAGAAGGTGAAGGACTCCAAGAAGACTTGTCCTTCCAAAGTTCCTTATCTCAAGGTACTTTTTCCTTCGATTTCTGAGATGTTGTGTCATTCATTAGTCACCCAAACCACACAACCACAAACCACCATTCCTGAACCACACATAGGATCACCTAAATCATTAGCCAAAACCCTAAAAGCCTTCCAAGCCAAACAAATCAAAGTTACCAAATCTCAAACCCCAATCTCACCTAAAATCAAATCCAAAACCAAACTAACTTCACCACCCAAAGCCACAACCAAAACCAAAACTAGGATTATCCTTAGGACAAAAACCAAACCCATGAAACCATCACTCTTAGATGAACCCATCACCTCACCCGAAACCTCCCCAACTTGCTTAGATGAACCTATGCCTTCAATGTTTGAGGACATACCCATAACCACCCTAACCGAAACCTTTACCTCACTTAGGACCACCGTACCCGTTACCTTACCTATATACTGATGTGTGTCTAATGAATAATATTTCTAAGGAACTCACAACTAAGCTTTAAATTTATAAAACGGAAAGTTCTAATGACACCACACACAACCGGCAAGTGTACCGGTTAAAAGTAGTATAGACCTAAGATGTCCGAGTATCGAACACAAGGACACGTGAGAACGCCTATGATCACTAAACCCTAGACAAGGCCTTCCTAAGAATAATATTTTTTAAATTAATTTTTAATAATTAAACTACTTGAGCTAATTTACTTTGACTAGATTAATTAACTTAACTTAACTTGACGAAACACTTAATGAAACTAAGAAGCTTAACTGACAATGGAGAAAACGTCTATCTAGGCAAAAATCAAATTGAAGGTCTAACAAGCTAATGGATTGAATGATCTGACGACCCGGTATCTAAGGATGACATAACTAAGGTTCTCTCAAGAAAGCTAGATCACCTCTTGGTCTCACTAACAAACCCTAACTTAGACATAACTGCTTTTAAGAACAAGCCGGGAAACGAATGCTAAGGTGTTCTAATGTCGACTTGCCTCTCAGTCTCACCGACACACGACCCTAATGAAAACGAATACTACGCAACCAAGAATAGTGGAATAATTTGGTTTAACTCAAACTAGACCAACTAATCTCTCACAAACCCAAACCCGACAAGAACCGAACCCGCTCTCGCGCAATCCTAATTCTAAAAAGTAAAAGCAATGAGACGACTTTAAATCCTATCACATCTCGGTATCTAAGAAGGTGCTTACCCGCTGAATTATTCCAATTAACAATCTCAACAAAACCCTATGGTTTATCCTACCACAAACAAACTCTAAACAGAAAGTAAAGAATTGAGCATACAACTATCAATCAAAACCAATTCAATTAATTGAAGTATGAGATTATGAGATAAAAATCAATAATATCACAGCCACTAAACACAATATAATTCATCATTAAACCAAACTTTCAATAGCAATTCAAGTCATATTGATCAAACAATCCATTTAACTCACTAAAACCTAACAATAATCATCAAACCTAGGTAGAACAACAAAGTTTAGCTACTCATAATCTTTGTACAGCAGCAAATACTCAATGAAAACATCATACTAATCACCAAAAACATAATAAAAATCATTCAACAATCAATGATAATCAATAACAACTCAAACCCTAACTCAAATGCAAAAGAATTCAACTGTAAATATCAAAATCACAAGAGTTATGAACACTAACAAGAACATAAAGTTTATGGATGTTATACTCTTGTTTGGGGCTGAGATGTATGATAAGAAATGACCTAGCTGCTGTCCCGAGTCACCCTTAGCTCTCTTCTTCTTCCCTTGGCTCAACAATTACAAAAACGATTTTTTTTCTTCTTCTTCCTTTGCTGCCGATCGAACTCAATAGGGGGTGTTAGGGTTTTTTTTCTTGTTTTGTGTTATAATATAATATTGCATGAAAGGCTTTCCTCTAGCGGGCTTGGGTCGGGCCTCGAGTTTTGTCTTCAAAACTTGATCATAAACTCCTCATATGTCTTCCAAAACATGATCTTTTTCTCTTTTAAAACTCATAACCTACACAAAATATTAAACTTTTTAAGTTCATGCAAAAAAAGCCATAAATATTATTGATTGGAGAAATAAGTAATAAAGAGATGATAAAATGGCGAGCAAAACAAGTGTGTTTTACAACACGTCATATACCAATTATCCTCACCTATTAGAGATACCTCGTTCTGGTCCTCTACATTCACTACATCTAGCCAAACCCAAACCACTGCATCCACCATAGAACCACAACACCACCAATAAGCCTACCCCTAGCCACAATCACCCCAACCAGCCAACCATTGACCAATACCACATCATTCCCTACCTTAACCCTAACGTTACCCATATCAACCACACCTCCCTCAACCCTTAGAAGCCCTGTGATTGCTTCCACTCCCATCTCAAGTGGGAAATCAAAGAAGTCTCCGGTGTACAAAGATCTTGTCCTTGATAGGGTTAAATCACTAGAAGTGGCAAATGAGAACCATGCAAAGCGGGAATTCATGTTGATCAAATTCCTTAAAGATCAAAAAGCCATAAACCAGGAAGTTACTCGTCAACGCGACACTCTAGCTGATCAATTGGCTATCCTACAAGAGAGACGTGATTTGGATCAAGCCAGAATTCAAACTCAGCAAAATTGGATCAACTTATTGCAGCAAAGAATCAACAATCAACAATAGTTAATCAACAAAATCTCTTTACAAAATGCTGATCAACACTTTGGTTTGGAGAAGCTTGATTCAAGGGCCAAGAAGCTGGAAACTGGTATTCCTTCCTCTTCTACGTTTGCCAGTGAGTTCAGGAGGTAACTTAACTCCACACTTGATAAGTTATGGATCGAATTTGAGCGTTTGAGCAAAAGAGTAAGTGGACTGGAAGGTAGTGAGAGCAGGGACGTGAGCAAGTTGTTGGGTGAGAGTGTAAGGCTGCGTGACTTGGTTGAGTAGGTGGAGGAAGAGTTGGAGAATCAACGCGCCGAACAGGGACGTGTGAATGAATCATTGGTTAACCGGTACCTCACTTTTATGGGGGGTTATGTGGTTAAAATATGAGGATGTTGAGAACCTGAGGGTTCATTTGATAGGGACCTTTAGAGGGTTACTAAGTGTAATTAAGCCAAGGGCTGAGCAAGACAACTGACGATGAACTATTCTTACTCGTTTGGCCACTAATCCCGAAAGGGTCACAACTTTGGGAAACGTACATGGTTTCCTCTACACAGGAGAACCAAGTAAAGATGGAGGTGAAGGAGGATCTGGAGCGAAGGCTGCTGATGATGAGCCTGTAGTTGTTGGAACCCTCATGGGCACTGAGCCTGTAGTTGGTACTGCCGCTTCATCTGGGCAGGCCAGTTCTACTAGCTCACCACTTGTTTCACCTGTCACTAGTGTACAAGTAAGTGTCGTGTTCAATACTGCTTTGATTTTTTATGGTGATCCACAACAAGAAGTACAAGGTGGTGGTGATGACGGTGATGATGGTGATGACGATGGTGACGATGATGAGTATGATGGTGGAGACGATGATGACGGTGATGAGAAGAAGGATGATGAAGATGATGACCATGAGTATGACAGTTATGATGAGCCTCGTGGTGGTGATGGTGATGACAGTGGTAGTGGTAATGGAAATGGTAGTGGTGATGCTACCGGAAATAAGGCGGTTGTTGAGGAACCGCAACAGGAGGATGAGAAAACAAGGGAAACGGGCTGCTGTTGAGGCTGAAATCAACTCGTTATTTAATATTTGTTCTTTTCCAGAAATCTTTTCACCAGTTGAGAAAGCCGTGGAAGTCAATAAAGATAACAGTGATGATAGCATCAACTATTCTCCTAACCCCGAAACAACAGTTAGTGAGAATATTGAGCCGACTACTGAAGAACCAGTTGTTAATCCTACTGCCAATCCTGCTCGAAGAAAGTCAAGAAAAGGAGTCAAATACTACAGTGTTAGCATGATGGGAAGCTTCATACGGAGGGCAAAGCCATACCATGATTCGGATCCCATTCTTTACGCAAAATGGCACAAAGATAGCAAAAGTTGGCTATCTGACGTGCCAATGGGTATCTGACATATCTCACCTGCAGAGATATGCACACTTTGTCTATCCTCGACATGAACTACTTCCACAAGACTATAGCTCGAGACGATAACAAAGACACCATTGAATCGTGGTTCAAGAACATGTTCTTGAGGAGAGAGTGGAGGGCCGACTACCAAACGTTTGTTGTCAATGAGGGTAGGTCATACAAGACAAAGAAGATCAACCCCTTCACCAACAAGCCGTCCAAGGGTCAACGATAAAAAATGCATGACGATCATGGTGAGACAATGTGCCATGGGATGCCCTTTAAAGACGACTTTCTCCATGACATCATCGCCTGGGAGTTTGACAACGTGCACGGAGAAGTCATCATTCACTTCACCTGCACTCATGACCTGAGGTTCTTCGATGAACACGAACTTGGAAGTTTTGGACTCAGCGATTTGGAAAAACTTGTCAAATCGCCTCTTTGTGAAGACGCCCGTCGTGAAAACACGGACGCTATCGTCAGAAAATTCAACAAGTTCGTCAAATTACTTGTTGAAAAGAAACCATTTGAAGATCCAGACGTTGTCTTCGACTACGAGTCCGAGTGTGAGTGGTGATGGAAGAAAATAAAGAAAATACTAAACACTATAGGGAGATTTTAATGCCCATTTCTAGATTAGTCTTTTGTATTTGTCACATGTATTTTGTTAGTTTGTTCTTGTTAATCTTTTGTATGTTTGGGCCCAAGGCCAATTGTATTTGGAGCCCATTGGGCCGGTTTATATGAAAGATGTGTACGGGAATACACACTATATATTGTGTGTGTATGACATACACAAGATAACCTTTTGCAAATATTTCTTATTAACCTACAAACTCTCTCTTTCTATTTTCCTTATTCTTGGCCTAAATAAACCATAAACAAGATACAAGATCTCGTTCCTAGCTAGTTGTTTTCGCCAACTAGTTGAGAGGTTGTGTAGGTTCCCAGCCGAATCTACACAGGAGTATCTCGTAACACGAGGGTGCGGAATCCCCTACATATACGATACGAGTGTTTATAAGAGCAATATGTAAATGACACAAAACACACGTAAGCACAAAGGAATACTTGTTATATTCCAATATAGAGAACCAAAGATAACAAACACGTAACACCACTTGTTACAAAACTCGGCCGTTCTAGTCCCTTTCAAAATGCCGAAGTTAGGGTTATATATAAGACGACAACTTCGCCTAACATACTAGGCAAAGTTGTCCTAACTTCGCTTACTAACAAGTTCGCCTATAACATAAAGCAAACTAACAAGTTCAACAAGATAAGAACAATGTAACGATTACAGACACGATAAACACGAGATAGATGAACTACTGGCATCATGCACCAACAGACTCCCCCTTGGTAGTAGCTTCGTATCTCTAACAGTTTCTCCGTGTCTGGTAGTCCATAAAGCAAGTACCCACTGTCTTCAAGCATGAACGCCCTGTCTCACACAAATTGAGACCACCCTCTGGCATTTCTTTGCTTCGTCTTTCCACGCAGGAATATAGAAAATATTCTTATCATTGAGTACCTGCAAATCAGCTTGAGACAAATTAACCAAGTGCATTGGATCATACACTCTTAAGATCTACTGTTCGTTTTCATCTTCCATCCTGGCTTCAGCAGTCTGGCAATCAACAAACCACCACTTGAGATCCTTCAACACATCCTGGGGCATAAGCTTCATAGGAACATCTTTCAAACACCGAATCGGCTTGTACTTCATCACCATCTAGGGCTTGCCATCAGCCCGCATACCTCGTTCCTTATCTTCAATTAGCTTTCCCTTTTGAGGCTTCAAAAGCTTAAACTTTTTCTCCTTAACACTCTCCTTCCACACTATCTTTCCAACACATCTCGCAAAATTATCATTACTTCTTTTTTAATCTCAACCGAGCCAAATCTCTCACTTCACACTCAAGTAAAATGTTGAGCGACCTCAACGCCTTAGCAAAATACCGAATCCCATCATATCACTTTATTACAAACAACTTTAAGTGTTCATCATACAACCAGCAAATAATTCCTTTCTTCGATTAAGCATAACCCTTGATATTATAACTTTTCTTGAACATCGCGGGTACTACAGGTTTCTTAGTTTTGATGAACCACTGAGCACAACCTTCTTTCCACCTAGGCTGCTCTTACCACTCAGACTCGCCCCGACACATTTTCATCTTGATCCGAATTCTCTTGATCAACACTTGGAATATCATGCTCAACATCATCATCAATTATCTCTCCTTCCTCAAACCCACTATCGATCTCTATCTGTTCACCGATTTTCTCAATCTCACTCACAGTCAGCACATCATCACCCAACTCATCCTCATCATCAACAACCACTATCTCACCACCTGCACTGCCCGATGGACCAGCAGACTCCCCCTAAGATGTAGAGCCCCTAAAGTTTGCTCAGTTCTTGGCAGCTCACCACCTGCATCTTTCGATGCATTGGGATCATCATCTCTGTCCTGTATTTTCTTCGTTTTTAACTCGTCACCCTTGCAACTCGACTCTCCAAAGATGCTAAGAACTGTTTCAGCTTATCAAACAACTTACCTTGCTCAACAAGAAGTGCAGTTTGAAGTTGATTCTCTGCCAGAAAACGATTAGTAGCTTGAGGTTGAATAAATTTCACCCTCGACTGTTCAGCAACCACCGTCTCAAGAGCCGCAATCCTCTCAGAATCAGACAAATTAGGATCAAAATCAATGTTCATGTGAGAAGTATCCTGAGCATACGGTGGTGGAATTTCCAAGCTTACAGGAATATCATATATCGGCTGTATAGTAACTGTGGGTGAAATTGAAACAGACAACCCGGCAGTTGCTACCAAAGTGGACTCAAAAAACCTAGCAACCACCTCGGTTGGAGTGAGAGTAGGAGGTGGCAATGAAACAATCTCCGGTACTGACATCTGGACCGTAGATGGAACTATACTAGATGGTGCAGATACGGCCACCAAAGGTACACTCGAGGTCACAGGCAATAGAAGGAGGTAACATAGACATACCAGATAACGATGGTGGGGAAAAATGGACTACACTCGAAATTTCACCAACTTTGCCCTTCTTTGATCTTCGTACCAAACGATACAACTCCTCCTCATAATACGATTCACTATCATCTGAGTCTTTCTTCCATTTACCCTGAATTCTATCATGTCTGGCAAGAACTCTCTGTGCTTCAATAACGTCATCAGTGGACGAATCTGATAACGTTTCCTCAGAATCCCCCACAGAGGCAATAGACGGACCCACCGAAGCGTCAATTGTAGAAATATGCACACTTGAATCATCACCGACTGAGGCATGAATTTCAGCATGATCAAACCTATCCATGTCAAATAAACCTTGTCCCCCAAAGGCAACTTCAAGATCAACCTGTTCGGCGGGAGCTGCAACAGGGTCACCAATAGGAATTTCTTGAACCACATGTGGCGGTTGAACCACAGGAGGTGGGTGAGGGATATCAATTCGTTGCGGGGCTGGATCATTAAATTCATCTTCTGGTGGAGCAACATAAGCAAGATTCACTAAATACCCAAACAATGCTGTGTGCCTTGGCCTAAGTTCAGGCTTGCTTCGCGCACTGGATTACTTACATTGTGAAAAAAATCCTCTTGCTTATACTTTCAACATAGGAGATAGGGCGACGTTGTGGCAGATTAGGAGCAACAGGATTAAGAATCATCTATAAGAATCTGGGATATATTAGGAAACGTTCCTGAGCCACAGCTCTTCGCTTACGATCAATCTCATAAAATACCATTTGACTTAAACTATACGGCTTGTTGTAAGTCAACACGGTCATTGCAGACTGCATCATTGCACCCATACCATCAGAACCAGCCTTGCCACCAGACATGCACACTATCAACACGTGCATTAAGACACGCCACTGGTCCAACAGAGAACCCTTTCGACGTTGAGAATCGTCCAACGGACCTGAATACCCCATACGACGAAAAGCTCCATTTCTGAATGAAGCCGAAAACTCGGTAGGATCCTGAGTGGTTTCAACCCCGAACTGTAAGGCTTCCCTGATCTGATTCGCTGAGAACTGTACTACTTGATTGTTCACAGTAGCACGCATTACCGGTGGTTCAACCCGACAGTCATATTCCACCGTCCTCCAAAAGTTTTCAATGTTAGGGAGAGATATCGGCAGAGTAGTTGTGATAGCATGGAATATACGTGAACGAATGAGAAACGAGATGATCTCCGTATATCCTTCATTTCCACGACTATCCGGATCCAAAGTAACGTACATATTGTGACCCGGAAAGAACTGTCTCTTGTCATCTCCGCCTTCATCACCACCTGTACCACCAGCACCAGCCACAACAACCATACCTGAACAAACAAATGAGCTAAGTTAGATAACTGGTGCATACAGCTTTTAACTTCGCCGAATTAACTGGGGCGAAGTTGTGACATTAGCGAAGTTGGTATCTTCGCTTGGGAAAGAACTTCTCATGGATGCAGCACAATAAAATATGCAGGTAACAGATAACAGACCGATGACAATCTCAGCGAAGTTATCATGTAGGCGAAGTTTGAATTAACCTTGCCAGACTTAACTTCGCTGCGTAAATGGCTTAATCCCAGAACCTGTTAGGTGAATACATGGACAATCAGAGATTGACCGCATGTATAGTATAGTGCGATTAAGGTAATGAACGACCAGAGAACACCAAAACAATCTTAAACCGATGATGATTAGTGTCTTAAGGGTTTCTCATGAAAACTGGTTTAAATCTGACAATGTGTAACAGATTAACAACCGAAAAGCTTAAATTATGACACAATAGAGACCGTAGAACCTTATCAGTAGACGAGAAACAAATTTAGAAGATGTTGATTCAATGAGTAAGTCCGCCTAGGGTTTAAGATGAAAAAAGGTTTGACCAAATTTTGACCTAGTCTACCTTTTATACTGAAAAAGAAAACCCAGTGGCAAAGTTATGATAACTTCGCCCTATAGCTAAGTTCGCTATGAACTTAAGTTCGCCACAACGAAGTTTTAAAAATTTTCAAAGGATCAAAAACGAGTAACCAATATTTTAAATAGGAAAAACCATAAGACAACCTACATAACAAAAGTTAAATAAAAAGCCGGGATCAAATTTCAGTCTTCCAGAAACCATGCATGTTTATGAAAAGATCCTAACAGGAATCATACTAATTAAGAGGATTTCACACGGATTCATGCTCAATGTTATTATGACAGAGAGAAACAGGTTGTAGGCAGGTATAAAACTTAGTATGGTTTTCATTGCTTCTGTGATACGGATTATGTTCAGTAAAGCTTAAAATTTAGATGGACATCACTTGAGAAATTGTGATGCCTCCTATCTAAGCTCAAGGCGTATTTGGCTTTCCCTAGATCACCCCGATTTAACTTCGACCCATAGTGCCTGATCAATCAATATTCACAGGTCATCTGTACAATACTTAGAATATGCTTTCACTATACTCAGTCACTGGCTCATCCTTGATATTTGTGAACAGATAATCTTCATAAGACAGAACGATAATGAGTTTTTTATTTTGATAACATATCAGACAACTTCAAGTCCTGAATCTGGATCACTGCAGAAAAATAAAAAAGTCTTCGCGGAGATCAAGACACTTACGGGCTCGTGTATGACTGGGTAATCACTTTTCTGCCTATCATTCATAGAGATATATGTGGAGACATGCACATTTCAAAATGACTCTCCACAGTAAATCGAGTAGTTTTAGTTTGTATCGCTTCTACTTTTACGCACCATAGAAAGCTACCATAACATACAATGACTGTTCTAGATTCTTTTAGGCCTAATAACTTCACCGTTTAGGCACTCAAAATTAGTTTATCTATCACTTTCCAAGGTTGGATCAAATTTCACATTTAACATCAATGTTGAAACTTCTTGCGAAGGTATAGACTGAAGAAGCATATCATTTCCCCAAAAAAAAAGTTTATATTCAGACGCCCAGATCAATTCGAAGTCTTTAGGTAAACGACTATCCTAAATATCTAGTGGATCAGCAGGACCAACCACATACGAATATGTGTCCCTCCTACTAAGTATAATCGACATAATTTTCAGCGAAGGAATAAAAACTCATCATAAACCACCCCGGTTGCTTTCAGTTATTAGGTTAATGGCTATCCTGATAGTCTACAAGTAGATGTAAGGACCAAACATATTCAAGAATATGTCCTTCAAACTTAAGCTACCGATATAATTTTCAGCGATAGTGATGTTTTTTTTTTCATTAAATAAAAACACAAGGAAAACAAGGTTACTCGTGATTGATCATCCCATTAAGCTCAACAAGGTTTTGAAAACAGGATCGGTCAAACGCTTTTGTAAAAAGATCAGCAAATTAAATTATTCAGTGAATCAACCTTTTCAAGCACGATTAATTTCTTCTCAGCACAATACCGTATAAAATGATGACGAATGTCAATATGTTTAGTTTTACTATGTTTAACGAGATTGTTAGTTACTGAGATTGCAGCAGTGTTATCAATGCAAATAGGAGTTTGAGTGAAATTCAAACCATACTTGCACATTTTTTGTTGTATCTATAAAACCTGGGAGCAGTAGTTCGATGCTGCCATGTATTCTGCTTCGTAGGTGGATATGGCTACTGAGGTCTGTTTCTTGCACTGCCATGACACCAATCTTCCTCCAAGAAACTGACAGCCACATGTTGTTGATTTCTAGTTCTGATTGCATCCTCCATGGACGGAGTCGGTGTATGCTACCAGATCCAGATCTCCTCCTTTTGGATACCAAAGACCCAACTTGGGCTTTCCTATAATATACCGCAAAATCCTCTTCACTCCCTTCATGTGCAGTTAAATACATTAAAGAACCTACAATTGCTCGATACTGAGTGGGATCCACATTTTCATCACTTTCTAAATCAGCACCCAGTTTATGGTTGACACAGATTGGAGTGTCAAACAGGGTGGATTCTTCCATCTTAAAATGCTTGAGTACATCGTGAACATATTTAGTTTGATGAATGAACATGTCATATTTCTTCTGACCTACCTGTAAACCCAAAAAGAATGTTAATTCCCCCATGGCGCTCATCTCAAACCTTTTCTTCATGACTGCTTCAAACTCTTAACACATAGAGATTTTTGAGGCAGCAAAGACGACGTCGTCTACATAGACGATGGTCGGGCAAAAGTTGTGTATATTATTATAGTTTTTGTTTACTTTTAGTTTAAATATTATGTGAACTTTGGTACTTCAAGCGTGTTTATGTGTTTCAGGATACTTGACGTTAAGGATGCTTATCGGGATGAATTACGGGCTTGGAATGAAGATATAGAAGACTCATGATGATTGGCACGCTTTCCTATGCAAAATAAATGAAGAAAATAAAGAAAATTTTGTCAGACGCCTTTAGCGCGGTGCAAAAAGGTCCTGATGGTGATGTCAGCGTACCTCTAAGATCATCAGAATTTTGAGTTTTTAGCGCGGTGCGAAAATCACGCCCCTGGGATGTTAGCGACGCACTAAGATCCTCCTGACGGGAAAAATAACCCTAACTTTGATATAATCAGTTTTTCAGCCCCCATTCAAGATATCCTTCATTCCTTCAACCAAGTACAAGCCCTAGGACGATTTTCCACCATCCCGAAGCCTACGGTTTGACCGCTCATCGCATGCATTCATCCTCTCATCAGATAAGCGAATCCTTCGTGATGCCGATGTCAGGCTAAACCATTGTATTTACTTTAGGCTAGGGTTTTGTGTAAACTAACTTTGATCAAATTCTATGTTTTGAATGCTTATGAACTTGATTAAATATCTTTAATCTTGTTTTACATTATGAATTGATTGTTTAAACAGTTTATGATTTTGATTGTCAAACTTTGCATCACTTTTCTGGTTGTGTTCATCACATGTAGGGTTAGCTCTTATGTCATTGAACCAATAATCGTTAGTCATTGCTTATAACTGATTTTCATATTTTAAACTGGTAATTGGGTAAACCGGAGTTCAGTTGTGTCAACAATTCGGTTAGGGTATCGTTTGTCCTCACAACCCAACTGTTAGGTTTAGTAATTACTGCGCAATTAATCTGATGAATCTGTGATTAGTCGGTCATCACATTGCCTGAACCTGAAGTGAATCGTTTTCTCATTATTGTTTTCAAACTTTTCCAAGTAACCGTGTGTTTTTATTAAATCATCTTTTATAAACCGCTTGACATCGTTTGTCCACCGTAGTTAATTAGTTAATAATTATGAACTTTACTTGCACTTTCCACTGATTCCCTGCGGAGACGACCTTACTTACCCATACTAGTTATATGTATTTAAGCTTCATAAATACTTGTTTTTTATTAGAGCACGACATCTACATCAAAATGGCGTCGTTTCCTGGGAATCAACGCGCAAAGTGCTAGTTAGTGTTTTGTTTACTTTTAGTTTTAATTTTATTTTTGTCAGTTTTACGTTTGGTATTTGTGTGTTTCATGTGTGCAGGTAACTCAGGATGACGTGGAGTTGGGTCTCTGACCCACATGAAGGATATAAGGCCGTGGAGGACGATGACTCGTATCGTACACATTCATATCATGGCCCACCTTCACCAAACTCTCAAGGCTTCTACAAGTCAGATAACCAAAGGAGCTTCAACCAGCAGGGTCGCAACATGCGGTACCAAAATTATTCATCGCCTCATTTTGATTATAAGGGTTATTATGGGTCAACAATAGGTAACCATGAAAACTCGTATCAAAGCAATTCTCAATCTCAGAAGAGAAATAATTGTTACCAGTTTGTGGATGATTCGGAGTATGATAGTGAAGGGTCCGATACGCCAAGTTTTGTAAGTTATCAAGAAGTGGATGACTACTACTACCATGAACATTCTCAACCAGTATACGAGGAAGACCCTCAATATTATAATCATGGTTGTACCTATCAAAGGAACTATCAGCAAGATCAAGAAGATTCCTCGGGTAACAAAGACGAATCTATTCAAGACAATGTGGAGTTATTGAAGCAAATGAAGGCAGATCAAGAGACTCAGAATAGAAATCAAGAGGCTCAAAATAAGGCTTTAAATCAGAGGTTGGAGCTTCAAGAAACGTATAATGCTGCCCAAGATGAACTGATGAGTCAACTATTTGAAGATGTGGCCCAAATGAAACGATATCGGGAGCAGTTGGCAAGTGGTGCCATGGTTGATGAGGAAGTGATAGAAGAGGCTTGTGATCTTTCAGAGAATGAATGTGAGGATCTGGTTTTGAAGAATAATACCACACCAATTCCTCTTGTTACCGAAGAGCCAATGCATGCATCAGTTGTGGTTGATGACGAGGATATAAAGGGGGAGAGTTCGGATCTTTTGGGGCATGAAGTTGAATGTTTTGACCCCATTGAAGACATAGTAACCTTTAAAGAACCGGTAACTGAAGTAACCCAGGTGAATCCTAGTCATTCTCCCATTTTGGTCACGCATATAAATGAAGATTGGGGTGATGGTGCAAGTTCAAAGAAGAGGAAAGTGAGTTTGGAAGACCTTGAACAAAATATGGTGAAGTGGCCTTGTATTCGGTTTACACACATGTCCACCACAGAGAAGAAGGTATGGGCACAAAATTTCAATTACCGAGCATACACGGGGAATTCGGTGGGTAAATGTTCAGTTCGACCACGATCGAATCCTAGTGTTTTAATCTCAAGAAACAGGGTGCAAGATCGATGTGTGAACTACCGAGCATATGTGGGAAACGTTGAAGGTAAATGTGCATTCACACCGGCACACTTTAGTTCATTAGACTTGATGAACATGAAAGAGGAATCAGAGTTGAGGCAACCTAACTACCGAGCTTATATGGGAAATTCGGTAGGTAAATGTTCCATTAGACCACCATAACCGCTCAATCAGGTAACGGTCCGGCTGAAGACCTTAACAAAAACTTAGCGCTGACTGGGAGGCAACCCGGATTTTATTTTCAGTTTGTATTTTATTTTTGTAGTTTGTTTAACCGTTATTTTTCAAGCGTACCATTGTAGAAAAAGTCAAGCGTGGGGATGCCACACATGGAAAAGTCGGAGTTTGCAATGTTTTGGTAAAGAATCATCTTAACATGAGTTGCAGCTTCCCAAGGTGCATTCATACTTTGCAACGGTTGATTCAAGTACGTGTATATTTTTGTTGTATCCGAACTTTGTGGGAGTAGTTCACTATAAACCCTCACGAGACCTCACTCGTCCACCCGGGCTACCGGGGGTTTTAAAGGGCTTGTTGCATACGCTAAATGCAATCGTGATTCCTACGAAAGTGAGTTAGGTCTTTTAACAATTTTACTAGTTTAACAAATTTAATTATGAAATTTATATAACTTGGCTTGGTAATTAAAATTAACGGTTTTGCAAATGGTTTAAAAGACCTATCCTAATGGTTGTGAGAAGCGTGCTTCTACACGTTTGAGAGTTTGCAGATACTGTTGAGTGAATTGAGGAGCCGGGTTTGTTGAGCGCAACCAAGAGTATATTTGATTGGCTTATTTTTCTAATCAGGTGATTTTGTATTCATATTTCTTTTTGTTTTATTAGTTTTATTGTTAAAAGTGTAATTGTATAGTTGTATAATTTCTAAGACCATCACATTAAGCCCGATTTTAAAATTTATAATCAGTCAATTTTAACCCCGTCCTCGTTAATGTTCTTTTAAATGCTAAATTTTAAACATTGGGGACAATGTCAACCTCAAGTGTGGGGATGGGGGAAAAATTAAATTTTTTGCCTTAGAGTGCCTTGATTGTGCGCAAAAGCCGGAATTGTAAATAATTAATTGCCATTATTAATGCCAAGTAGAGGTCTTTGGTCATGGTCAGTTTTTAAGCTTCTCGAAAGTCTTCCCATGCAAATGTTTTTCAAAAAGAAAAATAAAATGGACCGTTTAGATGGGGAAAACGAGTCATGGGGACATGTACACATGTTTATATCGGCAACCTTATTCCTCCAGTACGTGTGTGAGTTGACCACATATATATAATACACATATAATACATAGTATATAAACATGTCATACGAGTGCCATTATAGAGAGTAACCATTATGTCCATGATATCTAGAACTTGGTTGTCTCATGCATTTCGAGATCTTAATACCACCACCTGTATGGAGAAATAGGACTGTAGAAACCCACATTATAATGGCCTTTACATATAAAAATAAAATAATACTCCCTACCCTACATTGTCCCTTAGGAGCGAAGTTTGTGCCTTTTCCCTTTCGTTTGTTTAACCCACATTACAAGCTGTGTTTTCTTTGGCCTTTATTATTTTTAAGCCTGTGGATGAAATACGGTATGTCAAGAGTTGTATATAAGTTGTTTGTCGATCATAGTCCACAATGTACGCATGTCTCGATTCAGTGGTTTGTATATATTGATGTTAGTATTTGTCAAAAATAAAAGAGAAAAAAATAGAAATAAAGAAAAAAAAGGTTGGAAAATCAAAGAAAAGCTCAAAAAGAGTCATGTTTGAGTTAGTGTCGTTTGTAAATAATATTGAGTGATTTGTTAGTTTGTTTGAATAAATTGGGTCTCATCCACCATAAGCTACTAAATAAATTCGCTTCCACACCCTAACCTAGGCCACAGCAAAACCCTTAGTTCTATTCTCTATGCAACCGGTGGGTAATGGGTGGTGATATGACTTGCTTCCAAGCTTATTACATTGTGTTCATACTTGGTATAGAGGGCAGAGATATACTAGCACATTTTTTGCTAGTCCAGATATTAAACCGAGAGGAGAGATGTTATATTATGAGGGGTATGACCATGTGTGCCTTAACCGGAAACAAAGTACACTCGTTTGGGCGGCTCTATAGTTTTAAATTGTAACATTAAATTATTTGGTAGGTTATCAACCTTGATAGTGTCAGTTCTTGGGAATTGGGTATGACCTTATACCTCACTAGTATTAATCGTGGTAATTTATAAATTCTCGATCGAGGTGTATGTGTTGCATGAGAGTTTTCTTGAGGGCAAGCAAAAGATAAGTGTGGGGATTTGATGGTCGGGAAAAAGTCGTGTATATTATTATAGTTTTTGTTTACTTTTAGTTTAAATATTATGTGAACTTTGGTACTTCAAGCGTGTTTATGTGTTTCAGGATACTTGACGTTAAGGACGCTTATTGGGATAAATTACGGGCTTGGAACGAAGATATAGAAGACTCATGATGATTGACACGCTTTCCTATGCAAAATAAATGAAGAAAATAAAGAAAATTCTGTCAGACGCCTTTAGCGCGGTGCTAAAAGGTCTTGATGGTGATGTCAGCGTATCTCTAAGATCATCAGAATTTTGAGTTTTTAGCGCGGCGCGAAAATCATCCTCCTGACGGGAAAAATAACCCTAACTTTGATATAATCTGTTTTTCAGCCCCCATTCGAGATATCCTTCATTCCTTCAACCAAGTACAAGCCCTAGGACTATTTTCCACCATCCCGAAGCCTCCGGTTTGACCGCTCATCGCATGCTTTCATCCTCTCATCAGATAAGCGAATCCTTCGTGATGCCGATGTCAGGCTAAACCATTGTATTTACTTTAGGCTAGGGTTTTGTGTAAACTAACTTTGATCAGATTCTATGTTTTGAATGCTTATGAACTTGATTGAATGTCTTTAATCTTGTTTTACATTATGAATTGATTGTTTAAACAGTTTATGATTTTGATTGTCAAACTTTGCATCACTTTTCTATTTGTGTTCATCACATGTAGGGTTAGCTCTTATGTCATTGAACCAATAATCGTTAGTCATTGCTTATAACTGATTTTCATATTTTAAACTGGTAATTGGGTAAACCGGAGTTCAGTTGTGTCAACAATTCGGTTAGGGTATCGTTTGTCCTCACAACCCAACTATTAGATTTAGTAATTACTGCGCAATTAATCTTATGAATCTGTGATTAGTCGGTCATCACATTGCCTGAACCTGAAGTGAATCGTTTTCTCATTATTGTTTACAAACTTTTCCAAGTAACCGTGTGTTTTTATTAAATCATCTTTGATAAACTGCATGACATCGTTTGTCCACCGTAGTTAATTAGTTAATAATTATGAACTTTACTTGCACTTTCCATTGATTCCCTGCGGTGACGACCTTACTTACCCATACTAGTTATAGGTATTTAAGCTTCATAAATACTTGTTTTTGATTAGAGCATGACATCTACATCAATAGACCTGGACGAGAAGAAAATCACTCCCATTCCTCTTTACAAACAATGTACTGTCGATCTTTCCTCTCTCAAACCCATTTTCCAGCAAGAAATCTGAGAGAGTTGCGTACCAAGCTCGTGGGTCCTGATGTAGGCCATATAATGCTTTACAGAGCTTGTACACATGATCAGGGAAGTCTGGGTCAGGAAAACCTAGTGTTTGCTCGACATACACCACTTCATCGACTTTTCCATTTAGAAACGCACTTTTAACATCCAACTGAAACACTTTCATCTCTTTGTGTGCAGCAAAGGCCATGAACAGTCGAATTGCCTCCAATCTTGCCACAGGAGCAAATACTTCATTATAGTCTATCCCTTCCTGTTGGTTAAACCCTTTGACAACTAATCTTGCCTTATTACGAATGATTACCACTTTCTCATATCTCTTGCATTTGAAAACCCACTTCGTAACAATTGCAGTCACATCTCGTGGTATTTCAACCAAACGCCATACTTCCATTTTGTCAAACTGTGCCAGTTCTTCTTGCATGGCTTCTACCCACGAGCTATCCTTCAATGCCATCTGATAGTTCTTTGGTTCAATCTGACTAATTTAGCAGGCATACAAGCATTTATTCCTGATGCCAGTGTCTTTAATGCTTGCATACACACATGTGTTTTCCTCCACACTTCTTCTAGTTCGCACACCATCAGAGGGGTTACCGATCACATTCTCCAGGGGATGATTCTTGTGGATCTTAGTAGTTTTAACGGGATCCACTTGTAAGTTTTCTTCAAGATTCGAAGAGAGTTCATCTGAGTTGTGTAGAGTGTGAAACGGATTGAAAAAGTCATCTTCACTTGAGGCAGCAGGCGATTCAACGGAATTAGGAGCTGCATTTTATGTTTCACTACATTCCGGACGATGCATGATGGTCTCTTATTTATCGAATAGCATCTGAGTGGCTATTCTTTCATCTGTTTTTCCGAAATCCAAGTAAGGCAAATTAAAAGATTTAAATAATTTATCATAGTCGAAAGCCTCTACCGGTCCCATGCTAGGCTTTGGTGGTTTATAACTGGTGATGTCACTTTTACAAACCACCTCAACCCTGTTGTTTGATAGGTTAAAGACTCTTCAGTTGGGTGTTCCAACAACGTAGCCTACGGGAATACCTGCGTCAGCTTTCTCACCAAACTTTGAGTTAGTCTTTCAAATCGAACATGGGGACCCAAAAGGTTCAAGACCTTTTAGGTTAGGCTTTCTACCATGCATAATTTCATAACAAGTTTTATTCAATCTTTTAACAATTAAAACACGATTAAGGATATAGCAGGCTGTGGCAACAGACTCAGCCCAGAACACCACGGGAAGTTTAGCGTCTGCCAGCATAGTCCTGGCGCCTTCGATTAGAGTTCTGTTCTTCCTCTCAGCTACCCCATTCTGTTGCGGAGTATATGGTGCGCTAAACTGATGTTCAATCCCTTTCTGCAAACAAAACATATCCATTTGTTAATTCTTGAATTTTGTCTCATTGTCACTCCTGATGAACTTGACATTTCCCCAAACAATATTTTCTCCTTTGGTAATCAAGTTGATTACCAACTGAACTGTTTCATCTTTGGTCTTCGGAAAATAAACCCATGAGTAACGTGAGTAATCATCGGTCACAACCAAGCAGTAAGATGTTCCACCTAGACTTTTGACATTTATGGGACCAAACAAATCCATGTGAAGCAAATCCAAAGTTGTGACAATTGAGTTGACTCTTTTGGAGTGATGAGGTTTCTTGTGTTGTTTTCCTTTCTTGCATGACAAACATTGATCTTCAAAATTGAAACTTTTTAAAGGAACTCCAAGTACCAGTCCATTCTTGACGATATAATTCATCTTTCGAAGATGGATATGACCCATCCTTCGGTGCCACAGTTCCGACTCAGATTCCGTTGCTTTTGACAGTAGACATGATTCTTCTGTTGTGATTTTGGTTGACCGCATGTCCATGACATATGTGTTCTTCTCTCTTGGAGCTTTCATCACAATCTAGGTTTCAGAAATCTTGAAACCAGGATAAAGTACGAGTGCATCATCTTTTGTAAAGTGTACAGTGTACTCTTTGTCACATATTTGAGAGACACTCAAGAGATTGTGCTTTAACTCTTCCACGAAATTTACCTTCTCCAACTTTATTCTCCCATTTGTAACCATACCGATTCCAGTAATTTTTCCTCCACTTTCTCCTGCAAAACTAACCCTTCCTCCTTGAAAAGCTTTCCAATCACGTAACAATTTCTTTTTACCTGTCATGTGCCGGGAACAGCCACTGTCGACAACCCACATGTTGTTCACAGCCCTGTTCGACTATTCCTGCATAATTAAAGAAACGGATTAAAAAGGAGGGACCCAAGACCTGCTAGTCTTGGGTTGATCAAATCTGTTAAACGGTATCCAACTCCTTGGCTGCCCAAAGTTCCTTTGAGGGAAGTTTATATTTGAGCTGAATGGAGGATATCTAGAAAATTGGTTATGAGACCATCCAAGCATTCTTGAGTTTCTAGCATTCTTGGATTCAAATTACCTGATCTGTGGTTTCTTTTGAAAAATTGAGGTTGGTTTCTTTGAAATCTTGAATTTGTCCAACGATTAAAGTTGGAGGCATTATTATTATTACCAGCATCAGTTTTAAAGTGCGTTTTATTCTCAGTTTTAGTTGGCCTCATATTTCTAGAATTTCTCCTTTTCAGGGGACAGTCATTAAAAAGGTGTCCTATCTTGTTACACCTAAAACAACTCCTGTTAGGACAACTAGTGTCCATCCGAACATTCGTTTGGGAAGTTGTAGCAGAAGATGAGGCTGTGTTATTGACAGTTTGTCTAACATAGTGGGGGAATGGGTTTAAAGATGATTTCTTTTCATCAAAAACATAACTCTCCCCCCGTTTGAGTAACATGACTTCATCATCTTTGTTGACATTGTCGACAGAATTTGAACCTTGACTTGTGACAGGAGAATTTGTCTGAACAGATTCGTTAGTACTAACGTTAGTATTGCCTTTATTGACTTTAATGGGTCCGTGTTGACTTTCATATTACCCGTTACAGTCTGATCAGTTTCAACAATCTTAGATTGTTGATTACAAGGATTATAAGTGTAATTATTATTGAAAGGTGGTGGAACCTCATTGTATCCAATTCCCCCTTTGTTTATAGGGGAACGTTGAACACTTAGGGCATGATCAAGCATCATGGAGGAATTCCTAAACTGTTCAAGCTTCCTATTTAATTCCACCACCTTTACTTGGTAATCAGCTATCTGTTTATCCTTTTCAGCTATAATTTTAGTCTTTTCTTCCATGACTTCATAGCTTAAATCGATGACTTGAATTTTCTCAGCAAGTGTGGCCTTAAGGCTTCTTATATCTTTTTCACTAGCTTTTATTTTTACCAAGAAACTATTTTCTTTATTTTTAGAATAGTGATGTTCCTCTTTTAACGTTTTTAATTCTTTATCCAAGCTAACATACTGATCAGTTAAAGCATTTAATTGCTCAGACAATTTCTCACGTTGATCACACTGAGATTCCGAACATACCTCTGAGAGCTGATCGTTACTTCTGCCATGGACGCTTGATTCTCCACTGACTCTTTGTCACATCTTCCACTCTCGATGTTCACCAAATTTGCTTGTTCAATTACCTCCTCAACTTGTATATTCCAATTATACCCACCGTTCTGTTGCGATACCATAGCCTTTACTTCATTTACTCCCCCATTCTGTTGAGTAGGCCTGTTCTGACTTCGTTTGACTCTTTCATTTATACACTCTCTAGCAAAGTGTCCATTTTGTCGGCAGTTGTAGCAGCGAACCTTTGACTTGTCGCACCCCGGTCTCTCTCTAACGAACTTTCTACCAGTCTTCTTCGTAAACCTCTTCACCCTTCTTACAATCATTGCCATTTGCCACTGCAGATCCATTTCTTCCATGTCATCAGCATCTATCTGATCATAGTCCTCATCAAAGGTTGCCGGGTCGACTATCTTTCCTTTGATGTAATTCTCATATGAGGCGATGAAAGAGGCATAAAGAGCAAATTGTTGTTCAGCTGATTTCACACTCATAGGCATTTGTGAGTAATTCTTGATAGAGGAACTGGCTGAGGAGTTACCAGCTGAGGACTGAGGTTTTGACGAGCTACTTCCACCCGCTACAAATCATATGTCACCATCCATATTCATCACCATATGACCATCTTGAGTAGAGTTTGGTTCACCACATGAGTAATACGCAGTCGATTCTGAAATAGAGCTTGAGTTTGGAGACCCTTTTGCACGATACATTCCCGGATCCTGAACCTGATCAGTAGGAGTCTCTTTCCTTATCATATTTTGCTCATAATTACGTAATTTATTGACCACCGTTTCCAAATCAAAGGTTTCAAACTCTTTATCATCTCTCATCCAAACTGTGTATATATCCTATTTTGGTGGGTGAGCGTCAAGAACCTTTCTACAATTTCAAGCTCCGTGTACTTCAAGGAGTAATTATTCAATTCGGTCATCAAGTGATAGTATCTTGTGATGATGTCATCAAGTGACTCATTCTTAAAGCCCTTGAACACCGAGAATTGAGTTTTCAACAATTTTGACTTTGAGTTACGAATCCCAACATTACCTTCATAGCGATTCTCTAATGCTTCCCATAATTCTCTGGCAGACTTGTACTTTCTGAAAGTATGTAGAATCTCTTGAGGTAGTGCCATGGTTATTGCAGCTAGTGCTTTACTCTCAGCCTCATACATTTTCTTTTCATCATCCTCCATTTTATTGTACTTCTTAAGCTGCTCTCGACCTTCGAACATAGCTGTTGGAGGAATATAACCATCTTGAATGCAGACCCACATTTTTGCATCTTGATACTTCACATACTGCTCAAACCTATCTTTCCATGCAACAAAATCAGTTCCTTTAAGCAGTTTTGGAGCTTTAGTTGCTGAACCAGCTTCAACTTCCATCTTTACCAGTTTGGTGATGTTTATCGAAGTCATACTTAAACGATACGAGATCAGAAATAAATCAAAAAGCGTTCTGTGAATAGTAAAAGGCGAAGTTAAGCTAACTTCGCTGACTTGCTAACTTAGTTGACTTACTAACTTCGCTAACGTTATATCTTCGTTGAAACCCTAGTTCCGTATGACGTCAACTTCGCTGAGTGATCAGCGTTGATTTCCAGATCTGATTCTTTGATTCTGAAGGTTGTGGGAGTGACAAGGAGGTGCGATTTGGAGGGTATTGTTGAGAAACGAACAAAAGAACGGTATTTTAACGTGAAACAATTCCGTGAAAAGTCTAACAGAATAACCAAAACACTCGAGTGATAATCCCGAACCACACAATCACGAGCAAACTCTCTGATACCAATTGTAGGTTCCCAGCCGGATCTACACAGGAGTATCTCGTATCACGAGGGTTCGGAATCCCCTACGTATACGATACGAGTGTTTACACGAGCAATACGTAAATGACACAAAACACACGTAAGCACAATGGAATACTTGTTATATTGCAATATAGAGAACCAAAGATAACAAACACGTAACACCACTTATTACAAAACTCAGCCGTTCTAGTCCCTTTCAAAATGCCAAAGTTAGGGTTATATATAAGACGACAACTTCGCCTAACATACTAGGCGAAGTAGTCCCTAACTTCGCTTACTAACAAGTTCGCCTATAACATAAAGCAAACTAACAAGTTCAACAAGATAAGAACAATGTCACGACTACAGACACGATAAACACGAGATAGATGAACTACTGGCATTATGCACCAACAGATTGATCCAAGATAACTAGTAATTGTCAGAGTGTGGTTAGATCCGGTCACGGGACCTACAAAATATATCTTTGAGGGAAAGTAAGCGAACTTTAGTTAATTTAATAAATAAATATAAAAATCAAGAACATCGTCACAAATGTATCAAACATTATCATAAATATACTAAACGAACCTCTGGGTTTAAAATAAAGACAATCTTTGTTTATATAAAAATGAATAACTTGAAATGAGAATAAGCACATAAAAACGTTTAATGATTCAAATATCCTAACGATGAATGTAAATTTGGACAAGATTATATAAAAAATTTAGATATATTGAGTTTGGATAGTTGAATTAACAAAATGATATAATATTGTGCATACGGCTTCTATTAGTTAACTATGATCATAAACTCTCTCATAGCCCTAGTTTAATTAAGCAATGAATGCTTAAGGTAACTGGTCAAACTCTGTTAGTTGAGAATAATAAAATGGAATGAAATATAGATGAGGGTGGATGATTAATAATAAGTATAGATAATTAAACTTGATACAGATGAACTTAAAATAAATATACTTGAAATATATAGACTTGAGATAAACTTGAGTTAAACATAAGAATTCTCATCTAATACCATAAATAAGAAAATGTCGTTATAATACTTTAACCGAAAAGAAAAATAAACAAAATAGAATATTGTAAGCAATGAGAGCCTTCGAGTACCCGGAATTATGAGTTTTGGTTGAGTTGAAAGCTCTAAACATGAGCGCCTTAGAGGATTATCTTTGATAATCAACTAACTTTAACCCCTAAAGCGTAGCTACCCTCACTACTACAAAAAAGACCTTCAAGGCATTTATGACACGCAAATGGGTGTCATTGAAGCCATTTTCATAAATTGAATATGGCACGCTTCCCGCGTATAATATTTCATAACACACTTTATTAACATTCATTTGTGACACACGTTTTTGACATGCATTCATGACTCTCTTTCAATACTGTATTTACGACACCAAATAACGACATGCATTATGCATGTCATCGTATAAATTTTATTTTTTTTTTTGTTTCACATAATTAATAATATTTAAATTAATTACTCAAAATATAGCAGCAAAACTATATATTTCATTTCTAAATTAAACATCCTAAATCAAATTATTACACAAAATTCCCAAGTTAACAAAAGTACCAGTTAATATTTAATATAATATATATCACTAACGAAATATAAATTGTGTCGTATACGTCGACCAATCTTCTCGAACCGCATCGAAATCTGCCTCTGTATATTCGTGTTTGCTTCCCCCAACCTAAGTTGAAAACTAAACTAAACAAACATTAGGTCAAACCATGAACCAAACCGTTTGTTGTGGCTTTTGGTTATTAAAAACTGAAACCCCGAACCGTTGAAATTTACATAAATACACCTAAAACATACTTCAATCTAACTTTGTGCATTTTTTAAATTATAATCTAATTTTTTTTATAGTCCTATTACTACTGTTTACGTTTCTACCAATTGGAGCGATATATATTTTCATTGTTCTACGCAACATTGTTACCTTTTAAAAGTTTGTTTGTAATTGTGAAAGCTTGCGTTTGATAGGTTGTTTAACTGTGCAAAGTTTTTAACGCTTTACTTAGATGTATCATATATTATCTTATTTTGGACATGTTACAAAAAAGCCAACGAGCCCAAACCGTGAAACTAAATCGGAACCAAACTGTTAATAACAATTTGGTTTGGTTCGGTTTAAATTTTCTACGGTTTGGTTTTGGTTTGCAAAAACAAAAAACCATTATTAACGGTTTGACATAATTACAAACAATAATAAAACAAATAAATTTCACTTACATTGTTATCAACGAGGATTTTAAGTCCTTCATGTACGATCTCCTTCATGATATTTAAGACGTAATAACCACACTCGGTACTTCACGGTTGAGTCGGACACTACAAAATTACAAACAATATAATTATAAGACATGACTAGTATTTCCACCCCCACGTTGCGGGGGCGATGTTGTGACAGACTTTTGGATTCGTGTTTATCAACGAGGATTTGAAGTCCTTCATGAACAATCTCCTTCATGAAATGTTCTCTTTTGGTAATCATCATCATTTATTCTTAGACCTAAATGCATCTATTGCAAACGTAAGGTAGACAAAAAAATTACAACATGATATGGTATTTGCTACTTCCTAGAGGAGCTAAATATATTTGAATGTTATAGTTGACTTTTTATATTATTAGTAGAACATACAGAACACTATAACCATGTTCAAGGAAGTCATAAATTGTAAAATAAAAATAGTACCTCTAAAGGATTGCATGATCGCCACCCTACTTGAATCGATAAACTGATTAAACCAAAACAATAACCATTACCCATAAGCATTAAACCATATCAATATTAAATAAATGTTGTGGAAGAAAATAATACCTTAAATTAGAAATTGACCAAACTTGCATAATACCACATCTGCCACATTTTACCAAGATTACAAATATAAAAAAACAGCAGGGCCTATATTTAATTCAGCTGAACAATTACCCATATGCAGCATGATTTAAGATTTAATAACAGCACATAATCAACAATTTGGGGTCATCACAAATTCAAAAAACTACAACGCAATTCAGTATCGTCGATAAAATGAAACATCTAAATCAATGATGATCAACTTTACCAATTTGATTTTTAAAACTATAGTTATTACAAATGTGAACAATACCTGCAATGTTTTGATCGTTAAGGCATTTTCATGTTGCAAAAATGCTCCCCGAACAGTCGCATCATAACCTTTATCACAGGTGCCCGACTATAATGCGTCCGATACTTTTGACAAGGGGTGGATGTGGCTACCCCTCAACTTTTCGTCAATAGTGCAATTTTTTATTTTTTGATAGTTTTCGCATTTCGCTACCCCTGAAAAGATATAATGTTACACCTCTTTGTTTAAAGCCAAACCAAATTAAAAGTTAAAACTAGTTAAAGCCTAACTAAAGTTTAAAGACTAACCAAATTTAAGCTCAAATCAAAGAAATCAATTGTTCGTTGTTCCTTTATGCGTGGATGCTTGATTTAGGCCGAACATCAACATTCATAAAAAAAAAGTTTCATTCAGCCACTGTCCACCCCACGATATCCCGACCCCTTGCTGCTCTCCTTCAGTCGTCGGACCTCCACGTTGCAGTTGAGCAGCCGACAGCCGGTGATCCCTCAGTCCCTCATCCACAGTCTAACTTCTACTTGTTCACTTTAGGTATTCTTCTACTTAATTTTATATAAAATTGTAATTGTTTAATTTTTTTTAGATAAACTGTTAATTTGGAATTGCTTATGGGCAATTGAATATTTGAATAATTGGTTATGGATTATTGGATATTTGAATAATGTAAATGTAAGGCCCCGGTCCCAGTGCCCTACATTGGCATTGGATTTACTCATAAACACAGTTCTAAATATCAGAGTTAATTCAAATTTTCACGGAATAAATAAAACTTTAAACATTCATTACAGAACTTTAAAATTGTCTTTGAAAACATAATATAACATTTCTTATTATAACATCATGACAATTCTTCATTGGATATCGGTCCTTTCAAATCATGCCATATGTCTCCTTTAAGCCAGCTCTTTAACCTATTTACCTACGTGCATACTAAAAGTCAGCTACGCTGAGTGAGTTCTAGTTGATGCAGGTAACATATAATACATTCACATAGTCCCTTTTTTGCCTCGAGTATTATTAGGGATCGGTCCCTTTCTGCCTCAGATCTTAGTAAGGTCCGGTCCCTTCTTCTGTACCTTATCATTCTTATATAGTTATTTATAACTTTCATACATAACATACACATATCATCCATACATCATATATAAACAATCATTTATCCAAACTATCACCTGGCAGTGAATGCAATATCCGAAGATCGTTCATGTACTGTCAATCATTCATTCATAACTTTCACATAAATCATATAAGGCATACACTTACCATTTAAGGTAAGTGTATTAACTAACCACATTGAGTATGCACACATCCCCGGAAAAAATAACAAGGAAATTGGGCTAGAAACTCACTTGTAAACGGCTCATCTCTAAATTTACTGTTATGCCCTTCTTGAGCTGTGCACATCCAACTGTGTATTAATCATAGTATCAATTAACTAATTCTAGCTATACCATACTACTAGGTTATTGTAACCCCTTGCTACAGGGTCCGGGGGCAGCGCCCCTGGCAGCGGGGTTCTATGGGCGGCAGCCCCTAGCGGGGTCTAAGGGGCAGAGCCCCTTGCTGGGGTTAAGCTGACAGGTCATCTTGGAAAAATTTAATTTTCGTTAATAAGTCTTTTTAATCAATTCAAATATTCATTTTAAACGTTACCTTTCATTATTAATTATCTCATATTTCATAAAAGTCCAGGTCTATCATTTACGTACATATACGTTGTTTATCTTTCGTTTATTTTGGAACTCACTCTAGCGTATAAGTCCTGTCTGGCGTATAAGTTCTTTCCTACGTATATGTTGTCTAGCGTGTAAGTCCATACATATACAGCAGGAACTTACTTAAGCTTACCTATACATACACAGTCTAATACATACACGCTATATACATATGCGCTTCATACATATACATATTACATATACATATGTGTTGTATACATATGCGCTACATACATATACGCCACGTACATATACGCCACCCTCACTTATACGATCTATCTTATACGCTTCACACACTTTCACACTGAACATACTTTTACGGCCGCTTAAACTTATACGACGTAAAGTTATGTTTAGTTATATTTTACGCATTTTTAAGGTTTTTCTTCGATTTCGGCGTCGTCAGCCACCGTTAACCACCATGGTTGGTCGGGGTTTGATCGTTTATGGCCTAGGTAGTTTCAGGGTGTCCAGATCTAAGATAAGGTGGTCCATCATCTCGTTTTTGGTTGATTAAACACCCGAATAAAGCTAGATCTATATCCAAACGGCTCGTACGGCATCATGGGGTTGCGGTGTCGGGTTCTACTATGTTGGTACAACTGAGATAAATCATCTCTTACCTTCGGTCAGTCTCGGATCATTGAATATAGTAGAGTAGAGAGTGTTTGGCTTAAGTGTGTATTTTTGAAGGTGTAGGCTATGGTGTAGAGATGGATGGAAATGGAAAGGACTAGGGTTTAAGGGGTATTTATACTCCCTTAAGCCCATCGACCTAAGGCACATATTTCATTTTTGGTCCATATTTAATTCCATCTAATTAGCATACTTAACCTTCCATCTTTACTATTTTATTATTTCTCTACTAACTCTAGTAAAATTTTCCATCATAATTAAATAATATATTAAATATTATTCATAGAAAATTCGGGATAGTATTTGATATCACAGTCGTAGTCCTTTATCAACTCTAACCATATTTTGTGCCTCATGTTCAACTCTTTCTGATAGAAGAAGTACTTTAAACTCTTATGATCTGTATAAATAGTACACTTAGTACCATACAGATAATGTCTCCATATCTTTAGAGCATGCACCATTGCTGGTAGCTCCAAATCATGCGTTGGGTAGGTACTCTCGTCAACCTTCAACTGTCTAGACATGTAAGTCCCCCCGGGGCGTCGCTGATCGATACGAGATCCGCACGAGGTCTAGGAGTGCAGAATCCTCCTAGACTCGTTTAATGGTGTAGAAGACGAAGAACACGATTACACATAAACAAACACACGAACAAACACACGAATGGAATAAACGAATCTGCAGATTCTTTATATAATAACCAAACCACGTTACAAACCGAACAAAAACAAAGACACGGCCGACCCGAGGTGAGCTCTACCTCGGGCCATCCCACACTAATCTCCCTCTCTGTTTCTCTCTAGACAATTAAACTGAACACAAAATACTCTAAGTTTCTTGATACTAAACCCTAAACAAGACACACATATATATAGATAACCAACTTCGCGGGCTTGGGCCTGTAGGCGAAGTTGTTCTAACTTCGCCTATGGTGAAGTTGTTAACTTCGCCACTTCGTCTCCACTGGTCAAAATTGCATAGAGACGGTCACAAAATGCACCAATAGACTCCCCTTTGACCGTTGCTCTCAATTCTAACAAACACAAAAGATCATCTGTTACAAAACATGCACCAACAGACACCCCCTTAACTGATGATCTTCTGTTTTCTTCTTCTGGTAGGACTCGATTGCACTGTGATCTTCAAACTTGAACTTCACATATACATGCAACATCCATCATGTCTTCAACCAGCCGTGTCAGAAACTGTCTTGTAGCTCCACAAATCTACCAATCACCCAGCGTCTTCCATATCAGATCTTCCCTTCAGTGTAAGTTCCTCCGACTATATCGATCGAGATCTTTGACATGCATCCCCGTGCCTAATTGATCATCTCAACCAATCACGTGAAGTTCTTCTAACTTCACCAACACGTGAAGTTGTGCTCCCTTCACAACTTCACTAACACGTCGGAATTGTATAGTAAGATAAGGTTCAATCTTCAACTACTCAACATCAAGTGATCAATTTCATCACAAAACCACCTTGACAGAATCTAACACACATGACCATTAATTAATCCGAAGCATCTTCAATCACAAGGGATAACGATCAAGAACATAAACACTTTAATTCGCGATTAAATCCAACTTGTTCCAAAATTTTCACTTTAATAAATAAGCATCACGTTTCAGGATCCAATTCTCGAACGCCTTGAAAATAACATAAATAATATGCTCTGACCGCAATCCAGTAATGACGAAAACCCGAACAAAATTTGACTTTCTTCAGTTGGTCAACCTCGAACAACAACAATTTCTTTGCCCAAAAACACCCAAATATGTGTCAATATCCAGTTTCAATCAATATCCCATTCACAACTTCAACTCCATATCCAGAGTTGACCCGTATTTGTTCACACGTAAGACCAAGAGATTCCAAGTTTCACTCGTTGCCGGAACAACGTCTTCGGTCTCACAATAATTGTGTACACCTGGCCATTTGGACGAAAACTCCAAACAATTTTTTTTTTTATATTTTTTTTAACTTCGCCAAAAAGTCAACTTCGCCCAAAAGTCAACTTCGCCTGAAAGTCAACTTCGCCTAAAAGTCAACTTCGCCAAAACCCTAAAATTTTAGCGACAACTTCGCCTGATCCAATAACTTCGCCTACGGTGGCTGTTCGGCCAAAAGCACATTAGAAACGTTCCAGAAACACCAAAACGCAGATCTCGAACCATAGCATAAGAGCCTAAGGCTCTGATACCACTTGTAAGTTCCCCCGGGCGTCGCTGATCGATACGAGATCCGCACGAGGTCTAGGAGTGCGGAATCCTCCTAGACTCGTTTAATGGTGTAGAAGACAAAGAACACGATTACACATAAACAAACACACGAACAAACACACGAATGGAATAAACGAATCTGCAGATCCTTTATATAATAACCAAACCACGTTACAAAACGAACAAAAACAAAGACACGGCCGACCCGAGGAGAGCTCTACCTCGGGTCGTCCCACACTAATCTCCCTCTCTGTTTCTCTCTAGACAATTAAACTGAACACAAAATACTCTAAGTTTCTGGATACTAAACCCTAAACAAGACACACATATATAGATAACCAACTTCGCGGGCTTGGGCTTGGGCCTATAGGCGAAGTTGTTCTAACTTCGCCTATGGCGAAGTTGTTCTAACTTCGCCTATGGTGAAGTTGTTAACTTCGCCACTTCGTCTCCACTGGTCAGAATTGCATAGCGATGGTCACCAAATGCACCAACAGTTGGTATCAAAGCTTTTGCTCGTGATTGTGTGGTTCGGGATTATCACACGGGTGCTAAGATCGTTCCGTTCGACTATTCGCGGAACGAGTTTACGTTGAAATACCTAGTTTTTGTGTCTTATCCATCTCCCACCATCAAATATAACCCAATACAACTTCGCATACCTCGCAATACGTCCAATTAAAACCTGCAAAACCTTGTGTTCATCAGGCGAAGTTGCCGTCATATTACGTAGGGTTCAAGCGAACTTATAAGGTTTAAGCGAAGTTATAGTGAAGGCGAAGTTGAGTACAGCGAAGTTAGGAAGCAGCGAAGTTAAAGTCCAAGCGAAGTTAAGCAAGCACAAGCGAAGTTAACAATAACTTCGCCCAAGTGAAGTTAAGCACAAGCGAAGTTATAATAACTTTGCTATCTGATCACTATTTATTAAGAAATAAAATAAAATACTTTCTTTGTATTTCGAGTCGTGTTTCTTTCAACTATGACTTCAATAAACATTACAGAACTGGTAAAAATGGAGGTTGAAGCCGGTTCAGCAACCAAAGCTCCAAAAATGCTTAAGGGTACCGATTTCGTTGCATGGAAAGATCAGTTTGAACAGTATGTGAAGTATCAAGATGCTAAGGTGTGGGTTTGCATTCAAGACAGATACATTCCACCAACATCCTTGTTTGAATGTCGTGAACAAATTAAGAAGTACAGTAAGATGGAAGAGGAGGAAATGAAAATGTATGAAGCAGAGAGTAAAGCTCATGCAGCAGTAACCATGGCTCTTCCACAAGAGATTCTTCATACTTTCAAGAAGTACAAAACTGCTAGAGAGCTATGGGAAGCACTAGAAAATCGATATGAAGGTAATGTGGGGATACGTGCTTCCAAGACAAAGCTGCTAAAAACCCAATTCCCTGTATTCAAGTATTTGAAAAATGAATCACTTGACGATATCATCACAAGATATTATCACTTGATGACCGAACTCAGTAATTACTCCATTGAATACAAGGAAGAAGAGATAGAAGAAAAACTTCTTGATGCTCTTCCACCGAAATGGGAAATGTACACGGTTCTGATGAGAGAGGATAAAGACTTTGCCAAGATTGATTTGGAAACAACGGTCAATAAGTTACGAAATTTTGAACTTAACATGGTTCGGAAGGAGACACCAACTGATCAGGTTCAGGATCCGGGAATGTATGGTGCGAAAGTCACTCCAAGCTCAAGTTCAAAATCAGAATCCTCTGCCTACTACTCAAAGGGAGAATCAAACTCAAACTCAACTCGTGACGGTCATGTGATTCTCAATATGGATGGCGACGTATGTTTCGTAGCTGGAGGTAGTAATCCTTCACAACCTCAAGCCACAACTGGAAATTTCTCGTCAAATGTTCCAAGCTACAACTACTCACAGATGCCCATGAGTGTTAAATCAGCTGAACAGCAGTTTGCTCTATATGCATCCTTCATTGCATCATATGAGAACTACATCAAAGGTAAAATAGTTGACCCTGCAACTTTGGATGAAGACTAAGATCAGATCGATGCTGATGATTTGGAAGAGATGGACCTGCAGTGGCAGATGGCTATGATAGTAAGAAGGGTAAAGAGATTCATGAAGAAAACGGGTAGAAAGTTCATTGGAGAAAGACCAGGGTTTGATAAATCAAAGGTTCGATGTTACAACTGTCAACAAAATGGTCACTTTGCTAAGGAATGTACAAATGAGAGAGTCGAACGAAGTCAGAACAGGCCTGCATAACAGAATGGGGGAGGTAGTGAGAATAGGGCTATGGTATCTAGACAGAATGGTGGATACAACTGGAATATACAAGTTGAGGAAGTGTTCGAACAGGCTAATTTGGTAAACATTGAAACTGGAGGAAGTGAGAAGGGGACGGGAGAAAATCAAGCATATATGGCAGAAGTGAACGATCAGCTCTCTGAGGTAAGTTCTGAACTTCACTGTATACAATGTGAAAATCTGTCTGAACAATTGAAAACATTAAGTGATCAGTTTGTTAGTTTGGACACACAATTTAAAACCTTAAAAGAAGATCATCACTATACTAAAACTAGAGAAAACAGTTAATCGGTAAAAATAAAAGCTAGTGAAAAGGATATCTGAAGTCTTAAAGCCAGTCTAGCTGAAAAAATACAAGTAATTGATCTTAGTTATGAAGTGTTAGAAGAAAAAACCAAACTAATTGCTGAAAAAGATAAACAGATAGCTGATTACCAGGTAAAAGTGGTGGAACTAAACAGAAAAATTGAACAATTTATAAATTCATTAGCAATGCTAGATCACATCATAAGTGTTCAACGTTCCCCGGTTAACAAAGGGGGAATTGGATTTTCTGAAGTTCCACCACCATATAACAATAACTATACTTATAATCCTAGTAATCAGCAATCTGCGAATGTTGAGATTAGTCAGACAGCTCCAATCAAAATTTCTACTAAAGAACCTGAAATTAATAAGAGCGAAACGAGTAAGCCAATTTCTAATGTTGAGATTTCTGTTCCTAGCTCTGTCTCATCAAATTCGGACAAGTCATCCGAATCGGGTGAGATAAAAGAAGAGGTAGTGTTACTAAAACGTGGGGAGGAATATAAGACCGATGAAAAGAATTCTTCCCTAAATCCGTTTGTCCCACCATATGTTAGACAAACAGGTAGTAATGCAACCTCGACATCTGCAACAACTGTTGAGACGAAAGTTGAAAACAGAAGTTGTTTCAGATGCAATCAAGTAGGACACCTTATGCTGATTGTCCTCTAAAACAGAGAAAATTTAGAGGTATGAGGCCTCCGAAAACTGAGAATAAAACGAATGCGAACACACCAAATTTCAGACATTGGACTAATCCAAGATTTCAAAGAAATCATTCTCATTTTTTCCCAGTTAACTACCAAACCAACAATTATAATTCAGTTAATTCACTAAGGTTTGGATGGCCTCATAGCCAGTCCTCTAAAAGGTTTCCCTTCAGAACTTACAGAAACCATCCTCAAACTGACTTTGGGCAACCAAAGTACTGGATGCCGGCCAACAGATTTAATCGACCCAAGACACCAGTAGGTCTTGAGTCCCCAGATTTTAATCTATTTCTTTAATTGTGCAAGAACAGTCAAACAGAGCTGTAAACAATCTGTGGGTTGTTGACAGTGGCTGTTCCTGGCACATGACTGGTAACAAGAATTTGTTACGTGACTGGAAATCTGTTCAATGAGGAAGGGTTAGTTTCGCTGGAGAGAGTGGAGGTAGAATCAGTGGTATTGGAACTGTGACTAATAGAAGAATGAAGTTAGAGAAGAAGTTGATGAGAAAATTGCTTCACAGATTCTGTATGACGAGGAGGAGAATATTGTACAACGTCCGCATTATGAAGAAAGTCAACCTACCTCGTCAAGTGCCGTTGATACTCCTGCTGCCTCTACTAAAGAAGAATTCTACAATCCATTTCACTCTCAACATCAATCACCCACTGATAAACTCTCTTCAAATTTAGAAAACAATCTGGAAGTCGGTCCGGTTCAGACTACTGGAATTCACAAAAATCACCCTTTGGAGAACGTGATAGGTAATCTGTCTGACGGTGTTCAAACAAGAAGAAGTTTGAATGAACACACATGTGTTTACGCAAGCATTAAAGACACGGGTATCATAAACGAATGCTTGTACACCTGCTTCATCAGCCAGATTGAACCGAAGAATTATCAAATGGCTCTAAAAGATGGCTCGTGGGTTGAAGCCATGCAAGAAGAATTGGCACAGTTTGAGAAGATGGAAGTATGGAAATTAGTTGAAAAACCACAGAATGTAAATGCTATTGGTACAAAGTGGGTCTTTAATGTAAGAGAGATAAGAAAGGGATAATCATACGGAACAAGGCAAGGCTGTTAGTAAAAGGGTTCAATCAGCAAGAAGGAATCGACTACAACGAAGTGTTTGCTCCTGTGGCAAGATTGGACGCTATTCGGCTATTTTTGGCATTTGCTGCACACAAAGAGATGAAAGTGTTCCAGTTAGATGTGAAAAGTGTCTTTTTAAATGGTAAAGTCGATGAGGTGGTGTATGTTGAACAACCTCCGGGATTCCCTGACCCAGATTTTCCTGATCATGTGTACAAACTGAGTAAAGCTCTATATGGGCTACATCAGGCACCTCGTGCCTGGTACGCAACCTTGTCCGATTACTTGCTTGATAATGGGTTCGAAAGAGAAAAGATCGATAGCACGCTGTTTGTCAAGAGAAAAGGGGGAGATTTTCTACTAGTTCAAGTCTATATGAACGATATCATTTTTGCTGCATCAAAAGTCGCCATGTGTCAGGAATTTGAAGCAGTCATGAAAAAGAGGTTTGAAATGAGCGCCACGGGCGAATTAACTTTCTTTTTGGGATTGCAGGTAGATCAGAAGAAAGATGGGATGTTTATTCATCAAACAAAATATGTCCATGATGTGCTCAAACGCTTCAAGATGAACGATAGCACCCCATGATACTCCAGTTTGCGTCAACCACAAACTGGGTGCTGATTCTGACAGTGATGAAGACGTTGATCCCACCCAATATCGAGCAATCATAGGTTCTTTAATGTATCTAACTGCATCTAGACCTGATATTATGTTTGAAGTTTGTCTTTGTGCTCGTTTTCAGGCAAGCCCGAAGGAATCTCACATGAAAAGAGTGAAGAGAATATTGTGGTATCTCAAAGGCAAGCCTAAGTTGGGATTGTGGTACACGAAAGGGGGAGAATTGGATTTGGTAGCTTACACAGACTCTGACTATGGAGGTTGCAATCAGAACAGGAAGTCAACAACCGGTGGATGTCAGTTTCTGGGAGGAAGATTGGTGTCGTGGCAGTGCAAGAAGCAGACCTCAGTAGCCATTTCCACCTGCGAAGCAGAGTACATGGCAGCATCAAATTGTTGTTGTTGGATTCAACAACAATTGCGCGATTACGGTCTGAATTTCACTCAAACTCCCATTTGCATTGATAACACTGCTGCAATCTCAGTAACTAACAATCCCGTCAAACACAGCAAAACTAAACATATTGACATTCGTCATCATTTTATACGGGATTGTGCTGAGAAGAAATTAATTGTGCTTGAAAAGGTTGATTCTTTGGATAATTTTGCCGATCTTTTTACTAAAGCGTTTGACCGATCTTGTTTTCAAAATCTTGTTGATTTTAATGGGATGATCATTCCCGAGTAACCTTGTTTTTCGTTTTGTTTAAAAAAAAATCACTATCGCTTAGAATTGTGTCGGTTGCTTCAGTTTGAAGGACACATCTTCGGATATGTTTGGTCCTTACTTCTACTAGTAGATTATGAGGATAGCCATTAACCAGATGACTGAAAGTGACCGGGGCGGTTTATGATGGGTTTTTATTCTTTCGCTGAAAGACAGTCGTTCAGACTTAGTTAGAAGGACACATACTCGAATGTGGTCGGTCCAGATAATCCATTGGATCTTCAGGATAGCCGTTTACCTGAAGACTTTGACTTGATCGGGGCGATAGAATTTAACTTTTTTTAGGGAGATGATATAATTTTTCAAGTCTATAACTTCGTAAAAAGTTTCAATACAATGTTTAAAAGAAAATTGATCCAACCATAGAAAGTGATAGAAAAACTAATTCTGTGTGCTTAACTGGTGAAGTTATTAGGCCTAAAAGACTCTAGAACAACCATTGTAAGTTTTGGTAGCTTTATATGGTGCGTAAAGGTAGAAGTGATACAAAATAAATCTCCTTGATTTAATGTGGAGAATCATTCTGAGTTGTGCATGTCTCCATATACATCTTTCCGAATGATAGGCAGAAAAGTGATTACCCAGTCATACACGAGCCCGTGAGCATTCTGATTCCCGAGAAGATAGTGTCAAGTACCTGCAGTGATCCAGATTCGGGACTTGCAGGTGTCTATAATTTGAAGCTGTATTAATGTCTTTATTAAATATATATATATATATATATATATATATATATATATATATATATATATATATATATGTTGTCAAGAATCTGATGCTTGTGTTGTTTCAAATATCAATAAAGAGGCAAGAAAGAGAACGGGAAGAAGACTCTAAAGATCGATGTGTGCTTACTGTTTAATCAGACACTACGGGTCGAAGTCAACTCGGGGTGACTTGGGGAAAGCCAAATACGCTTTGAGAATAGATAGGAGGCAGCACAATCTCTCATGTGATGTCCATCTAAAGTTTGAGCTTAATTGAACCTAATCCGTATCACAGAAGCGATGAAAACCATACTAAGTTTTATACCTGCTTACAACCTGTTTCTTTATGTCATAATACCGCTGAACATGGATCTATGTGACAGCCACTTTATTAGTATGATTCCTGTTCGGACCTTTTCTAAAACATGCAGGTCCTCGTCAAGACTGTAATTTGATCCCGTTTAATTAATTATCTTTACTTTATTTTGTGTTTTATACCATGGTACGTTTTAATAAACACTTGGTTACTAGTTTTGATCCCTTTCTCTTTAATCTAATTTAAGGCAATGTTGTTTATTAAGAAGTTGGATCAAGCGAAATTATTATCACAGTGAAGTTGACCAGCGAAGTTGTCACAGGGGCGAAGTTAAGATATTTTCAAACCTATATAAAGGGTTAACTTGGTCAAACTCTTTACAAACTTTCAAACCTAGGCGAACTTAAACCCACTCTCTTCTAACCCTCGGCGTACTTGTACTTCGATTCGAACCTCATTATTATCTGTTTCTAGTCCGTGTTAAAGGTGTGTAGGATCGGTATAACATGTAATTCATATTAATGGTGATAATCAGAGGCCTTGGTGATTCGATTTGTGACATAGTTTGTGCTAACCTTTAAACACTCGATAAACTATTTGTTTTTACTGTGTTTGTAACCCATTTGGTCTTCTAGATCTCAATAGAAACATCTTTTCATGTTTTCATTCTCAAATACACCAAACAAAACCATGATCAGTTTAGGCGAAGTTAGGGTTTATGCGAAATTGTTCTCAACTTCGCCCTAGGTCTAACTTCGCCTGCTCAGTTTTTCTTATATAATTAAATAGTCTGGTTTGTTCTTAGGCGAAGTTAGGGTTAGGCGAAGTTATCCTCAACTTCGCCTTAGGATTAACTTCGCCTGCTCAAGCTAATATTATTTAAAAGTTCTGGTTTGATGTTCTCAGGCGAAGTTAAGGTTTAGGGCGAAGTTGTACTCAACTTCGCCTTATGGCTAACTACGCCTGCACATGAGGTGTTATCATAAATTCGCTCATGGTAAAAGGCGAAGTTATGATCTGCTACGTAAATGTTCTAACTTAGACCGTTTGTTGTGCAGATATGGCTGTTGTGGCAGGGGCTGGTAGTGCTGGGGGTGACGAAGGTGGTGACAACAACCGACAGTTCTTTCCGGGTCACAACATGTATATCACTTTGGATCCGGATGCTAGGGGTAACGACGACTATCGCGAGATCATATCCTTCCTTGTTCGCTCACGTATTTTTCACGCCATCACTACTACTCTTCCCATTTCTCTACCAAATATTGAAGACTTTTGGCGAACGGTAGAATATGACTGTAGAGTTGATCCTCCGGTTATGCGCGCTACAGTGAACAATCAGGTGGTGCAGTTCTCGGCAGATCAAATCAGAGTCCATTCAGAGATGGTGCATTTCTACGTATGGACTATTCGGGTCCGTTGGGTGACACTCAAAGGAGAAAGGGATTTTTATTAGATCAGTGGCGTTTTCTGATGCACGTGATGATAGTGTGCATGTCTGGTCGTAAAGCTGGTACTGACGGTATGGGGGCAATGATGCAATCTGCAATGACAGCCCTAACTTACAATAAGCCCTACAGCTTTAGTCAGATGGTGTTTTATGAAATTGATCGTCAGAGACGCGCGGTCGCCAGGGAAATATTTTTAATGTACCCGAGATTTTTACAGATGATTTTGAATTATGTAGCCCCTACGCTGCCTCAACGACGCCCTATCCATTATGTTGAGAGTGTAAGTAAGAGAATCTTTGCACAATGTAGGTCGTCAAGTGCTCGTAGCAAACCCGAGCTTCGTCCGCGGCACACTGCATTGTTTGGTTATTTGGTGAACCCTACTTATATTGCTCCTCTAGGAGATGAATTTCGTGACCCGGCACCGCAACAGGCTGATGTTCCTCAACCACCTGTACAGCAAGCACTGCCTGCTGATCCTGTTGCAGCTCCGGAAGAACAGGTCGATCTTGAAGCAGCCTTTGGTGGCCAAGGGTTCTTTGACATGGAACAAATTGATCCAGCTGCTGAGGTTCGAGCCCCAGTATCTGAGGCATCTGGTGTGAATGTTACGATGGTAGCTACGTCTGTAGCAGATTCTGAGAGAACCGACTCTGACTCCTCCGCTGATGATATCGCTGAAGCACAACAGATTCTGGTCAGACAAGAAAGAATACATGGCAAGAGAAAGAAAGACTCGGATGACAGTGAATCTAACTTTGAGGAGGAGTTATACCAGTTGATACGACGATCGAAGAAGGTCAGAACTGGTGAGGGTTCCGGAGTTGGTGAAAGCTCAAGGGTGGTTTGTTTCTCTCCACCCTCGTTATCTGGTTTGACTATGGTTCCTGCTTCAATGACTGTGACTGTACCGATTACCTCCAGTGTTCCTGTGGTAACAACGTCATCATCATTTGGTATTCCACCAACCACGTTTCAGTTTTCTGCTCCGGAGATAGTTTCCTTGCCACCTCCTACTGTTACTCCATCGGAGGTTGTTGAAAGATTTGTTGAGTCAACGTTGGTTGCTATTGCGGGTTTATCTGTCACAATACCACCCGCGGTTACTGTTCAGCCTGCTTCTGATACTCCATCCAGTTTGGGAATACCTCCACCTTAGGCTCAAGACGTTTCTCACATGCGTTTTGATTTTGATGCTACCTTGTCTGATTCTGAAAGGATAGCTGCTCTTGAACGGGTAGTTGCTGAACAGTCAAGAATCAATTTAATCCAGACTCAAGCTATCCAGCGACTTGTAGCAGAAAATCAGATCCAATCGTCCCTCCTTGTTGAGCACGGTAAACTATTTGATGCTTTAAAACAGTTCTTAGCATCTCAGGGGGAGACGAGCTGCAAGGGCGACGAGTTGAGAACCAAGAATTGTCAAGATAGAAACGATGATCCCAATGCATCGAAAGGTGCAGGTGGTGAGTTGCAAAGATCCGAACAAACTCTTAGGACATCCACATCTCAGGGGGAGTCAGCTGGTACAGCAGGTGGATCAGGTGGTGAAAATGTCGTGGTTGTTGATGATGAGGAAATGTTGGGTGATGATGATGTGGGTGATGATGATGTGTTAACTATTGAGGAGATTGAAAAGATAGGAGAACAGATTGTGATTGATAGTGAGATAGAAGAAGGTGAGATTGTAGATGATAGTGTAAAACATGATATTCCAGACGTTGACAAGGTGAATGTGAGTCAAGATATGGATGTGTCTGATGAGTCTGAGTGGGAAGAACAGCCGAGATGGAAAGAAGGCTATGCTCAATGGTTTGTTAAGACAAAGAAGCCAGCGGTTCCAACAATGTTCAAAAAGTGTTACAATATCAAAGGGTATGCTGAGTCGAAGAAAGGTATTATTTGCTGGCTGTATGATGAGCAGTTAAAGTTATTTGTGATTAAACGCTTTGATGGGATTCAGTATTTTAAGAGGACGTTGAGATCTCTCAATACCTTGCCTGAGTGTGAGGTGAAGGATTTGGCTAGATTGGGTTTGATTAATAGGAGTGATGACAATATGGCTAGAATAATTGGGAAGATTGTGTGGAAAGAAAGTGTGAAAGAGAAGAAGTTTGTGTTGTTGAAGCCTCAGAAAGGGAAGCTAGTTGAAGATAAGGAAAGAGGAATGCGAGCTGATGGCAAACCTTGGATGGTGATGAAATATAAGCCGATTCGGTTCTTGAAAGAAGTGCCGATGAAGATAATGCCCAAGGATGTTTTAAAGAGTCTCAAGTGGTGGTACGTTGATAGCCAAACAGCTGAAGCAGTTATGGAAGATGAAGACGAACAGGAAATTCTGAGAGTGTATGATCCCATGCACTTGGTAAATTTGTCTCAAGCTGACTTGCAGGTGCTAAACGATAAGAAGATATTCTATATTTCTGCATGGAAAGATGAAGCCAAGAAGTACCAGAGGGTGGTATCTGTCTGTGTAAGACTGGGCGTTCATGCTTGAAGACGGGTGACACGAGATTTTTGGGATTGCTAGACACGAGAATGAAGATAGAGATATGAAGCTACTGCCAAGGGGGAGTCTGTTGGTGCATAATGTCAGTAGTTCAGTATCTCGTGTTTTGTATGTGTCTGTAATCGTGTTAGTTTGTTTGTTTTGGTTTTGAATATTGTTTTACACAAGTTCGCCTGGGATGTAGGCGAACTTGGAGATAAGCGAAGTTATGACAACATCGCCTAGTATGTTAGGCGAAGTTGTCGAGATTATATAAATCTCACTTCGGCTTATTTTGAATTACGTTTTTACGAACGTGTTGGTGATTATTGATATCACGTGTTGAAGTGTTGCAATACAATCGTATTTGTTAGTATTGTAACGTGTCTTTGTTTATCGGTTCAACGTATTATCTATCTTACGCTAGTATCGTATTACGTGGGGATTCCGCACCCTCGAGTTACGAGATACTCCTGTGTTACGAGCTGCTCTGATACCAACTGTAGGTTCCCAGCCGGATCTACACAGGAGTATCTCGTAACACGAGGGTGCGGAATCCCCAAGTAATACGATACGAGCGTAAGATAAATAATACGTTGAACCGATAAACAAAGACACGTTACAATACTAACAAATACGATTGTATTGCAACACTTCAACACGTGATATCAATAATCACCAACACGTTCATAAAAACCTAATTCATAATAAGCCGAAGTGAGGTTTATATAATCTCGACAACTTCGCCTAACATACTAGGCGAAGTTGTCATAACTTCTCTTATCTCCAAGTTCGCCTACATCCCAGGGGAACTTGTGTAAAACAATATTCAAAACCAAAACAAACAAACTAACATGATTACAGACACATACAAAACACGAGATACTGAACTACTGACATTATGCACCAACAAGACACATAAGCTATAACATTCCCTTGTTGCATTAACACGCAACCTAACCTGTGATACAAGGCATCAGTACAAACAACCAAATCCTCGTCATATTCGGGTAGAGCAAGGATTGGAGCTTGCGTGAGTCTTTTATTTAATTCCTCAAAATCCTCCTCTTGAAACTTTCCCCAAGTGAACACTGCAGACTTCCAGGTCATTCTGGTCAATGGTGCAGCTATCTTGGAGAAGTCTTCGATGAATGTCCTATAATAGCCAGCCAACCCTAAGAAGTTGTGTATATCAGTCGGGTTCTGCGGAGTCTTCCAATTCATTATTGCCTTGATCTTTGTTGGGTCCATAGTAATACCTTCTGTATTGATCACATGACCTAGAAATTGCACTTCACGCAACCAGAATGCGCACTTCGAAAATTTAGCATACAAATTCTCTTTTTTCAAGATCCCTAATAATTCTTTGACATGCTCAGCATGGTCAGACTCGCTCTTTGAATAAATCAATATATCGTCAACGAAAACGATAACTGACTTGTCCAACATCGGTCGACGTACTCTATTTATCATGTCCATAAATGTTGCTAGAGCATTTGATAGACCGAACGACATCACGAGTAACTCGTAGTGTCCATACCGCATCTGAAACACTATCTTTGGGATGTCTGCCTCTTTCACCTTCAGCTGATGATAGCCTGATCTAAGATCTATTTGCGAGAACTGACTCGAACCTTGCAGTTGGTCAAATAAATCATCAATCTGTGGCAACGGATATATGTTCTTCACTGTAAGCTTATTTAACTCACGATAGTCTACACACATTCTCATACTTCCATCCTTCTTCTTGACAAACAAGACCGGTGTGCCCCACGGGGAAACACTCGGCCTTATTATATCTTTATCGAGGAGTTCTTGCAGTTGGGACATCAACTCTTTCATCTCAAACGGTGCCATGCGGTAAGGTGCTTTCGCGACGGGTTGTGCTTCTGGTAGTAAGTCTTTCTGAAATTCTATCTCTCGCTCCGGTGGCAACCCCGGATGGTCCTCAGGGAACACTTTTGGATAGTTGCGCACAACAGGAACATTTTTCACTTCTTTTGTCTTTGGCGTAGCTTTGACAATAAACGCCAGGTAGGCACCGCACCCTCACCTTAATAATCCTTCAGCCTTTATCATCGAAATGACATTAAGCCCTGAACATTCTATATCACCATAAACCGTCATCGTACTATCATTCAAGGATTTTAATCTTATTAATCTACTCTTACCCACTATCTAAGCTTCAAACTCAGATAGCCAGTCCATTCACAAAACCACAACGAACCTCCTAAGGTCATAACATACAAGGTAACAGGGAACTCAAGTCCCTCTAACTCTATCTTACCGTCCTTAACCATTCTCATTATCCTAACCGAGGTCTCACTAGCGGTTTCTACTTTAAAAGTTTTTGGCAAACGACAACATTTCATTTTTAGCTATCTTACTAAATGTCGTAGCTACAAAACTCCTATTTGCTTCTGAATCAAACAACACAGAAGCGGAAATTCCGTTTACTATAAACGTACCTATCACCACATCAGAGATTTGCTTAGCCTGCTCCTGAGTCAGCATGTAGGCCCCGGTCCTTGTCCTCGTCTGATCAGCATCCCTCTTTCCACTTCCTCCAGCTTCACCCTCAGTACACTCTCTTGCTATATGGCTCGGCTTACCACACTAATAACATCCGGGCTTTGCGTCACATTCATTGGCATAGTGTCCCGCCTCTCCACACTTGTAGCAAGCATTCGAACCAAGCTTGCACTCACCAGCATGAATCTTACCAGAATTATAGAAAATGTATGAACCATTACTCCATCTGCACTCACCACCATGTATCTTACCACATGTCTTACACAACTTCTTCTCCCACGCTCTCTACTTCTTATCTCAGGGGTTCCACAACTGATACCGGGTTGCTTGGCTAGAGCAACCCTCTTCTTTTCCTTCTTCTCTTCTACCACCACCTTATCTACAGCCAGATCATCGTAAACCAACTCTGCAAGCTCAACAGCAGCGTCGAAAATAGTAGGTTTACTTGTCTTGACCAAAGTGTGGACGTTCTGCGGTAGTCCTCTTATGTAACACTTGATTCTTTTGGCTTCAGTATTCACCATGTCAGGCACCAACCTACACATGCGATTGAATTCAGTAGTGTTCTCGCGGTGTGTCATATTTCCCGTCTTTAGGTTCAGAAACTTCATCAAAACCCTTTCAACTTCAGCATCAGCACAGAATCGCTTCATTACCAGCTCCTTCAGGTCATCCCATCTCATTGCCTTAATCTCCTCTCGAGTCTTCCTCTGCTCCGCAGTCTCCCACCAGTACATAGCCTCTTCACCAAACGACTGAGTAGCATAACCTACTGCTTGATCATGACGGCACTCGCTAATTGGGATAACCTTGTCCATGGTGGTTATCCACTGAAGAGTAGAGATATTGTCTCCTAAACCAGTCAACTTCGGCGGGTCGCAACCCTTGAACAACTTGTAGTTTCACCCTCCTCGTACTCTTTTTCTCTCATCAACCTTCACAGATAGAACTTCACTCGAGTCACATTTCTCATCATCAGCTTTCTTACCATCATCTCCCGCCCTCTCAGCGGTCCTCGCATGGCTTGCAGCAGACTTGCCAGGATGTAATTCCTTTACTGTAGCAGCTACTGCCTGCGCAATGGCTGCTTGAACTGCAGGGTCAAGTTGATACCCCTCATTGTTGCTCGGGTTCTGTCCAGCTGCACTTCCTTCTTCCCTTGTGTTAGCAACTGACTCTACAGAAGGTTCCCGGGAAACGCATGGCCTTCCACGACGTCCCATACGACCTCCTTGACCGAAAACCTTTCTTGCTCTAGCCATTTGTATTCTATAAGGAAACACAAACATCATCACTCAATGAACTATTAGTACAAGGATAGTAAGGCTAACAGGTAATAACAGTGGCCAGCTGTGATTAGCTGATCATGTAACTCTTCGTCTCCTATACACTTCCCTTTGTGAGTCCACTTGTGCTAGGTTCTACTTCTAGACAGTTAGGTAATCAAACCATTCATATAACCATACACTCCTATCCCTAGAAACTAAGCTATCTTTATTACACGTTCTTACATTACACATGAAATTAATCATACACTTTAAAGAAAAACAATCTCGGTATTTCTCATCCCATTTAATTTAGACTAAGGGGAATGAACATTTTAAATACATGATCACTAGATTAAAAACAACCTAAAGCCTAATTTGCGTATTATCAACCCACTTCCCGTTAGACACAACACACAATAATATTTAACTCATAAGACAATGAACCAATATCAACTATAAAATTCGCACATATTCCCTCAAATTTGCGTCAGAAGTAGCCACTACTAGTGACCTATATTTTGTTGACAGTCCATGTCTCCTGCAGTCACTAAAAAAATTAGTTCGAACGAGGGATCCAAGCCATTAAAGTCTTAAATTTTCAAAACTTATCAACAAATTAAAAATCGTAAAAATAACCGTCATACTATTTTAGTGTCTTGGTTGGATTACATGTTGATCTTTTTGATGGAACACAATTGTTTACCAAATCTTATATTATAATTATAATATGAAAATTGATGATTTCCATAATTCTGAAATCGTCGCAGTTGCTCACAAATTTTTGATCGAAATAAATTGAATTCCCTTAAATTTATTATAATTCGGTGAAGAACTTCTACGTCTGTTAAAATGTTTATAATATGAGCACTCATGAGTAAAGCTAGATTTGTTTCTTTGAAAGTGAGGAGTAAAATCATTACCCCTGTTTACTCATGTTTCCTCTTTTACTTTTCCATATATCCATTGTGGTGATTTAACATTCTTTTCTTCATCACTATTTTTCATTCCATTCTTAAAAGGGCACACTAATCACATGATGATACGGTTTATTCAAGTCAACCGTCAATCTCTCAAGAGAAGAAGAGAAAATAGACCCAAAATAATAATGCTTTCTTATTAATTATGAAAACATAGAAACATCAAATAAGAACAAAGTAAAACTTCAAATCCAAACAAAAAACAATTAAAAACAAACAAATAATGATATTTAAATATTAAACGTATCCCACAAGATTTTAGATAACCAGTGTTAATCCAAATAGGAGATTGCATGATCGTATCAACTCCGAACCCCTTGAAAACGTGTTTGTCTTCAAAGACGGAATTCTGTTGCCAAGGCGGTCGTCACTCGAGTTCTTCAACGACAAGTGGGGTGGTCTCAACATAGCACCACTGTGGGCGCCATTAGAGTCTTGCAACACTATACCTTATCTTCATTATGTGATGGGTTTTTTCTCATTGGAAGTTTGCAACAAATTTTAGCTGACGGGACAAAAGTTGTAGTTGGTGGTGTGCTTTTCCTTTTGATGATAATAAACTTGACAACATTTGATGGATTCGTTACTGTCCTCAATCCACTAGTTGGGATGGGAACAAAGGTTTTTGGTGTCAATGTGATTGTTGAATTAATGGAATCAGGGTTATCTGCACCAATATGAAATTGATTAAGCATTTCATCAGTGAAAATATCCCATGTGATGAAGTCTGAACTTCAATGCCAACCATTAAACCACTAGAATGGTTCATCAGCGAAGGATTCAACAAGATATGGAATCGCCCAAGAAAGCACCAATTGATACGGTCTATTCGAAACAACCGTCAATCTCCCAAGAACACAAGAGAAGAAGAGAAAATAGACCCAAATAATAATTCTTTCTTATTAACTATGAAAACATAGAATCATTAAATAGGAATAAAGTAAGACTTCAAATCCAAATCAAACACATTTAAAGATAAACTATTAATGATATTTAAATACTGAACATATCCCACAAGATTTTAGATAACCGCTTTTAATCCAAATAGGAGTTTGCATGATCGTATCACATAACCCTTGTTGTGACAATGAAAACATGATCTTCTTTTAAAAATGTTTAAGCTACTAGTCCTAGAACTCACACTCCATTCTTGATTTGAGTATGAGAATGAAGTTGGTTCTTTAATATGCTGATTCTTTGAATTGAAACATTTTTACTTTCAACAAGTTTAATGTTTGATTATTTCTTTAGTGTAACAACTTCATCTTTCATCTCACCTCCTCCAAGGAATTTTAGCTGATAAACAAGTTGATTTTTTAGGTCCAACGACCGTGTTAAGTTTCTCATCTTCCCCTGACTAGTTGGGTTTAGGACTAGTTTCGTGAAGTTTGGCAATTTCGCCTCATCTGTTAATTTCGCTGCAGCAGGGGTAGCAAACATGTAGGAATCTTAGACAAATTCACCTCCTGTATTTCAGCGATGTCAATTTTAGTTGACTGGTCACCTGTTGACTTTACACAAAATAGAGAATTGTAACATCTTACATTTGATAATAACAAATTAAAGAGGTTTGTTTATTTAAGGGTGTGTTTATACTTAATTAGAGGTATATAATAATAATTTGGGTTGTGGACATGGAAATAAAAGATTGATTAGGGGTTGGTTATGGGCCTTAAGGTCCATGGGCTTATCTTATATAAGCATCATAAACCACCCTAAAACCCTAAGTACTCATTTCAACATTTTCCTCCACACACTAAAAAACACACACATACTCTCCTTCAAACTAGCAAAAGGAAGGAGGATTTCGTGTTTAGGCATCACTAAACAACAAGAAACCCGTCTAGATCATGTGTTGACTCATATCCAAAGCAAATCGGGTCCAAAAAGGTACGTTTTTTATATAAAGGTTAGGTTATAGATATCGATTTTTCTTAAGATTTGATACTAAGGAAAATTGGACATATCATGTAAGAAAAACCCAAACTTTTCCATAAACGGGTTGTTGGTAGCAATTTGGGATGAACAATTGATGTTAGGGTCGTGTAAGAACTGATAGGTGAAGTTGTTAAGATCCAGAACTCGTTATATTGGTAAAACGGGTCATAATGTGTTGAAAGAAAAAGTTTGTAATTAAAGAGTAGAAAAACCTGGTTCGAATCGAATTTATTGGTATGAAAAAAATTCAATTTGATTCGTTTGCCATAATTCGATTCGATTCATTTCCTAAAATTCGATTAGCCCAAATTCGATTCGCCTGGTTTGTTCAATCTCGATTCAATTTGTTTAATATAATCAGTTGTTCAAACTCCATTCATACGAGCCACGCGAGGAGGGTTTCCCATAACTTTCAGTTTGGCAATTATAGCCCTTATAGTATCCATAAATGCGTTTCAAGCCCAAGTTAAGTGATTTTAACGATTGTTTAACATATTTAGGTGACATACCAATATAAAATGAACTAAAAAAATAAAATATTAATAAATATTGACAAACCTCGTTTGAGTAAATTAAAAAATAAAGAACTAAAAAGCAAAATAGTTTTGATTGTTTTTTAATTTTCAAATTTTTATGAATAATAAAATAAAACAAGTAACGCAACACTAAGCGCACTAGCACCCCCCCCCCCCCCCCGGGCATGGAGCCACTTTGATGACTGTCTTTTGTGTCATGTAAAAACCTAATTAAACTATATAGGTAGAGTAAATAGGATATCGTATCTACGAAAAACATGTGGTCAGTGTTACAAAATTTATTTGATTATTTAATCTACATTTAACAAAGGTGGACAAATACTGTCAAGTAAAAATTGAAAGATTTATTTTAGAAACAATTAAGGTTAAAAAAAATTGTGAAATTTTTTTTTAGAAACATGTGTGAATCCTTTTGTTCTTTCTTTTATGAGTAAAATGCCTTTTTCGTTCTTGTGGTTTGACAAATAATGTGAATTTAGACCCAAAAGGTTTTTTTTTTTTTTTTTTTTTGCATATGGACCCTCAACGTTTCCCAGTTTTTGCCAATTACATCCAAATCACTAACCCCGTTAAATTTAATCGTTAAGTCAGGGTATACATGTCTTTTCACTATTTATTTATTATATTACTTATTTAAGTGAACTGCGGTTTTCGCCCTTGTGGTTTGTTCAAATCTGTGGTTTTAGTCTAATAGTTTCAAGTTTGTAATTTTCGTCCTTATAGTTTCATTTTACTTGCAACTAAATCCGAATTTATTAACATCGTTAAGCCTGGTCGTTATCCCATTTGTGTGCCTCTCACGTGAGACCATTTTTGTTGTTTTACTCCCCAAATAAACCCCAGTCCTAATTCGGAAGCCCCCTCACGTGAGGGGCTGGTATGTATTTGGGGAAATAGGGGGGAGCAAAACTGCCCCTCACATCAAGGGCACACTGATGGGTTTAACAACCAGACTTAACGATATTAGGGAATTCGGGTTTAAATGTAAGTGAAATGAAACTATATGGAAGAAAATTGCAAGTTTGAAACTATTAGACTAAAACTGCAGATTTGAACAAACCAGAGGGACAAAAACTGCAGTTCACTGAAATAAGTATTATAATAAAGAAATAGTGAAAATACATGTTCACCACAAACTTAACGATTAAATTTAACGACGTTAGTGATTTGGATGTAATTGTCAAGAACTGTAAAGGTGGAGGGTCCATATGCAAAAAATAAACCTTTTGGACTAAATTCGTATGATTTGTCAAACCAAACGAACGAAAAGAACACTTTACTCTTCTTTTATTTTCGTTTCGTGAGGTCTTCCATGGTTTAGGCCCAACTCCAAAAACCAAAGCCCAACATGATAAATTTATCATATTATGATACGGTCCGGTCCATGATCAGTCTTGTTTCATTTGATTGAATTTATGGTGTTTCAACAGAGAACAAATTCCAATCCACCCATCGAAGATGGCTGGACACCTAAAATCCATTTAAACCAATATCAAGGACCTAAAAAACACATTTTCTTCAGAAGCCTACTGGTTAAAAAAATCCACTGTTTATATAACTCATATTTACTTAGCTCATTTATTGTGATTCCTACTTTGATGGGAGTGATAATGTAGAATAAGTGGTCAATGGATTGAACATTTATCTGTTTAAAATTAACAAAAATTTAGCTCACGCAATCGTTTGTTTTCTCTTACGTTTCAGAATACTTAATGGAATCTAGCATATGTGAACAAAGTCCTTCATTCACTTCTCATATAATTAAGCTGGTCAGGTTCCGGCGGGATCGGAAAGACATAGAAAGAGTTTGGGTAGATAGTCCACCAAGTATTCTGGGCACGTTCCCGTAGAATCCGTTTTTAACATGTGCACAGCCTTGGGCCTGCTAACAATAACATAGATGATTTTTCAATATAATATGAAAGCTTTCGGTAACTAACCTGTCCGCTAGCTAGCTGCATTGATAAGTCCCCGCCAAAGAATGGACATTCCACCATGGCCTGCAAACATTAATGGTACGATGAACTATCTATGGCATGAATGCCTCTCGTACTAATCAGTCTGCTTCATTGATAGGTCCCCGCCAGAGAATGGATGGATCGCCAACAGTACTATCACCGAATTCATACATTATTATGGTTTTAAATACGTGTAGGGTGGTACATCATTCTGGTAGTTATTAGGTATGCTTCACATATTTAATTTTAAAGCAGGTAATAGTTTTGGAATTATTAACTTACTAGCTTTTGAACCCGTGTATTATACGGGATTTGTCAAATGAAAAAAAATAAATAAGTTCTATTATTTAAAAAAAAGAAATAAAATGAAAGATAAAAATAAATTAAGAAATTAGGTATTATATTTTAATTGTGATTCTTAAAAGAATTTTCATGATTGAAATTGCATGTAGCTTACATACCATATAATAAATCTAAAAGATGCATTGATGATGATAAACCGAGTTGCTATAAATGCAATTGACTACACAAGCCTTTGAGGCTATATTAGTTTTTATTGAAGTTGTTTTGAAATGAACCAAAATCACCATTTTGTAAAATGATCCATACGTATTCAATGATTGCCTCATGTCAAATCAGAACGAAACATGCGATACAATTGTAGTCCGAAATGCGACAAACACAATTTGGTAATAGGATTGCATGTCCAAAAGGTGTCTTCACATTAAGTGCAACATGTGATACAAATTTTGTATACAAAGAAGTATTTTCAAATTTGTAAACATCATTTTAAGGTCTCATTTACCATGTAAATTAATGTATTAGACAATGTAAACGATTTATGAATTATAAAATTTTCACGTTTCAAGACTTATAAAATGTATCTTCTTCATGTTTCACTATGTGTAATACACATGGTGGATAATATGAACTTAATGTAATTTTTCGTGTAACAATGTTTAAAAGATGATGATTAATGTGCATATAGACAATAATTTATAGTACAATGTAATCAGATTACATATATGCACACCTAAATATATACTTTATGCAATGTTGAAAAACAAAAACCAACCCAATAATTGATTATATTTAGCATCAATTATTCTTGAATGGTGATTATAAAACGTGGCATTTATACACCTTTAAATAGTTAATAAAATCCATCTAACGATGCTATAACTCAACTGATAAAATGGTTTTGACTAATGGATAGATATGATGAATGAGATGAGATATTAGGAATTATGATAAAAAATTAGGCTATGAGTGAATGTAGGCTTGACACTTAAGCATCGACACTTTGTTTTATTAGTAGAGTAACATAAGATTTGTTTTGTTGAAAATGATTATGTAATAAATGTATATGAAATTAAAAAACGAAATTTTGCAGTTTCCAAAAAACAAAGAATTCGATTTTATAACTTTTTAGAAAAAATCAAATTATAGAACTCCAAATTTCTTTAGGTATATATGATCATTATTTCAATGCTCAAAAGTTTTTTTTAGAATGACTATGTTTATAATTTTAAATTAAAGATAAAAAATTAATAATCACATTAATTGGAATTTTAAATTACAAATTTATATATATATATAAAATGAGAAGTCTCGCATAATTCAAACTGAATTCATGAGTCCCTATTGTTGAAACATGTGTTGACATCTTTAATAAAAAGTAATGTATACATTAAGCAAAATTATGTTTTAAGTTTTATATTATTGTAAATAGTCATTCATGTATGCATTATTTCATGAGATGTAACTCATGTGTCAAACCATTTTCACCAATGACCCATGAATAGCATGGATTAAGGAGAAGAGAGATTAGAATATTAGTATGGAATTTTAATCTAGGAATGAATGTGGTTAAGACACCTAGGCATCATTATTTTTGTTTATTAGTATTGTAAGATAGTGTGACGGGTTTCTTGAATTGTATACAGTAAAAACTGCAATTTTAGTTATAAGACACCCCAGAAGTGTCAAAATTATATATATATATTTAAGGGTTAAAATAAAAATACATAGTTTTGTAAGAAGCATAATAATAGATGTACACCCTTGGATTTAAGATCTAGTGGTTGAGATTGTTAGTTTTTAAAAGTTGTATAGTTTTTTATTTACATGTTATAGTGTCCTATTTGGGTGATGTACTTTATTTTAAAGTGTTCTCACAAAACAATTATTTTTTATTTGAACCATTTTCTATATATATATATATATATATATATATATATATATATATATATATATATATATATATATATATAGGATGAGTATCATTACAGAACTCTTAAATTATTTGAGAACTTGAAGGAACTCTTAATAGCTAACGTTTTTTATAAAATTTTTTGAATGTTAATGTTAATGTTATTTAAGTGTAGTTTTATCACTTTTTATATTTATATTTACGATTACGATTATGAAAATTAGTTTCTACAAATATCTAAACTTCTTCTTTTTTTTTTGCATATCTGTAAATTTGTTATTACAAAAATTTTACACATATGTAAACTTGTGATTTATATATGTAATAAAAAATTTATATATAAAATATGGTAATACTAGTCTCAAACAATTTTAATATATGAAACAAGTTAAAACTTTTTTTGATTTTTATGAGTTCTTAGAAGTTCTTAATTTTTTTAGAAATCTAAAATGATACCAACCATATATATATATATATATATATATATATATATATATATATATATATACTGTACAACAATTGCTTAACGTACAATATGTTCGCGAAACACGCTCAAATGCAAAAACAAATTGCTCAAAGGCAAAAAAAACTAAAACACTCGGCAAAAAAAAATTAAACGCTCAGCCATAATACTAAAACGCTCAAGAAAAAATACTAAAATGCTCAAAACGGTTTTCGTGAAGAAAAATAAAAAAAATGATCGATTAACAATCCGAAACTATTTATTTCGGTGAACCAATTATTAATTCAATATGTATTGACGATTTCAAGATCTTGAGATGTGATTTCACGGATCGATTACATGAATATAAGTATTCTAGTATCTATTGTATGTTAAGCAATTATTGTATTCTATCTTTTCTCTCTCTCTCTATTTATATATATATATATATATATATATATATTTATATTTTAATTTTATTTATTGTAAGGAAGTTAATAATTTAATTAAGATTTGATGATAAAATGGTTTCACAAATTAATGAACTATTATAACCTGTTTTAAAAACTATCTCGGTTTGGTGAGACCTTTGATCCGTTTATTTTTTTTTTACTATAAAATTGTTTTTTAATTATTAATATTTTTTTCAAAAAAATAGGACAATTAATTTTTGTTATATCTCTATTTTATAAGAAGTTTCATATCAAATATTTGGTGAGATTAGTTTTTAATTTAAAGAGATGTTATAACCCGTTTAAGGAATGTCCATGTTTGGTAATACCCATACCCGTGAATTCGGGTAAAATGCATGTGAAACCTCAATTTACAAATAATGCAATCTGCTGGCCTGAGAGAATTTAGGGAGCAACCAGAGAGCTTTTAAAATTTTGTTATATATATAGGATTAGGATCATGTAAGAACAATTTTGAAATTGAGAACATTGAGAACCATTTTAGACCACAAAAAAGACTCCTTTTAACAAAAAAATAAAAAAAAGTTATAAAACAAAAAAAAACTCTAAAATAAAAAAAGTAAAAAAACCAAAATATTTATTTTTCATCCCAGTTTTATAAAAAAATTGAAATAAAATATCGGTTTAACAAAATTATACACATATGTATAATAATTATTTTTTAAATTTTATACATGTTTTTTTATACACATATGTACAATTTAAGGTATATGATAATGTACATATGTGTACATTATGTAATTAGAGATTAGATGAATTTATACGCATGTATAAAATACGAAGTATTTTTTATTCATTTTTATTTTTTTTATGAAACAGGAATGAAATATACGAATTTTGGTTTTTTTACTTTTTTAAATTTTTGTTATTTTTTTTATGATTTTTTAAATATTTTTAAAAGGTTTTTTTAGTAGTTCAAAATGGTTCTCAAAGTTTTCAATTTCAAATGGTTCTCTTAGGATCTTTACCCTAAATATATATATATATATACACACACAAATATATATATATATATATATATATATACATATATATATATACACACACACTAGTTTTTATCCCCCGTATTACGGGGGTTGTGTTTCTTTTTCATGTCTAATATTTATATTTTTTGGATTTTATTTTTATTTATTGTAAGAAGTTAATAATATACTTAGGGTTTGATGATGAAATGGTTTCACAAAAAATTGAGATGTTGTAACCCGTTTAAAAGCTATCGGTTTGATAAGACCCATGACCCAATTATTTTTTTTACCATACAATTGTTACTTAATATAAATAATATATTTTTCTTAAAAAATTGAATATTAATTTTTAGTATATCAATGTTTTATAAGATTCTCATATCAAGGTGAAATTATATTCTAATATAATGAGATGTTATAACGCGTTTAAGGTTATCTGGCTTTAGTGAAACCAATACCCGTGAATTCGGGTCAAATCTGTAAGAAGCCTTCATTTACATATAAAATAATCTGATGGTTTAAGAGAAGATAATAAATAAAAGAGCTTTTAAGGATTTCGTTTATATATATATTTAAGATTAAGATTGTTAGTTTCATACTTTTTATTAAATAATACTTTTTTTGTTATATTAATTTTTAGTATATCCTTAATTTTTAGGATTTTAATATCAAATATTTGGTGAGGTTAATTTTTAATTTAATGAGATGTTATAACCCGTTTAAAGAATATATATGTTTTGTAAGACCAATACCCGTGAATTCGGGTCAAATGCATAAAAAGTCTCCATTTACAAATAATGCAAATCTGGTGACTTCAATAAAGGGAGTAGCAACCATATCGCGACACCTAATATGATTGAGGTTTCATTTATATATATATATATATGTATGTATGTATGTATATATATATATATATATATAAAATCAGGTTAATGAGATAACTTTTTTGAAATTGAGAACCATAAGAACCATTTTGTTCCACAAAAAACCCAAAAATAAAAAACAAATCATAAAATAAAAAAAAACACAAAATAAAAAAAAGTAAAAAAACCAAAATTTTTATTTTAACATCCCGGTTTAATTAAAAAAACTCGGTTTAGCCAAATTATATACACATTTGTATAATATATACATATATGTATATTTACATGATTTTTTATATACATGTGTATAATTTAAGATAAATGATACTATACATATGTGTATATTACGTAACTAAAGATTAAATAAAATTATACATATGTGTATCACACGACGTTTTTTTATTATTTTTAATGAAACTAGAATGAAATATAAGAATTTTGGTTTTTTTATTTTTTAAAAATTTTTGTTTTTTTTTTGTTTTATGATTATTTTAAATATTTTTTTAAATGTGTTTTTAGTGGTTCAAAATTATTCTTAAAGTTCACAATTTGCAAAGGATTCTCTTAACCCTATATATATATATATATATGTATATATTGAAAAGATCCAATACACTAATGCTTATCGTACAAATACGTACGCGAATTCCGTTTTTCACGTATCGATCCAAGAAATCACATCCAAACATCTCGGAATCGTCAATACATATCCAATCAATCATTGCTTCACCGAAAAAAAAAACAGTTTTGGATGGTTAATCGATCAATTTTTCACTTTTTTTCACAAAGACGGTTTTTGAGCGTTTAAGGTTTTTGCCTTTATTTTTTACCTTTGAGCGTCTCGCGTACCTACCGTACGTTAAGCATTAGCGTGCAGTAACTGCACCCTATATATATTTATATATATATTAAAAACCACTTCCTGTCACTTAAATATTCAACTATTCATCAAAGTCCTACTTCTTAAGCAAGTTGTACAACTTTGTTTTGACTTTGTTTACATCTCACGTATTATTTGTTTTGAAGTCTTGCCTTACATCTCACGTATTATTTGTTTTGAAGTCTTGCCTTATTTTGATTCTCTCACTGTAAATTCTCTTTATCTTCAGTGCCTCATAGGAGGTACGTGACATGGTATGCCTTCATCTTACAAATGGCTAAGACATCCAAATAAACAAAACAAACATCAACGCCAAACATGTCATCTCGCAGCAACGCAAGAATTGAAAAACTTGTTTCATTTAATTGGAACTTAAAAGAGTACAATTTTCATTAGAGTCAAAATTAAAATTCCATTTACTTGTAAGGCACCCGTTAAGGTGACCCATATGCCCGGGATTATAAACAGCGTGATAATTCAAGCCCACTATCTCTGGGTCCGAGAAAAACCCGTCACCAAAGGGACGACTGTGATAAAATCCAGTTACGATCGAATTCGAATTTGAGACATTACGACCTACGACCGAATTCTTCATGTCTCCTCAAATGTCAGTTTGTATTTTAGATGAATATATCTTTTGAAAACTTTACTATAAATAAAAGGTAAATATAATAACCTTTTTTTAATCTTTATAATGTGAGAGGCACTTCCTATGTATTTGAAAACACTCTATTTAAAACAAATAAATATGTTTTATTAAACTAATAAAAATTTAATTTATAAAGAACTTCACGTGTTTTCTTTAAAAAAATTTAAAATCTTTTAAATAACAGTTCTTTAACAAATATTTATATTTTTATAAGATGTATTTAAAAAATAATGAAATTGCGTCTTTATGAACACGATTGATTGCTAGTGAGCGCATAAGATTAATGTCACATGTTAAAAGACCCGAAATTGTTGAAGTTTTATGTTATTGAATCTTTTTTATATATTAAAAAACATAGTTTTTTAAATGTAAACTGTCTTTAAAAATTGTCTATAAAAACACCCTCCAAATAAACTAAAAAATTTATAGAATAAAAGTATTTTTTCAAAAATCAGAAAAAAATGTTTTCCTTAACAAAAAAACGTGTTTGGTTATTTAAAAAGTACGACATTTTATAATAATCATAAAACGAAAAATAGTAAAAAAGACTTTTCTAAAGATTAAAAAATGTTTTTGAAAAATAATAACTACCATAAAAGATAACAGAGAAGAAAAAAAAATACAAAATTTTGAACCTTATTAATGTAAAAGTTGAGGTATGGGTTACGTTTAGTAAAACTACAGGGTGAGGTACGTTTAACAACACCCTCTAAATATTTAAAGTGATAAGATAATTTTCAATTGCCTGAATTAACAGAAATATGATAAACTTCAAATGCTAGTCAATAAAACTTAAAAGACTTTTCTAATTATATTCTTATAAATAAAAAATAAAATGTATAGCTTTGAAGTTGAATTTATAATAATAAATTAGTATTCAACTAGATGACTTACCTGGCGCATTGCGTCGGGCTAGTGTTATTTGGCTGTTTATACGCACGGTGCGACAATGAGCCAATGTGAACTCGTGTAGTTGTACCCTCATCGCCCTCTCTTTCTCTCATCAACCATCACATATCGATTTTCACCCGAGTCACATTCCTCATCATCAGCTTTCTTACCATCATCCCCCGCCCTCTCAGCGGTCCTCGCATGGCTTGCAGCAGACTTTCCAGGATGTAATTCCTTCACTGCAGCAGCTACAGCCTGAGCAATGGCTGCTTGAACAGCAGGGTCAAGTTGATACCCCTCATCGTTGCTCGGATTCCGTCCAGCTGCACTTCCTTCTTCCCTTGTGTTAGTAACTTACTCAACAGAAAGTTCCCGGGTAATGCGTGGCCTACCACGACATCCCGTATGACCTCCTTGACCGACAGTCTTTCTTGCTCCAACCATTCGTATTCTATAAGGAAACACAAACGTCATCATTTAAGGAACTATTTAGTATTGGATAGTAAGGCTAAAAGGTAATATCAGTGGCCAGCGGTGATTAGCTGATCACGTTACTTTCCGTGTCCTATACACTTCCCATTGTAGTATATTTATGCTGGTTATACTTCTAAACAGTTAGGCATTCAAACAGTTCATATAATCATACACTCCTGTCCATAGAAATTAAGCTAACTTTCTTACACATTCGTACATTATACATGAAATTAATCATATACTTGACCTTACTGAGCTTGTTTGAGTGACACATGGCTTTCTTGCATTGGCATCTTCTCTCTTTTCTTAGTTAAGTCCCATTCTCTGTTCGAGTCTAAGCTTGTAGGATGCTTAATTCTCTCTAACTTATGCTCTGATACCAACTTGTAAGGCCCCGAACCCGGTGCCCTACTTTGGCATTGTATTTACTCATAAACATAGTTCTAAATATCAGAGTTAATAAAAACTTTGGCGTAAATAAAAAAACTTCAAACATTCATTACAAAACGTTCAAACTTGTCTAAAAAACATAACATAAAAGTATCTTATTAAAACATCATGAGAGTTCCTCTTCAAAGGCCAGCCGCTTCAGTTCATGCCATGTGTCTCCCTCAAGCCAGCTGTGCATACTAAAGTCAGCTACGCTGAGTGAGTTCTAGTTAATAAGATAACATACTTTACATACACACATACGTGCCCGAAGGTACTTATTACATACATAAACTGTTCATCATTCTTCCACATATATGCATACTTTCATTATTTCATACTTTCATTCTTTAACATACACAGTACGTCCATAACTATTCTTTCGTTATGAAGAGAAATTTCGCCCTACATACATCGAATAGTATTAGGGTCCGGTACCCTCCATCCTCGGATATTATTAGGGTCCGGTACCCACCATCCTCAGATATTGTTAGGGTCCGGTACCCTTCTTTCCATGCAACCATACTTTCATTTCATACATACCCTTCTTTATCATTCATACATAATTAATACACAATTACATATTCTAACACTTACCTTCCTTGGTGATACGTGCAATACCCGAAGATCGTTCATGTACCGACAAGCATTCATTCATAGCCTCGATAACTTCACACATATCATATATGGCATTGTTGGGTCTATACTTGATGGTTTGTACTTA